>NC_134405.1:300695134-301003190 GCF_038048845.1 Mixophyes fleayi | reverse complement strand
AACCCCCCAAAAAACCAAAACCATTCTCATTGGTTTGTTTAGCTTGCCTGTCTGCAGTGACATTAACATTGCCACTGTTCTCTCAGATGGCTTTACCTCACTGTTAACATTCATATTAGCATTTGTATTGCTGCCATCTTCCACATAGTTTAGCCATATTATTCACAGCTGACTCTTAATTGTATTACTGTTACCATTTACAAATATCTTACCTTCACTCGTATCAAGTACTGTCAGATTGTGCCAGTCGATTAAAATTCAGGCTGCACTTATTTCACTTGCTGTGAGAGTCAGATCCATACATCAGGCTTTTTGTAAAAGTTTCCCCAATATAAAGAGATAACAGATACAATGTCAAGATGACATTACTGCACATTCAGAGATTGCCTACAGTGGCAGGCCCACACACACTGACATTTTCTATTGATGTGCCACTCTGAGAGGACACTCATCTGCCCATTATATCAGCACAATCATATATTTACAATGTCATTCATTTGGAAGTACAATTTGCAGCCACGTGCTTTAGAATAATCTTAGTTTTACCATTTTCTGTGTCATGTAGGTGCTATAACTAGTGACTACTCTATAAAAGCCTCATGATTTCTACATGAAACTTGAAAAATCCCAGAGCATAAGGTGATGGCTAGGATGTATCCATCCCAGTCTTCTGGGAGGAACCAACAGGAAAGTCTTTAGAAATAAAATGCACATGGGGAAGTTAAAAACAATTTTATTTAAAAAAAAATTATTTACAAATAGGAAGATTTAAAAGTCGCACATAAAAGGCAAAGCAATAATGATATCTTCAAGTAAAGGAGCGAAGGTCTGGTAATCTGGTGGGAGAGAAGAAAAATAAAATATTCTGCATCAATAAAAAGACCACATTTATCAAGTCATGCTGAAGAGCAATCATAGCTTTGTCATTTCACAAGTTTGAGCTGTATTTTTCCAATCCATCTATTGCAGTTTAGTCCTACACATAAAACAGTACACCAGTTACAAGTATACAGTAACTAAAGTTAAAAACAAAAAAATAAATAAATTGTGCAACGAAGAAACACACTTTTGGGGCAAATCCTACTTTGTGTTCACCTGGTAGATTATCCAATTGGTGTTTAGGCAGATTAATTAGCATGTTGGCCAATATGTCAAAGCAGATTATCACTTGTTCACATACTGTAATTGAGGAGCTGCATAAAGCTATTGCCTTTTCTGATCCTTTGTAGTGGAAAGATCCACATTTAACAGTTTATATGCTGTACTGTGTTAAATCTTTTAACAACTTGCAACAATGTAATGAAGTAACAGTAGCATTGGCTGCCTGCCAGGTTTTAATGTAGCAAACAGAAAAGCGAGGGGAATACGAGTTACAATTACAATTTGAATGTATTGGAACTTGCTAGCCGATTACTGCAGTTCACAAGGCTATCTAGGAAAACAGAAGGATCTTTGGTATATGTTCACAAGCTGTCTGCCTCAGCTGTACACAATTTGATAGTTTCTATAAATTAAGATTACAATTTTAGTGTTTAGCATCAAAGCTACTTACCATAATTGATCACTTCATTTTCCATTGGTGATAGAACTGGGCTTGTAAGTGCATCAAATGTCTTCACATCATCCATTGAAACAAAGAGCGGAACACCGGCAAGACAGCAGTCACTCAACTTATGTTCCTCAGGAACATGAAACCTTTCATAATCTGTTCAAACATTTACAAGTCATTCGTAATGAAATCGAGCTTGGACATGGAATCCAATGTGTCCTGGCTTGCACATGTTAAACTGGTGTAGTACTGCCCCGCTCCCTGTACATCAGTGCACTCTCCTCCTCAGGACTTGGCCAAAAGAACCAGCTAAGTGTGCAAAGCAATGGGAGACTTCCATGCACCATAATGTTATTAGATATTTGGTCCAGCACAGGATACAGGAAGAGTTCATAAACCCCAAAGGCAGGTTGGAAAGGTAAGACCATTTGTATCATAAGGACTGTACCAGACAGGTCACAACATCTGTCACACACACCATGGGCAAGTTATTAGCCAACTTCTAACACAAGGACCAGATGATCCCTCTCCTCTGAGTAGGTTACACAGCAGCTATGCTTCCATTGGCAGATGGCTTAAATAACATTTATTCCTAAATTAGATGAGCACTCCTGGACCATTGCATAAAGTTTTAGTATATTAGCATGTGCATCTAGAGACCTTCTTGATAACTATGGCTATCTTTAACACTGTTTAAAGAGGATTCACAGTATAGCCTAGTTTAACAATGGCCACCTAATAAATATACCTTATAAGAATTTGTTAATGTCTTGCCATAGTAAGGATTCAGATCATTTAATTGGAGGAGCAACATGAGCATTTTTCTGAGAGCCTGATCCATGTGAGGTATTACATATATATAACAATATTTCCTGAGAAAATAAATTACCTAGAGGATTGTATTGTAAGAAGGTCTCAATTTCAGGATACTTTTCACTTTGTTGCACCAAGTTGTCCCTTTTTCTTGCCTGTACCTAAACATAGACCACACAAAGGTTAATATCCTCAACCACAGACCTCCAGTATGTCTTCTGGTCACCAGTCCTTTGTTTTCTTAAATGAGAACCCCAGACTAGTATTCAAACTTGTGCTAGCCCATGGGTAGAATTTCTTGGTTGCCAAGAGTCTATCCCCACATGTTTTATTGCCACTACCATACACACAGAATAAAGTTACATGAACCCCCCCCCCCCACCCCCCAAAAAAAACATTTCAGTTTATATTAATACTGGTGTTAGATTCAGTGCAAGATGAAGCATGTTTCCTGGAAATTAATGCATAATTACTTGTCAATCTATTGAGCACCATCATGATGTTAAATCTGGAGTGGACAAGGTAGGTGAAGCAGGTGCTGGTTGGACCCATTTGCACAAATGATGTGCTTAATCTATAAATCAGGCTCCGGGCCTGATAACAGCTTAAAAAAAACAAAAAAAAAACAAAAGCAGGACTTTTAAGATTTCCTGTGTCCTTCACAAGTGTTGGATGCTCTGCATAAACATCAAAGCCCTCAGTGCCTTTAGTCCAGTATCCTTTTATAATGTGTGACCACTCGTTATAAGAGGATTTTACATAGCCCACTCACCTGCTTTGATGAAGCAGATTTCCTGGAGTCCATATGTTGGTTAATGTGTCCTAGCACTTTCCTATTTGCTTGAGCTTTGGGCACATTAAACTTTTTTGTATTACGCAAGGGCTGTGAACCTCTGGTATACAGACCAGCTGCAAAAAGAAAAAATATAAGTTAAATACAGTCTACTGTAAGTAGTAGTGCTGCTACAACAGACACCACACTGAACATTACTGTGTCCCAATACTACCAGAATATGACCCAGTGATCACAGATAAGAGCTCACTAAAAGTGCAACCTTATGTCAGACAGTAGTATGGCAAAAAGTGGGGCAATCAATATCAGGACCACCACCAGGAGTACTGGTGTAAGGGGCCCAGAGTCATCCAGGGGGCTTTCAGATTATCCCTGCAGCAACAAAATTTTCTTCCTTTCCTTGTTCAAAGTCTCCAGCATGGAGGGGAAAGCTGCTTGGCACCTACCAGTGACTGACAACTGCAGACAGTGAAGTGCTAGACAGGTGTCTTCAGCTCAGGATTATGGCAACCAATTCTCTTGAGTCACTGATGAGGAAGGACTAGTTTGGAGTGAGATATCTGAACTCCAAATGCTCCTCTTAAAACAGCAATCTTGGGCTATTGGGTACTGTAGAAGTCCACTGAAGTGTAAAGAGAGTAGGCAAAATTGCGAGAGGCAGTTAGGAGCCCTACCCTGAGGGTCAGGAACCAAGTTATAAGCAGGGAGCCAGTTAATATGGCAATACCTTTGCCTGCCATATCCCTGTAGTATTTAGACAGCTTTGTGAAGCCCCTGGAGAGGTTAGGTTGGACAGATAATAGATATTAGTATTTATATCAGTTTCAGTGAGCAGATAAAACAGACCCTTCTTGAAGCTCTGCCTAACGGAAGTCCCTATCATTTTGTTTTTTGTTTTGTTTTTTTAAATATAACACTTTAATTAGCATCAGTGAATACAATTAAATGAAGCATACTATCCTGTAGTAAACAATGAGCTGTGAACTGAAACCCAACCTTACATCCAACTTTTAAACCGAGGTCTCAGTTTACTGCTAGTTGTCTTTGATAAGGTCGTTTATATCATTCTGTTTATCACTTGTTAGGATAAATATCCTACAAGATGCCTTTGATTACAGCACCAACTATGTAGTACAGTATGAATCACAATGCAGATGGATGAGTTTGTGTTTAATACATCTGGGAAACCAATTCCATGAGAACATAGTTTTTACAGTGTCCACTAAACTTCCCTTTTACACCCATTGCCTTACAACCCAAATATGGAACAATTGCACTGTGAAGCTCCTCCTGTTCTACATCAGAAAAAGGACTCAATTTCTGTACTTATTCTGCATGAAGACTTGAAGCAACTTTTAAAACGGTACTTCAGACCGTGCAATGTCTTGCTAGGTGTAGTACCCAGTTTGCCTACAGCATACATATATAACTTTCAGAACAGCCAAGTCTGCCTGGAAATTGCATTCTATGTTTTCATATATGTACAATTAAGAGTGCTGTGCCTAGACTTTTGGGGTCCATGGATAATTGTTAGTATGGGCCCTCCACAGCACTTTGATAGGGACATGTGAAGAAGTTTGAGGGTCTGGCATGTGGGGCGGCCTGATGGACATGCAAGGGAAATTCCAGGAGGTCTGTGAGGTATTTAAGGGGCATATGGAGAGTTCTGTGGCGAGGTGTGATGAAATGTAAGGAGATCTGAAAGCATTCACAAGATGCCCAACTTATAGGAAACAATGACAGCTATTTATGAGCAGACAAATGTGTATTTGGGCAAAACAGGAAGGGCAGGGATTTTTTTGTGGGGGACGCAAAGCAAGCCAAATTAATTAAAAAAAACGAAAAAAAAACCAGAAGAATTGGCAAGTAGTGTTACCAACCATTGGTCCAGTTAACCCTTATAAGCAGTTTGTCTGGGATATTTAACATAAAGGTATATAAACTTACAAAGGCCTTGATGAGCCTTGGAAGGGAGAAAGCAGAGATTCACATTTTCTTTCTCCAATTGTATGAAGGCTTCCATCATTCAAGTTAATATCCTGAAAAACATGAAGTCCCAGAGTCACCCAAGCAGCTGCACTAATCATGGTTAGATTTTTTATATAACATACACATACAGCAGATAGATCCCTTGAAGAATCACATGAGACCTCTGAAAATTCCAGGTGGCTCATATTTACTGGTTTTATGATATGTATATACAATATGCAAGTAAACAAAGCTCTCAATGCTACAATACAGTAGTTTTGCTCAATCTGAATGATTGAGCCACATATGTAGAGGGCCAAATTGCATAGCCTCTTGGCTGCATGATCAAACTAAAACATCAGTTTGGCTATAGAAGATCTTGACAGTCTCCAGGTAAGCTAAATCCCATCATTTGTAGATTCAGTCCTGCAAGCTTGGAGAAGTTTACCCATAGCCATTTATTGTTTTAGCACTTCTACTACTGTACTCTTGCTTCACCAACAGTTTGCAAGTCTCAAATATTAAGAAATTTGGGCTACAGGCCTCCCATCAACCATTTCAGGTTTACATATACTCCATGCAAGGTCCCTGAAAACAGAGAAAGTTTGGTGCACCTAATAAAAACCTTTCCATTGATAAATTTAAGTTTCTTTGGTGAATAGTTAGAAGCTAGGAGATAGTAATGCTAATTTTGTAATTAGCTATTCACAGTGTATCACCATGCATATAGCTTCTATATTGAGCAGCAAGGCTCCATCAGTATTGGGGACAATAGGAGGAGAAATTATATATATATATATAAAAAAAAAAAACCACATATTGTAGGACATAAAAGAGCATTAGGATCATATAATCAAATAACATTTTTCATACACATTTACAGAACCTCATTTAAGAGTATAACCCCAATCAGCAAACACAAGTTTTCATAAATAAATTGAAAAAGAGAGTGCATCCAGCATTCAATTATTTTACATCATACAAAAACAAGATTTTTTTGTAAACCTCTTATGCAATATAACCAACTCTAATAGCACCTAACCTTTCTATTTACTCACCAAACCAGCTATGTCCTGAACCAAACACTCACTGAAGCCAACTGACCAGGTTTGGCCTTTTATGCTTAAATGTCAGCTGTCTCATTAATCTGTCTCATTAGTTGCAACCAGTCCACCTGTGTTACCATCCTATCATTAATAATAACCTGTGAAACATACAGAATTGTAGTGGCTCAGTAGTTATATTTATGAATTTATGAAATTTTATGCACTGAAAATTTGTGGCAAAAATGTTGCCCACTTCTTGTATCATTTAGGAAACATCCTTACACACCTTTAAAAATAAGTCACGCATTCGTATTGAATGTATTTTCACACTGCAATCATTATGTTATAAATAAACCGTACATTGATAAATAAAACTCTTGCACATCCAAATGCAACATGGCACAAGCAGGTCAGGTAAAGAATCACTAAAGAACTTCCACTGAGATGTTTTTACACTGAAAATAAAAAACAATACAAAAATAGCATTATCATACATTTAATGAGATAGTATATTTGCTGGACAATTTATCACATGTAAATATGACACTTTATTTAATAAGACAGCAATATTGTGAAGGAAATGTGTTTGTTTTTTACAGGTAAGGGAAACATAAAGCAAAGACTTAGTAGAAAAATTTGCCGCCTAGCATAAAACAATTTCCAAAACATAAAATCTGCAAGGTGCAGCGTAGTGTTCTAGTGACCGCAGGGAGCATTATTGTAACTACTACAGAATACAGAGATCATGCCCCCAAAGCATAGACAAACCGAGGGGGGAAGTTCCTAGTGCCTGAAAACCCCCCCCTGTATAATGGAGGTGGCTGGACCCTGCTCCCGCTTCACTCAGCTCTGCTTGAAAAGGGAGAGCTACGTGCACCTAACAGTGGTGCACGCAGCATTGCCTGTATATTATGGGGATAGGATGAGTTGGAGAGCATAATTATAGCCACGCCCCCACGCATGCTGGCCACGCCCACTGGTGGCAAGGTGTGGAAACCCCCCCTCTACAAATCCTGCGTTTGCCCCTGCAAAGCTGCTCTATTTTTTAAATAACCCCTCAGCTATTTCATTACCCCTTAAGTTATTTTCATCATCTCCCACCCCTGCAGCAATTTTCATTATCTCCCCCTAAAGCCATATTCAAAACCACAACCCCCACAGCCATTCTCCCCCCTGCAGCTATATTCATTACCTCCCCCTCTGCAACCATTGCCCTCCTATATCCATTTTCATTACCGCTTCCTGGAGCCATTGCACCCTCTGCAGCCATTTTCCTTACCTCCCCCCTGCAGTCATGTTCCTTGTCAACCCCCATGCAACCATGCCTTTACTCACCCCCTGCAGATAATTTTTTTACCTCTCCCTCTGCAACTATTTTCCTTACCTACCCCCAGCAGCCATTTCCAATACCTCCCTCCCTGTAGTCATCCCATCCTTGTACCGTTTGCCGCCACGGAGATTAAAAGTGAATATAGAAGCTGTCCCTGGCTGGGACTACATATCCCAGGGTCCTTGGCAGCCGGAAAGATATTGCGCAATTGTTCCAGAACTGACAAAGGAGTGTGTCAGTCACAGTGGAGAAAGGAGGAATTATGGTTTTACTGGACATCAGGGTGAGGGAGAGAGAGGAGACAGACCTATGTGAGGAGGAGAAAACTAAGAGAGACAAATCTGTGAGAAGACAGATATATATTAATAAGATTGATATATTAAGAGATGCATATGTAAAAGGCTGTATTTGTGTATATCAACATTTATAAGAAAAAGCATCTGATTATAGAAATATATGTAAAGAGAATTGTCTATGAAGCCAAAGCATCTGTGAGGAGAAACATCATTTTGAAATAAAACAACCCTCTGGGGAAAGAAACAATGAGAAAAGCGGTATTAGTATAATAAACCCTGGTTCTTGGAGTAAGCCTGAGAAACTACAATATCTTTATATTACATAATAAGTGAAAGGTAGATATAGATTTATCACCTGCATCAGTATAAATATTTATTTCAAAGTCTGTGAACGTGTCGGCAGGCTAAATGCCAACAGTTCCATTGTCCTGACCCGCATCCATTACTGTTTTAATGTCGGCATTGTGATTAGCAACATTGTCAATGCCGCTAATCACACTTTCGATTGTGAACCTGTCATCACAACGGACCTGTCGGTATTTAGCCTGACGACATTTCCAGTGCCGAAATTATGTACCCCACCCCTATAGATATATTCAAAATATCTTCTACATCAGTATAAATATTTATTTCAGAGACTATGATAAAGATCCATTCAAGAGATCATCTGCATCAGTATAAATGTTTATTTCAGAGACATTCAAGATATCATCTGTGTTATAAGCCGTCAGACTTGCCGTGACGGCCCGAATTTTACCTAAGCTGCTGCAGCTTCCTTCCCTCTATGCCCTGGCTGTTGCCTACGGCTGTGGTTCCCAAACTTTCTCAGTTCGAGGCACCCTTAGGGTCACCATAATTTTTCCAAGGCACCCCTAAGCCAAAATAATTACTGGGTAGTCCCATTTTTTAAGTAGTTGGGTCAAAATGACGTAAGATGTATTTAGACCCCTTAACCATCACATTGTGCCTTTTCATCATATTACTGTGCCCCTTCACCATATCACTCTGTCCCCCCTATTTTGCCATCTCACACACTGTGTCCCCCTCTTTGCCAGGTCACTCTGTGTCACCCCCTCTTTGCCAGCTCTCTCTGTGTTCAGCGTCTCTCTCTCTCTCTGTTCCCCCTCCCCTCCTTCAGCATCTCTCTCTCTCTGTGTCCCCCTCCCTTCCTTCAGCGTCTCTCTCTCTCTGTGTCCCCCTCCCCCCTTCAGCGTCTCTCTCTCTCTGTGTCCCCCTCCCCTCCTTCAGCGTCTTTCTCTCTGTGTCCCCCTCCCCTCCTTTAGCGTCTCTCTCTCTCTCTCTCTGTGCCACCCTTCACTCTCTGTTCCTTTACTTACCTTCTTCCTCATTTTCTGCTGTCTTCTCTCTGCTGCTCCTCCTCCTCACTGACACTGTCGGACGTGATGACATCACGCCCGGCAGTCAGTGAGAAGAGTGAGGAGGATCCAGCGCTGGATGGGTAAGTTCTTCTCTTTTTTTTTTCTTTCTTCCGAGGGCGATTGCGTCACCCCTGTGACAGCGCCGCGGCACCCCAGGGAGCCGCGGCGCACACTTTGGGAGCTGCTGGCCCACGGTATTCCTCTCCTGAAGATGGAACCGGTTATCACGGTCTGTGGCCTGGATGGGAACCCTCTAGTAGGCAGTAGGTTCTCTAATAAAACATTGCTAATTCAGCTGACAGTTGGAACACTTCATTCGGAGACTTTGGCTTTTTTTTTGATTAGTTGTCCCACGGTTCCGCTAACTCTTGGCTACCTGTGGCTTCATCGCTATAACCCTCTCAACAACTGAAGTAAAAGGAAGATCATCCCGTTGGGGTTCATTCTTCTCCACTACCTGCTTGTCCTTACCTCTTCGGGTCCTGCAACCCGTTCCTGAGCAACTTCCGCAACCTTATCACGATTTCTTAGATGTCTTCTCTAAAAAGGAAGCAGATGCGTTACCCCCACATTGTGACTATGACTGTGCTATAGACCTGATCCCTGGATCCAGGTTTGCCAAAGACAGACTCTATGCCTTATCTAAAACTATGGAGGAATACACAGAGGAGAATTTAAGTAAGAGCTTCATTAGGCCCTCCAAGTCGATACCGGGTTCTTCTTTGTGTCCAAAACTGATGCCATTTACATTTGAGGCCATGCATTGATTAAAGAGGACTGAATAAGATCACCATTATAAACACCTATCCACTGACTCTAATTTCTGTTATCTTCGACTAACTGAAAGAGGCTACTATCTTTACCAAGATTGATCTCCTTGGGTCATAAAATCTCATTTGGATAAAAGAAGGCGATAAATGGAAGTTCGCATTTAATACCTAGTATCACGAACATGCTCCCAGCGTCCGTGACTTTAGGTGATTACTGTATGGTGTTACACACGATTCCAGCGCTCAATTCTTTCTCTCACCTATCACACATGTTATAGATTTGTCAAATCGCCCCCCAACAGCGCTCAGAAGCTCACACACACATAGGTTCTACCACCACCTATTGTATAAGGGCAACAGGACCCTAATATACTGTCCCACCCTGGCACACAATGCTCCTTGTTACACACAGGTTAGCAATGCACACACCAGCAATCAAATGGTTAAGAGTTAACACCTCAAGACAAAATGTACACAAATGTACGCACAGGCACACACTAGGCTTGGTAGTCAAATGTATTAACAATTCACACACCAGCATTCAAAGGGTTAACCTGATCAAGTGATATTCTTCATAACAGGCTAATGGATTTGTTAGAGTATCAAGGACAAGGCTTATTAAAATGTTAGGTTTAATATACAAAGGTACAGGACACTTAGATATGAAAAAACGTTAATAACTGACATACAAATAACAATTATAAAAAAAGTGGGATGATTTAGAGAATAATGTTACGCATAATAATCTGTTTGCCTGATGGACAGTCCTTCAATTAGTTTGAACCCCAAGAGCTGACAATCTGCCCCTTCATAAGCAGGCTTTGTAAGCAAATTGAAATGGGCCGGCATTCTGTGGGGGCAGTGTAGATGCTAATGTGGGGACCAGAGATTTTCCCTGGATGTCAACTATGGTTTGCCCAAAAATAATTCAAGTTTTGACCTATTTTAACTTTACTCAAATAGAACACAGATACATAATGCCCCCTTCAATAGGCCAGTCATACTCTGCCGCACATTTTCATACAAATGCGATGGATTTACCACAATATCACATATTCCAAAAGACACGTGGCTACTGCTGTTTCTCTGTATAGTTGTTATCTATGATTCACAACTTTACCTGGTCACAGCAGTCTTCTACATTACAGGCAGCCTGGCAGCAAATCTGCTTGATGTTAGCTGCCTGTCATTGTGGAGGCGGAGACTGCTTAGTCAAGTCTCGATGTGGTGATCTCGCGAGACCTCAAAGATCTATTGCTACACTGACAGGGAGCTAACAGCACCTGACTTGCTGTCAGGCTGCTTGTCTGCATGGTGACTGTTGGGGCTGCCCCCTTATAAATGCACTTACAGCAAATAATTTCTTTGGAATTGGAATGCGCCCCTGTGACGTAATGTAGTATATCTAATGACTGATTGTTATTTTCTATTGAATTTAGGTATAACACTGTAAATATTTTATGTAACCTCTTAAAGTATGCTTTGCTGTCTTACCTAGGTGACCTGTGCAATTAACAAAGAGTCTTTTGAAGCTAGCCAGATAAATAAGGATCTCGGGGGAGTATGAAGTCCAACGTTGTAAACCTTCTAGCCACTCAAAGTAGATCAGAGGTGATAGATTCTCTGAGGTGCCCAAACATATATCTTAATGATAGATAATTTACTTTGGAAAGCCCTGTGTCATTTTGGGAATCAATCTGACTTAATTGAAAGTGTCATTCCTAAGGTGGGGCTGAAGAGCCTGTAAGAAGGGTTTAAAAATCTTCTGCTTTTGACATTACATTGTGCATTTCATGAGGGGTCTATCAAGACTGAAATGTCCCATACTTTTCAATTGTGTTTCCTCACACACAGCCAGTCTACCTCGTAAGTAGTACTCTGGTTTTATGTCCTATTTTATTTTTCAAAACTCTTTTGTGCAACATATTCTATGTCTTTATTATTAATTTTTGTAAATAAGCCTTGGAAATATTTTTCAGATTAAACATATTTATTTCCGTGATTCTTTGTGAACTTAAGAAGCCCAGGGAGGCTCATTCTACATGTGTATGTGATTTAAGTTTGAAGCATTAATAAGTGGTTCTGGTGAATGTAAGGACACCATAATAAATCCTCCGTGATGACAGAAAAGTTGTATTCTTTGCTAAGTGACTAAGGTGACGCCAGTCACGTCCAACTGTTCAAATTGCTGTATCTGGGACAGGCTGGGCATTCATGACAGCCCCAATACCCCTGCACTTGTTCCAATACCTGCTTTCTTCAGAGGGGTACTTGAAACCTTAGGGGGCACATCACCCATGCCAATTTTTTTCCATTGCAGGCAAGCTGGTAGGTCACTCGAGTAAGTGTGGTGCCCTCCTTCTGCTCATTTTCAGGGATCGCTTTATTCCACTTTCCATGCACCAGCCTTTAGGGTGTGATACTTATGTTTAACAGTTACATGATCCTCCATTTATATGGTTGACACCATAATATAGACAGGGTTAGAATGTCGGCAAAAATGACATGAACAGTATTGTTAGGTCGATAAATGATATGTAGACAGTATTATTAGGTCGACAATTTGAAAGTAGACAGAATTATTAGGTTGATAATTCAAATGTAGACAGTATTATTAGGTCAACAGTAATATCACTAACCCTAACCCTAGTCCATAATCATTTGAATTGACTACATTCGAATTGTCAAGCTAATAATACTATCTACATTTGAATTGTTGGACTAATGTTGTCGACTTTCAGATTGTCGAATAAATAAATGTCTAGCCATGGACGGCATACCTACATTTACTTATCATCTTTTCCTGAGTGTGGGTACTGCTAGTACAAGTGGTTGTCACTGCTAAAGTGATATGTACTTCTAATAGTATTGTAGTGGTGTAGTGGTTGGGATTATTATTATAGTGATTTTTAGTGCTAGTATCATGTATACGTGAGCACTCCCGAAATTCTGCAGACTCAGGGAGAGCAGGTCATTCTCCAGCATCCTGCCTCGATGACTCGATTAGTATTTTGGACCCTCCCCCACTCTGAAATGAGGGGGCAACTGAGTACTGGTGTGCATGTCATGCTCTATTGGAAAGGGGGCTGCTATAGGTGAAGCCATGTGTAGTTGGTTCTAGGGGACTCATTCCAGGTTCTGATGGCTGACATCACATATGCATTGTCACTGCTGGTATATACTATATAGTGATATGTTCTGCTGATATAGCAATAAACATTGCAGATTATTGTGGTGAGCACTGGTGGTTGCAATAATGGTAGGCACTGATCGTTGAAATAGTGATGTAAATTGCTGATTATGATAAAGGTTGGCACTACAGGTTAATAATGATGGACAGAATGGAAATTTATGTGTTATGTATTATGTGTTCTTAAATGTTGTCAGTTGGGTTGTTTATGCACCGCTAGACATATTCCCTAATGGAGTTACAGTTGCTTATGGTTGTCAGGGTACCCAGATGACTAGAGGCACCCCAAGATTTATGTGGCTCAGATGCCTGGACAGCGCAACCAGAAACGGTGACTTTAACTCCTTTGGGTGCAATTGTAGACTAAAGGATAGTACAATAATATCCCTGGCAATTGCTCAGTTTAAAAGAGTTGTAATTACTATGTATGCTTTGTTTGCTTGTTATCAATAGTTTAGACCAGGGGCCTAAACTATCTCGAGCCGCGTCCTGCTGTTTGACTTTGAAACTGAGGCTCCTGGCCGGCTGGGTGATTTTCTGTAGCTTCGGCACCTGTAGCACTGCTGACAGCCACAGAGAAACACCCAGCTGGTCAGGTGCCTTAGCACGTCTGACAGCTTGCATCTATGGGGCATGTGGGGAGGCTGATTGGCATGTGTGGGGAATGTGGGTAGAACTCATGGGATGTTGCAAGACTGATGGCATGTATGGGGAATGTGGGTAGATCTCATGGCATGTGGAGAGGCTGATGGGTATGTAAGGGGCACATGGTGAGGTCTAGTGGGAATGTGAAGAGGTCTGAGGGGTATGTTGGTTATTTATGACTTATTTTTATCCCCACTTCAACATTTCCCTCCACAATGATTGTGGATACAGAAGCACCATGAGCTACTGAGGAGAGACTGTAAGTACCCTTTGAACCCTTCTCCGCTGGATGCAGCAGCAATGACAGAGCTGAGTTGATAATTGTTCTGAACATTTTGGCAATGTTAGATATCTTCTTTTCACTTAGCAAGATATTAGTAAATTATGTTTATTTTCAATGCATGTGTTATGTATGCACATGTTTATACTGTGTATATGTATACGCACACATATATAAAAGGTAAAGTCGGCTCTTTGCCGTATCTATGGATTTTTTTTAGCGTACAATCTAAGGGGAGGGGTGGACAGACAGAGAGACGCAGGGGAGAGAGGGAGAGTAGGGGGATGGAGGAGGAAGATAAGGTAGGAAGTTAAGTGGGAGACAGAAAGACTTTAAGAAAAAGGTGGGTTTTTAGGGCCCGTTTGAAACTGGACAGATTAGGGGAAGTTCTGATGGAGGGAGGGAGCTTGTTCCAGTGGAGGGGGGCAGCGCGGGCGAAGTCTTGGATACGCGCGTGGGAGGAGGTTATAAGGGGGGAAGAGAGGGGACGGTCAGAGGCAGAACGGAGAGGGCGGGATGGAGCATGAATAGAGAGGAGGGTGGAGATGTAAGGCGCAGTGGAGTTGGCGAGGGCTTTGTAGGTGAGTGTGAGGAGCTTAAAGAGGATTCTGAAGGGGAATGGGAGCCAGTGAAGGGCTAGGTAGAGGGGGGAGACAGAAGAGGAGCGGCGAGAAAGGAAAATAAGCCTAGCGGCAGCGTTAAGAACAAATCGAAGGGGATCGAGATGAGAGTGGGGGAGGCCAGTGAGGAGGAGGTTGCAGTAGTCCAGGCGGGAGATGATCAGAGAGTGGATAAGGCATTTGGTGGCATCTTGGGAGAGGAAGGGCCGGATGCGAGCGATGTTATGCAGCTGGAAGCGGCAGGATTTAGCAAGAGAGAGGATGTGGGGACCAAAGGAGAGAGAGGAGTCAAGGATGACACCAAGGCTGCGAATTTGGGTGACAGGGGAGATAGAGGTGTTGTCGACAGTGATGGAGAGGTCAGAAGAGGATGAGGTATGAGAGGGAGGAAAAACTATGAGCTCAGTTTTGGCAATGTTAAGTTTGAGGAATCGAGAGGACATCCAGGAGGAGATGGCAGAGAGGCAGGTGGACACCCTAGAGAGGAGGGAGGGAGAGAGATCAGGAGAGGAGAGGTATAGTTGAGTGTCGTCGGCGTAAAGGTGGTAGCTGAAGCCGAAGGAGCTGATGAGTTCACCCAGGGAGGAGGTGTATAGAGAGAAGAGTAAGGGTCCCAGAACAGAGCCCTGAGGGACCCCAACTGGAAGGGTGGACGGGGGGGAGAGAGACCCAGAGGTGGTGACAGAGAAGGATCGGTGAGTTAAGTAAGAGGTGAACCAGGACAGGACTGGGCCGGAGAGGCCGAAAGACTGGAGGCTGTGAAGGAGGAGGGGTGGTCAACGGTGTCAAAGACTGCAGAGAGGTCAAGGAGGATGAGAAGGGAGAAGTGGCCCCTGGCTTTAGCAGAGAGGAGGTCATTGGTGACTTTAGCCAGGGCAGTTTCAGTGGAGTGGAGGGGGCGGAAACCAGACTGGAGAGGATCAAGGAGGGAGTATTCAGAAAGGTAGGAGGTGAGACGGCTGCAGACGAGCCTCTCGAGAATTTTGAAGGCAAAAGGGAGAAGAGATATGGGGCGATAGTTTGAGAGAGAAGTGGGGTTGAGATTAGGTTTCTTAAGAATGGGGTATACGAGAGCATGTTTGAAGGAGGAGGGGAAGATGCCAGTGGAGAGGGAGACATTAAAGAGGTGAGCGAGGTGGGAGCAGGTGGTGGGGGAAAGGGAGCGAAGAAGGTGGGAGGGGATGGGATCCAGGGGACTGGTAGTGGGGGGGGAGGATGAAATGAGAGAGTGGACTTCCTTTCCGGTGGTGGGGCGGAAGGAGTGGAGGGGAAGGTGGTTGGGGGGGAGGACGGAAGAGTGGGAGGGGTGGAAGAGAGAGTGGAGGAGGAGATTTCAAATCGGATGGCCTCGATTTTAGAGGAGAAGAAGGAGGCGAAATCGGAGGCAGTCAGGGAGGAGGGAGGGGGGGGAGGGGAGGGGGCCAGGAGAGTGCTGAAGGTGGCGAAGAGGCGGCGGGGGTTAGAGGACTGGGAAGAGATAAAGGATTTAAAGAAAGATTGTTTAGCGAGTGAGAGGGCAGAGCTGTAGGATGAAAGGATGAATTTAAAGTGGAGGAAGTCAGCCAGGGAGCGGGATTTTCTCCAGTGACGTTCGGCGGTATGGGAGCATAGTTAGCACATAAGATTGTCCACAGGCTAATCTGAGCAGCCATTATTCATTATTAAGATGCAACAAATAACAATTCAATAAATAATGTACAGCCGATACATATGCAAGCATCCTGGATCCAGCATACAGTCATTCAATCCTGAAGTCTGTGATCAAAGTAGACTGTATGATGGTCTTAGAGCCTGGTTTATATACAGTTTGTGGTACATAAAAAACAATAGCGATGTCATGGCATGTTTCCATTGGTTAAGGATTCAGGACAGTCCAGTGAAATGCAGGTCATAGGTCGGTTCAAACAATGCACTCCAAGGGTGGGAGTCAACTCTCCAACAGCTGCATATGTGTCTGAAAAGCTAGTTTAAACTGGGCTATTTACATTATACACACAATATCATTCTGATCAGTAATCCTTTGTCTTCCATAACTTGCAAATGCAAGGTGCAATCGCTTAGCTGATTGTAGCGGATGTCTGGTGGTAAAAAGTTGAAGGCCAGGTCAACACCTTGAACTCTTTGTCATGTTCCTCAAACTATTCCTGAACAATTTTTGCAGTGTAGCTGAGTGCATCATCCTGTTGAAAGAGACCACTGCCATCAGAGAATACATTTTGCCATGAAAGGGTGTACTTGGTCTGCAACAATGTTCAGGTAGGTGAACACATCACACAGTCTCTGCCGGCTTGCCTTCTTCCCAAAGTGCACACGCACCTGGCTGTCGACATGATGTAAAATTGCTCCATGGTCCAGTTTTTGCACTGACATGCCCCACGGTAGGCGCTTTCTGCGATGTACAGAGCTGAACATGGGCGCTGTGACAGTTCTGTGGCTACGCAGCTGCATATGTAGCAAGCTGCGATACACTGTGTGTTCTGATATCTTTCTATCATAGCCAGCATTCCCTTTTTCAGCAATTTTGCTATAGTAGCTTTTCTGTGGGACTGAACTAGACAGGCTAGCCTTCGCTCACCATGCGCCTCAATGAGCCTTGGGCACCCATGATTTGCTGCTCGTTCACTGGTTGTCCTTCCTTGGACCACTTCTGGTGGGTACTAACTACTGCATACTGGGAACACCCCACAAGACCTACCGTTTTGGAGATGATCTGACCTGTTTGTCTAGCCATCACAATTTGGTCTTAGTTAAAGTCGCTCAGATCCTTATGCTTGCCCTTTTTTGCTGCTTCCATCACATCAACTTCAGTAACTGACTGTTCACTTGCTGCCAGGGCCGGACTGGCCATCTGGCACTTCTGGCAAATGCCAGAAGGGCCGATGGCTATATGGGCCGGCCCGACTCCCCCTGTCTTCTTGGTGGCTGGTTCCAGGAACCAGCCACCTCTGCTGCGCGCTCCCCAGCTCCCTCCCCCGTTATGCTGTGCAGCCAGTTACACTGGTGAGTTTACTTTTTTTTTTAATTTGTTTTTTCTTTTACTGAAGAGGGGGGGTGCCGCGATTTTCGGGGGGGTGCCCGCGATTTTAGGGGGGTCGCGGGGTGCCGCGATTTTAGGGGGGGTCGCGGGGGTGCCGCGATTTTCGAGGGGAGGGCGCGGGGGTGCCGCGATTTTCGGGAAGGGGGGTGTCCGCGATTTTCTGGGGGGGGTGGGGGGTCGCGGGGGTGAGAGCCGGGGGTGCTGGGAAAGGGGGTGAGAGCCAGGGGGTGCTGGGAGAGGGGGTGAGAGAGCCGAAGCGGGTGCTGGGAGAGGGGGTGAGAGCCAGGGCATGCTGGGAGAGGGGGTGAGAGAGCTGAAGGGGGTGCTGGGAAAGGAGGTGAAAGCCGAAGGGGGTGCTGGAAAAGGGGGAGAGAGAGCTGAAGGGGGTTCTGGGAAAGGGGGAGAGAGAGCTGAAGGGGGTGCTGGGAGAGGGGGTGAGAGAGCTGAAGGGGGTGCTGGGAGAGGGGGTGAGAGAGCTGAAGGGGGTGCTGGGAGAGGGGGTGAGAGAGCTGAAGGGGGTGCTGGGAGAGGGAGTGAGAGCAAGGGGGTGCTGGGAAAGGGGGTGAGAGAGCCAAAGGGGGTGCTGGGAAAGGGGGTGAGAGAGCCGAAGGGGGTGCTGGGAAAGGGGGAGAGAGAGCTGAAGGGGGTGCTGGGAGAGGGGGTGAGAGAGCCGAAGGGGGTGCTGGGAGAGGGGGTGAGAGCCAGGGCATGCTGGGAGAGGGGGTGAGAGAGCTGAAGGGGGTGCTGGGAAAGGAGGTGAAAGCTGAAGGGGGTGCTGGAAAAGGGGGAGAGAGAGCTGAAGGGGGTTCTGGGAAAGGGGGAGAGAGAGCTGAAGGGGGTGCTGGGAGAGGGGGTGAGAGAGCTGAAGGGGGTGCTGGGAGAGGGGGTGAGAGAGCTGAAGGGGGTGCTGGGAGAGGGAGTGAGAGCAAGGGGGTGCTGGGAAAGGGGGTGAGAGAGCCAAAGGGGGTGCTGGGAAAGGGGGTGAGAGAGCCAAAGGGGGTGCTGGGAAAGGGGGTGAGAGAGCCGAAGGGGGTGCTGGGAAAGGGGGAGAGAGAGCTGAAGGGGGTGCTGGGAGAGGGGGTGAGAGAGCTGAAGGGGGTGCTGGGAGAGGGGGTGAGAGAGCTGAAGGGGGTGCTGGGAGAGGGGGTGAGAGAGCTGAAGGGGGTGCTGGGAGAGGGGGTGAGAGCAAGGGGGTGCTGGGAAAGGGGGTGAGAGAGCCAAAGGGGGTGCTGGGAAAGGGGGTGAGAGAGCCGAAGGGGGTGCTGGGAAAGGGGGTGAGAGAGCCAAAGGGGAAGAGGTGCTGTGAGAGGGGTGAGAGAGCCAGGGGGTGCTAGGAGAAGGGGTGAGAGAGCCAGGGGGTGCTAGGAGAAGGGGTGAGAGAGCCAGGGGGTGCTGGGAGAGGGGGTGAGAGCCAGGGGGTGCTGGGAGAGGGGGTGAGAGCCAGGGGGTGCTGGGAGAGGGGGTGAGAGAGCCGAAGGGGGTGCTGGGAAAGGGGGTGAGAGAGCCAAAGGGGAAGGGGTGCTGGGAGAGGGGGTGAGAGAGCCAGGGGGGGGTGAGAGAGCCAGGGGGTGCTGGGAGAGGGGTTGAGAGAGCCAAAGGGGAAGGGGGTTCTGGGAGAGGGGGTGAGAGAGCCAGGGGGTGCTGGGAGAGGGGGTGAGAGAGCCAAAGGGGAAGGGGGTTCTGGGAGAGGGGGTGAGAGAGCCAAAGGGGAAGGGGGTGCTGGGAGAGGGGGTGAGAGAGCCAAAGGGGAAGGGGGTGCTGGGAGAGGGGGTGAGAGAGCCAAAGGGGAAGGGGGTTCTGGGAGAGGGGGTGAGAGAGCCGGGGGGTAGAGGGTGCAGGAAGACGTGTGAGAGAGCCAGGGGAGTAGGTGGTACAGGAAGATGTGTGAGAGACAGCGGAGAAGGTGGTGCAGGGGGTTAAGTAGAAGATGGTGCAGGGGCATAGGTAAAAGAAAGTGTAAAGGGAGAGACATCTTAAGAATGGGAATGTCAGGGATGCAGCCATCATAAAACACAAGTAGTAATGAAGAATGGAAATGCACAGAGGGGACAAGTGTTAAAAAAAATAAAAAATCAAGCCTTCATACTCCATTCACTTATATTTTCTATACCCCCACTCCTAAATTTCTGCTTCGACCACTGCCCTCTATTCCTGCTCCCGACTGCCTGTGTGAGCTGACAGCTGCTGATCCCTCCTCGCCCAGCGTGCCCAGTAGGAGAACAGAACACAGGATGCCATAATCAGGTAAGTTCATATATTTTCTCGTGTGGAATAGTTTTTAACCATCCTTTCTTGAACTGGGAACACTACAGCGTATCCAATAATGTTTAACACTATGTATTGCTCATCATTGCGCTGTAATGTTTTCTGCATATTTATCTGTACAGAGATTTTTAATTAAGAGGAAAAAACATTGCTTGTCATAAATTTTATCTGTAATTGTGTCAATATATCTATTTTTGTTTGCATTGTAAATGATGTATTAAGCTGCTCTTGGGACTCACACTCAGTATCTGATATGCTGTACCAATTTTTATTTGTGAATGAGTTTTTGTCTGAGTTTTACTAATGATTTGGGGGCACTACTATGGCATAATGTTATTTGGGGTCACTATTGTGGCATAATATGATTTGGAGGCACTGTTGTGACATAATATGATTTGTGGGCACTACTGTATGGTATATGTTTTGGGGGCACTACTATGCCATAATATGATTTGTGGGCACTTCTGCATGACCAAATATGAATTGAGGGTAATACTATGTGGCATAATATGACCTTGGGGCACTACGATGTGGCATAATATGAACAGGGCACACTACGGTGTGGCATCATATGAACTTCTGCCAAAGGCAAGTTTTTCATTGTTGAATATGATGGGAGCCCAAAGAAGTTGCTGTATCAGGGCCCAAAATTCCTCTTGTCAGCCCTGCCTGTGAGTCAAGGGGGTAGACGTCTCCAGGTAAATAATCTAAATGTTTCCTATCTAATCAAACTGATGGATCATGATGGGTCACATCCAATTATTTCTCACCCACCTCCTCTATCCCCCTTAATTTATATACTGTGTTATTTAAAATGAATAGAAAAGACGCATATCCAATTACTGTAGTAAAACAAAAATATTTTTCTCTGACATTTTGCTGTAGATGGAAATACTTTTAATGCGGCCGTGTGGGTTCAACTGATCATTCAATAGTTATGTTTTTTTTAGATATATGTTAGTTTTATTTCATGTGGAATGATTCATGAAAATTCTGCCATTACTATTTCATTGAGGGAAAAGGGTACCTGTTACCTATATATGTGTGTAAGTACTCTGTTTGTAGTTGCTATTTTGTGGGAGATTTGAAAAAAGCAAAACATTGTTTCCTACAGTGGCGTCTGTATAATTGGTGGTATTGCTGTAGTATGGGGTGGCGTGCTGGTGGCAATGTTGTAGTGTGTTTGGTGCTTAGTATTGCTAATAAGTAGGAGAGGGTATTGCTATAATGTGGGGGGTGATGCTGGACGCTGTAATGTGGGGGTGATGCCGGTTGCTGTAATGTGGGGGGTGATGCTGGATGCTGTAATGTGGGGAGTGATGCTGGACGCTGTAATGTGGGGGGTGATGCTGGACGCTGTAATGTGGGGAGTGATGCTGTAATGTGGGGGGTGATGCCGGTTGCTATAATGTGGGGGTGATTGATGTAGTATGAGTGTGTGTGGGGGGTTATTTATTGCTGTAATTTGGGTACTAATAATGTATTGTCATGGTATTTATTGATGTAATTGGGGTGCTAATAATGTAATGTTGAGGGTCATTAGGAGAAATAAATACCCCCTCCCCCCACACACACTCATACTACATCATGTTGTACTGCGCCAGCATCAGTGTGCAACAATATGGTGCATGGAGCCCACGTGGGCCTGTGTGCTTTAAATGCCAGGGCTGATTTTTAGTCCCAGTCCGGGCCTGCTTGCTGCCTAATATATCCCACCCATTTCTAGGCGCCATTATGCAAGATAATCAATGTTCTTCACTTCACTTCTCAGTGGTTTTAATATTGTTGCTGATCAGTGTAGATGTGTGTTTATATTTAAAATTTACTTTTTTCTATGTGTTTTTTATCTTGTTTGTATCTTTATCTGTGGTTATAGATAAATATGACTGTGTATATATTAGAGATGGTCACTGACCCCCGTGTTTTGGTTTTGGATTCGGTTTTGGATCTGGATTACCGTCGTGTTTTGGTTTTGGTTTTGGTTTTGCAAAACCGCCATTGCGTGTTTTGGTTTTGGTTTTGGTTTTGTTTGGTTTTGTTTTGCTATTTTTTTGGAAAATCCATGTTTTTGGGCCTAAATTAACCCAATTTAGTGCTCCAACTGTTTTAGAGACAAGTAATCTAATTGTTGAGGTAATAAATCATCCAAAAAAACAGTTTAATTCTTCGTTGGTAGGCCTTCATTTATTCTACACACAAAACAGATTGTCTTCCTCTCCATCTATGCATATTGGCAATGCAGCCATCGTCTTTGGATGTATATTACACCCTACACTTATAGTTAAATATGTAAAGAAATGGAAAAAGACAGTTTGCTTTCTGTCTCTATAGGCCCCCCTCCACTTTTTTAAAAAAACTAAAAATTCAGCCATTATAGACAATATTAATTGACATGGAGAAAGCCAGTTTGGTTTCTGTCTCTCTAGGCCCCCCTCCACTTGTATAAAATACCAAAAAATCCAGCCGTTATAGACTGTACAATATTAATTGACATGGAGAAAGCCAGTTTGGTTTCTGTCTCTCTAGGCCCCCCTCCACTTGTATAAAATACTAATAAATTCAGCCGTTATATACTGTACAATATAAATTGAAATGGACAAAGGCAGTTTGGTATCTGTCTGCATCAGATCCTCTCTCCACTAGGAGTAAAATAGAAAACTATTCAGCCGTTATATAATCTAGAATATAAATAGAAATTGAGAAAGGCAATTTGGTATCTGTCTGCATCATAATCATCAACATCATCATTAGCGCCCTCGTCGCCTACACAAATCTCCCCCTCATCCTCTTCTAATTCCAAAGTGGCATCCTCAATTTGTGTATCACCGGCTACACTCGGGCTATTAAGGCACACATCAGCAGAATGCTCACTATTAGACATCCCACTGTTGGATGGACTCTCCACAGGGATTGTTGTCATTTGTGAATCAGAGCAAATATTCTCCTGTAATGCTTCACTGTTATCTTGCAGCTCGGCTTTGACGCGTAACAGTAGTTGTGCACCAATTGTAGGCTGGGTAACTTTTTGGGATCTGCCACTAATAGCCAAAGGTGAAGGCCTCATTCTCTCTTTGCCACTGCGTGTGTAGAATGGCATGCTTGCAACTTTTTTTTTTATCGTCACTTAACTTTTGCTCAGTTACACTTCTTTTTCGCTTCAATACAGTAAAAAATTTTTTGGTTTTTGTTTTTTGCACTAATTTGGAAACACTCTGTTGTTTGACATCACCTTGGCCAGATGACGTACTGGGAACACTAACATCAGGACTGGTGACAGAACCTGGTTGCTCATTCAGATCATATGTGGACTGCTTTGAATCCATTCTGAGCGCAAACCACTGGGGAGTGCTAAAAATTATTTGGTAGATACTGCTGATAGATATGACTTTTGACAGCCAGAAATATTAATGCACAATTAGGGAGGACACCCCCAAAGCACTGAGGAGTGCTAAAAATTATTTAGTAGATACTGCTGACAGATATGACTTTTGACAGCCAGAAATATTAATGCACAATTAGGGAGGACACCCCAAAAGCACTGAGGAGTGCTAAAAATTATTTAGTAGATACTGCTGACAGATATGACTTTTGACAGCCAGAAATATTAATGCACAATTAGGGAGGACACCCCAAAAGCACTGAGGAGTGCTAAAAATTATTTAGTAGATACTGCTGACAGATATGACTTTTGACAGCCAGAAATATTAATGCACAATTAGGGAGGACACCCCAAAAGCACTGAGGAGTGCTAAAAATTATTTAGTAGATACTGCTGACAGATATGACTTTTGACAGCCAGAAATATTAATGCACAATTAGGGAGGACACCCCAAAAGCACTGAGGAGTGCTAAAAATTATTTAGTAGATACTGCTGACAGATATGACTTTTGACAGCCAGAAATATTAATGCACAATTAGGGAGGACACCCCAAAAGCACTGAGGAGTGCTAAAAATTATTTAGTAGATACTGCTGACAGATATGACTTTTGACAGCCAGAAATATTAATGCACAATTAGGGAGGACACCCCAAAAGCACTGAGGAGTGCTAAAAATTATTTAGTAGATACTGCTGACAGATATGACTTTTGACAGCCAGAAATATTAATGCACAATTAGGGAGGACACCCCAAAAGCACTGAGGAGTGCTAAAAATTATTTAGTAGATACTGCTGACAGATATGACTTTTGACAGCCAGAAATATTTATGCACAATTATGGGGGACACCCCAAAAGCGCTGGGGAGTGCCAAATATGAAGAAAAAATAATAAACCTCTATCCTCCTCTCTGCACTAGCGATTTTGGTTAGAGCAATTGCAAGAACAATATTGTATTCTCTGTCCCTGCTCTAATTAGCCTATGACTACACCCTGCTCTCTCCCTCTGTCAAATGGCGATGGATTGCTGTGGAGGCGTGTATTTATAAAGTTGAAGTATCGCGAGAACCGAGCCCCGAGATCCGACGACGTCACAATGACGTTCGGCCTCGATTTGGATTCGGAATGGGCGGGAGAGTACCGAGCTGCTCAGCTCGGTACTCGGATACCCAAAGTTCGGGTGGGTTCGGTTCTCGGAGAACCGGACCCGCCCATCTCTAGTATATATGCATCTATATTTTTATGTTTGTATATGAGATAAAATGGTGAACTCTCAAGAAGATCCATAAATCTCATTGGGTTAGTATATTTCTGATTTTACTAATTGATTATATGCTTATATGTAGTCTTAGTTAAGAAATACCTGCGTTTATATTTATACATATAGCACTAACCCTTTTCTTTTACCCTGAATGTTGCAGTGTCTGTTTCTGTGTGGAAGCATAACAAGAATGAGCTTCCTAATGAGCATGAAGCAGGATTCATTCTGATTAATTCCGCCAAAGGCATAGGAAAAATGGGAGATAATGGTCACCCCTCTCTGATGCAATTGTAAATCTGGTTAGTGTTAGAAATACTTCTATTGACCTGAACCTTGGCAGAGGGATTTGAATGTAAAGATGTTATGCCCATGAGGAAATCCCCCTCACAGTCCAAATATTTTTAATGTGGCAAACATAAAGGACCAGAGAATTCTATCAAATGCATTCTCTACATGTAAGGCGAGATGGAGTCTTTGTTTTATTATAGTATTATATGTACTAAGTCAATTGTTCTGGTGTTATCTTTTGGCTGGCACAAAACCCACCTGATCATAATGGATAATCTAAGGTAACAGTTGGTTTAGTCTGGAGCCCAAAATCTTATAGAAGTATTTGATATTGTCATTTAATAAGATCTGGATCTATAGCTGGCACAGGAATTAAGGTCTGTACCAACCTTATGGATTAGGTAGTTTTACCATCCAGCATTTGTGAAGAAAGAAGCTTGAATATATTTTAAGGTTGCATAAATTAAGCAAGATGGTTTTGGAATGTTTTATGATAAGCTGGGGAAAATCTATTCAGCCAGTGGCTTTTCTGGGCTTCTAACTCTTAATTACTTTTTCTATTTCTTCCACAGAAATCTCGACCCCCAGTTGCATTCTAATCTCAGTAACCAAATCTTGATAAAAAAAAATAATTTATTCCCTTGTTTAAGGTGGCATTAGCTTTTGTACTATTAGAAAAGTTTAATATTTGGTAAAATTCTATGTCTAGTATTTTAACTGGCTCATGTCTAACCAAGCATTTTTTTAAGTCCTCAATAGATGTTCCTATGTCTAGCTTTAGCTTTATGTTTTTGGGCCTAACATTTTTCAGCCTTGTCCCCTTTTTCATAGTTTTGAGAATACTTACTATTTTGAAGTTGAGATTAATTTAAACACCATGAAAGTGAAGGAGAGAAAGAAGAGATGCCAGTTGTATGAAGTTCCCTCTGTCACAACTATATTGTGTACCTGCTATTGTTGGCGCAACTCAGAGTAAGGTGTGGAATCTATAATGCTCCTGGTATTCACCAGGGACCCCCGCAAGGAGGTTTGGGCTCTGCTGCAGGAACAGGCAGGTCACGGTTCTTCCCACGAGTCAACAGCGAGATACAAGAGAGGTGTCAGACAGGCCAGGTCGGTAACGTTCTGGTAGTAGAAGTACTCAAGGATATTCAGAGGGATGGTGAGACAACCTGGGTCGGTAACATTCAGGAAGCACAGTACAAGGGGAGATCCAAATAGAGGTGGTCAAAACTGTCCGGGTCAGAAAGGTCACAGGCACAACAAGGAAAGTCAGGAATCAATGTAGGAAACTGGTAACACACAAGAATGCTGGAGGCAGGAAGACCTGATACTCTGGCACAGGTGCAGTGACAGGAAGAGGCTTATAGAGTCCAGGGGACCAATAGCAGAGCAGTGGGCGGCAGTGCTGTTCAGCTGCCGCCGCGATATCCAATAGCGTCCCATTGCCTAGCAACGGGACGCACATGCGCAGAAGACCGCTGGGCGGCCGGAACTTCCGCGCCTGGTTGCACTGGGCAGATGCACTGGGCAGTGACGCAGGCGGCCGTCCCGAGGAGACAGCGGGACGGCGCCTGACACCCTCTAATCACACACCAATGTGCCTCCCAAACGGAAATATTAGAGGCATCTAGAATGTCGCTCAAAGTAATATACTTATTTATGGTGGAACCTAATTTTTTTTTTAATGCTAGGTCTTGGAGTAGGAGCTCATTAAGTTGTCAAGACCAGCGTCTGGGGGAGCAGTGTCAAACTCAAACATTAGTTGGATTGGTGCATGATCTGACCAGGTAATCTGGTCAATGGTGCTGTCAGAGATCAAGTGTAAAAGTCTGTGTTCTACTAAAATGTCTCTTGTGGAATAGGTGAAATATTGTCAAGAATAAAAGGTGTAATCCCTTACCTGGGGATGGTTTCTTCAGGTGTTGACCAAGGAGTTTGACTGTTTGACTGAGTTTGACTGTCAAACCGTAATGCAGGTGTCGTAAGACGAGCTCAGGCAGGTCAGAAACCTCCCGTGGAGCCTTCGTACTTTTACTGTGCAAGAACAATGGTACTATAGTGGTGGTGGAATCCATCTTGTGGTCAAGGCTCCAGTTGAAGTCACCACCAACATCTAGCGACCACACTCTTAGTGTTTCAAGGAGCTCCAACATCTTGCACAGGAAAGTACGGGTTCAGAAATCTGAATATTTGATTATATATCTTGCGTTTTAGTACCTGGCTACTACCATCTCTCCCAGATGTAGGATTATTTTGCTAAGTAGTTATTACGGAAGTAATGTGTTTAGTAATAATTGCTTCATAAGGAGGTGTGATATTTGTTGGGTATTTTAAGCCCCTTTACATTAATGGACAGTAATTTTAATTGATCTGATTTGGGCATAAAGGGTAGTTAAGAGAGATAGCATGCCAAGCTGGGCCAAGCTAATGAGTATCCTGGCAGACCTGGCTGTTGTACTTCTGGTAGTTGGGCAGGTCTGGGGGGAGAGTGAAGGGGGATGAAGGGAAGTAGGGAATGTAGAGATGGATGGGGGTGTGTGACTAGATGAAGGTGTCAGGGCATTGTAGCTAGGGTATAGCAGTAACAAAAAAATAATTGATTTAGAAAGATTATTAAAATATTTCCTAAATTGTCAAAAAAAGTAGATGTTGCAAAACTTTATATATTAAAAACACTACTATTTATTATTAAATAATACCAATTAAATAAACATATGTACGCATCCACAGGAATTTATACAGAAGATATATGCATATAATCATAAAGATTGCCCTTGAGGAAAATGAATTGTCTGCAGAAATGAAAATTAATTTAATATGCAGTAAGTAATGTGATTGATTAATTTAAAATTAATTTAATATGCAGTAAGTAATGTGTATTAAATTAGCTCATTATACAGTAATAATACCAGTCACTCGTATAATCTGGGATCATGAGGAGACAGTAAAGGTGAGTTTAAGGTGTTAATCCCTCCAATTACCAATGTTATGGCTTGAAGCAATTGCGGAAATAAAATCTCACCATAAATAGTGATGTTCTCCAGTTTTGTGTCCCTCCGAGTGAAGTGAGCTCAATAAAGTTGGATGGAAATGGTATATGCATTATAATCCTCAGCTGTTTAAACAATGTTGTGCTAGGATCTGACAGGTTCCTGTGTGAGCAGACTAATTAACATTCCTTAGGAAGTCTGTAATGAATGCCTTGACACGTTTCTGTGCAATATGCACTTTCAACAGAAGGATCATCCATTGAAATTAGGTGCCTAGGCTGCTGTAACCCCCTATCGTCCAAAACTGTATTTAACATTGCCCGTATTGTATTGTGTTAACCATGTATTATATGTCTAGTGTACAAATTCTTAAATGATGCTAGGTGGGATCATAAATGTGACGTTATCGTCAGTATTATTATATTATAATGTAATAATTGTATTGGAATATTGTAAGAGAGAATCTTCTCGTAGATAAATTCCATGTTATTTACCCTATGTCTCAAGCAGCAGCAGAAGGTGGTGGTGGGGCTGCTGTGAGGGAACCAACTGGGGAATGGAGTCCAGATGCAATCTGTGGTAAGAATGTCCTTTCTAGAATAAGATGCAGGGTAATAGTCAATCTCACTCCTAGTCACAAGGCGGCACAAGTTTGGCTGCATTTGTGTTCTGAACCCTACGCAGACTTGGTGGCTTTGTAAACCTGCCCAAAGCAGGATGACATCCGACCTTGTCCTTATCACAGAGGTAGAGGAACAAAGAGCGTGGCTTAGCAGCTGGGACAAGTACTGGACACAATTGCAATGAGGATGCATCACAGGGCTTGAGGCAAAGATACTGGTGAGAAATAGAAATGTGTATTGTGCAGTGCTGTAGACCCCCTGGCATGGGTACACAGTGCTACTGATTTTGTATATTGTTTTTGTAAGTGTATGTGTATGTGTGTGTGAGATAGAGATGTGCTATTCCCCCCCCCTTCCCCATGGTGATTTAGTTACTCTGTGTAGAGGTACCATTGCCCTGGTAACAAAATAAACAAAAAATATACTTGACTAAGTTTACAGTATATTCTACTAGACTCATTCATATGACAATCTATATGGGTTTGTGCAAAAGTGGGTGAAATTACATACTCTTGCATAGTTTAAAATGTCCTATAAACTGAATTGCTCTTGATAAACATGACTATTAGGACACATTGGCAAGAGACTCAAAGTAATCGGCAATTAAATTATCAAAATGCATGTACAAACAATAGACAAATCAACTGAAGTACTAAATAATGTAAACAATAGCCCCAGCAATATCAAGAAGCACAATCTGGTAAAATATGCTATGCATGTATGGAAGAACTTGGTGTAATAGTGAATATCAATAGAAGCGGTGGAAATAATATGCTGAGAATATGTATAGGCTAAAGAGACCTAAATCAGGTTATAATGAGAGAGCACTATATTTTTCCAACATTGGTTGACATCTCACACATAGTGGCAGGGAGCAAAGTACCCAGTCTGGATATTGGAAGTGTTGTATGACAAGAGCACTAAATGAATCACTTTTCAAACCCCATTTGGGAGGTGTAGATCTACATACATGCCATTTGGAATCACATCTGCACAGGATTTAATCCGGACAAGGTACATGAAATAGTCGACTCTCTACAACGGGTTGAACTAATTATTGATTATATCCTAGTGTATATCCTAGTGTATGAGAAAACAAGGAGTGAACATGATGCAAACCCGCTAGAATGCACTTCCAGATAGAAAACATTTACTACTGACAAGATGCAAATAGGAGTGCCAGAAGTGTACATTTTATTATAAAAATATCCCTGCTTTTTTACATTTTTAAGGGGACCAGCTACATAGCAATATAAATACACTATATCAATACAAAAAGAACCATTGTTGTCAGTGCCTCTGCTTACAAGTACAAAATCTAGATGTATCTAGCACAATAGAAATCTAATTAGAAATATGAGATATTGGGTCAAATTTTGCCGAAACATTTAAGGTCTCAAACCAAGGTGTTTAGTCAAACTGATTAAAGAGGTAAATAAATAGGGTCGGGCCTAGAGCTGCAGAAAAGAAGGAGGGCAGGGTACCTTTTAAATTACTTCGAAAAACCTTCAAAAGAAAATGTCATCTGTGGGAAGCAACGTAAAATTGGCATATGGAGGACATAATATTTGTTTGTGTCACAAAGACTACAGCGCTAAACCATTCATTTTTTATCACTTACCTTGAATTGTACCAGGGTTCTTATAGGCATTTTGTTGCCCATGTGATATATAACTAGGCTATGATTGCTCATATAATAAAAGACCCATGTCTAAACTTATATTCCTTTGATATGTATAGGCTAGTCACATTTTGTTTGGAAGTCAATGTTGCATTTTGTCCACTTTCCTGGATGACCATATTACAGACTACAGAATATCCCTCTTGTATCTTCTTCACACGTGGGCAGTTAGTTATTTCTTACAGTCTTAAACAGAGGTTGATGGGCTCATCTCTTGACCTTGTGCCAATTAGGAGACAACAAAATGATGAATTATACAGATACAAAACATTTGAGACCCAGGCAACAGTTCATCAGTTACTACAACTTGCCACTGAGTAATGCCGTTACAAAATCAATGACACTGTTAACATAAATGTATTTCTTTCTGTTGGATACCCAAACTGTTCTGTATCAAGCTACATAAACCAAGAACCTATAAAAGGGGAGTATTATGAAACCACAACACTGAACTGGAAAGCTGGAAGATCAAGTAAGAGTATGAGTTTGTTTCATAGAGAAGTATATTTCCCACATACTGTATATTTGTTGCTGAAGAGTAGAAGGGCACTTCCTTACCTTGGGCCTGGGGTAATTAACAGGAATCCGCAAAATATAAATTATGTTGTCTATATTCCATGAGTAACAGATCCCCTATTATATCTAGCCTACTTGGGCTCTCAATGACACATTGACCTGTAAACATTTGTGGAAGGGAGACAATCGTGTACTGGTGTGATCAGGGGTCTTTTTGACTGGTACTCCGTATACCAAATTCAATTGCATAGCAATCAGCAACTGAAAAAAAATACAATAAATATGCACTTAGTGACCACTTTATTAGGTACATCTGTTTGTTAATGCCGTATCTGAACAACTAATCATGTGGCAGCAACTCAATGCATAAAAGCATACAGGCATTCTCAAGTGGTTCAGTTATTTTTCAGACCAAACACCAGAATAGGTAAGAAATGTGATTTAAGTGACTTTGACCATGGAATGATTGTTGGTTCCAGAAGGGGTGGTTTGAGTGTCTCAGAAACTGCTGATTTCCTGGTATTTTCATGAACAGTTTCTAGAGTTTACAGAGAATGGTGTACAAAGCAAAACACATCCAGTGAGTGGAAATTCTGAGGACGATAACACCATGTTATTGAGAGAGGAGAATGGCAAGCCTGGTTCCAGCTGGCAGTAACTCAAATGACCATTTGTTACAACAGTGGTATACAGAATGGTATCTCTGAATGTACAGCACGTCTAACCTTGAAATGGAAGGGCTACTGCAGTAGAAGACCTCACTGGGTTCTACTCCTGACAGCTAAGAACAGGAACATGAGGCTACAGTGAGCACAGGTGCACCAAAACTGGACAGTTGAAGACTGGAAAACATTGTTTGGTCTGAAGAATGTTGATTTTTGATGAGACGCGCATATGGTAGATTCAGAATTAAACATGAGTCCATGAATCACATAGATTGTAATCTTGCAACCCGGCCTTCTTACCTCTCTGTCTGTATGTATTACCCAGTATCGTTTTATTACTTTGTGTGTTCCCAATTGTAAAGCGCTACTGAATTTGCTGGTGCTATATAAAAAAATGATGATGGATGTATTCATGCTGCCTTGTGCCAATGTGCAGGCTGGTGGTGTACTGGTGGGGAATGAAATTAAACTTTGCTTAAATGTCACAGCCTACCAGAGTATTGATGCTGACCATGTGTATCCCCATGGTCATGGCCCCAAGTCCACCATTTTCTAATGGCTATTATCAGCAGTATAAGGCACCACGTCACAAACCACAGATCATCTCAAGCTGGTTCCATGAACATGACCATGTCACCAGATCTAAATCCAATATAGCTCCTTTGGGATGTGGCGGAACAGGAAATTTACAGCATGAATGAATAGGTGAGAACATATGGCAGTGTGAACAGGATAAAAAATACTGAACAATGACTACTGAAAGAGAACCTGGATGTTTTGGCAGAACCTTTGGTGTCTGTAAGGTGTCAGCAGTGTTGCATAGGGATATTAGTCTTCACACATTTAAACTTAACCAAGTTTTTGGTTTATTTTAGAACTTGTAACAGTAATACAGGTACTCACAGGGTTAATGGCTGCAGCAGCAATCAAGTAGTACAATAGTCCTATGCAGGTTATATACTGAGCAGTATTCTTTATACATATGCAGGTTATAAGGGGTCTGGACACTGCACCTCCATGCAGTAAATCTTATGGAACAGATCACTCACTCATAGGTATGCAGCTACTAATGCTGCTTCACTTTCCGCACCGAACTTGGATGGGACGACATGCGGCCGACTGCGTTATTGCCCCACTTCCTGTTCCACTAGACCACTGGGGATAGAGCGCTCCATACCAACAGGATGAGTAGATGGGAGTAGAGGATGCAGTGGAAGCTCATTGAGGGTTTCATTTCGATTTAAAAGCATTTTGCTCCATTCTTTTGCTTTGCTCTTAACTCTAAATGCGGCCTAAATTGCACAGGTCAATGGATGCAGGGACCTAAGTTAGTGTTCCCTGTGGCATATAGCTAAAATACTTCCCGTTGTTAGGAACCCCTCCAGCCGGCACAACACAACCCGGAGTTTACTCTGCCAATCAGGTGTTCACTGGAGCCCCTGATGGTGGGGACAGACTGGGCTGCAGACTGACAGAGGGTCGTGAAGTGTGTTCCGGCTGGGGAGAACCCAGGCAAGTGGAGTGGAATCCAAGCAGAGGTCAGGGGCCAGCAGCAGACAACAGTACCAATATACAAGCTGAGGTCAGGGGTCACGAGCAGACAGGGAGGTCGGTATTCAAGCCAGAGGTCAGAGTCACGAGAATCACAAGCAAAGTCCAAATCCAAGCCAAGGGTCATACACGGGTAAACAACAGCAAATCCAATAGACAGGAACAAGGCAGAGAGCAGGTCTAGCAGACTGGATACAGGAACTATAACCGGCAATGAGGCAGCAGACCTCATTGCCTTAAATACAGCCAACAGCCAATCAGAACCTGCCCTTAGACAGAGCCACACTTGCAGGCTTATTGCCAGATACTCAGAAAGACCAATCAGGGCTTAGCCCTGACATCCACACTTGCAGGCTAATGCCTGCTAATTCAGCCACATGCTGAATCTGATTATTTGCCCCTAGTGCGCATGCGCGCCCGGCTGCCGAGACACGGCGCTGAGAAGGCGTCCGGAGTTGGAGGGAAGTGACGTCCCGGTCGTCGTGGTGACGGCCGGGACGCTGGGGCAGACAGGAAGCGAGCCGCGGCGGCTGTGAGTACCGCCGCGGCTCGTGACACCCGTATGTCATTTACAACTCTGTGACCGAAACCCATTTAAAGGTTTTTAATCCTCCCAAGCAAATTTCATATTCATTTTATCAGAACATATAGAGGGTTCCCTTAGCAACATGTTGAAAAAAAAAAAGATTTTTATTTCATGTCCATTAACTAGGAAAAACATCAAAAATAATAATAAACAGCCTTTCCTTATTTTTTCTCTTGATTAGTTTTATGCCTAAGTGTCACAGCACGTTTTCCATCTATAACTATGCTTAGACATTTTCTGTAACCTTCTTCAAGACCCTTCTGGATATGCTCATTGCTGTTACTGATGCCTCTCTGTTGATCATTGTCCAATCAATTACATGGGAATAAGTGTCAGAAAACAGGATGGAATACAAACCTTCTGTAGAAAAATCTCTTTTGTATTTTTTTTCTTTATCCAAGGGTAGTTTTCACCAGCAGATGCACACTATGTAACCATGGTCATTTCTGATTTCCCTGTAGTTGGAACAAAATAAAAAAAGACTAATCTGGAGAAAAGGTATGTTCATCATAAAACAATTTGTTACTAATGACTTTTCCACTATTTAATATAATATTTCATAAACTTGCAGTATTCCAAGAGAAACTGTAATTAAAAAAAGTGTTAAATAGAGGCCATGTGTATCTGTTTATAAAACAGAAGCAACACAATTAATGCTTATAAACTGTAAAGTGGTACTCGGCTAATTACTTGCTGTCCTTTGAATTGGGAAATGAGACAGACAGCACTTTGACCTTGTATAATTAATTGTCCTTTAGTATGTAAAGATTATTACTGATTTAATTATAGGTGATAGTCATGTGTACAGACTAATATGGTACTGCAGTGCTCCCTTACTGACAGCTTATTTTTATGCTTGTACTGTAAATCCTACCAATATGACTGACAATGTCAGATATTTGAAATAATTAGCACGTTAACACAGAAAATCTAGCACAGAAAAAAAATGTCCCACTGTGGAAGTGAGACAGGTAAAAATTGACAGCATCTGTTGTGCCGTCAACATCTGTCATCGCTGGGACATTTGTTTATTTTTTTCTGATGCTGAAAGTAAAACCTTTCAGATTTAATATTTCAATAAACTGACATGTGGAACTTTTGGGGCTATGAGAACTCTGGAGTGAGTTTTCAAGCTGTGGAAAAGAAAGAAGTGTGGCCACTAGAGGGCAGTAGTATTCCACTATAGGTAAAGAGCCCTTCAATTTAATGATGACAATGTGGAACACAGATAGGCAACTGAAATGATTATAGATAAGCAAAATGCCGTGACAGTGTACCAATTGTGACAGGTAGTAGAGTTTATTTCTTCATTGCTGCTCAGGTGCTGGTCAGATTCATGTCAGAGAATATGGTCTGGAATAAACTCCGTATTACTGTGTTAGAGCATGAATGCTTTTCTAAAAGTAAAAAAGGAAATTAATGATTCTGCAGGTGAGGAAAACTTTTAGACATATGCCAAGTTATTTTAAATGTTGTTTAAAAGGTCAGCTGTTATCGGACTGTAATGTTAATCCAAAGTGCAAATTTGCCTGTTTGGCTAAATCAATATGTTATTGATATATTTACTGCATTATGTAAAGGTGGAGCTGTGGCAAAACTTCTTGGCATTCCACATTGTATTTGTAAATTCATTATTTTGAGTACGTCTACTAATAGATCTGGTAAATATAGAAAATTAAAAAAAATTAAATTTCCTAGGGCACTCTAATACAATTACTGCAGCTGACACACCAAGATGGACTTCCAACTTAACACAAATCACAAGTTGGTGGATACTCAGGTGCTATAATCTGTCATATAGAGTCAATCATCTAAATCAGTCCATGACCTATATTACAATGGCCGAATGAAAAGAAAATGATAGCCACATATAGTGAAATATGTTAAAAGATGGTTCAATTATTACATTCACCACGTGATCACATCAATAGTGCATCCTTAGGTGCAAACACCAAAATTTCCTTGCAGTGTTGGGGATTCTAAGATTATGAAGTGAAGGAGACAATATAGCCTAATACTTACCTTTTGTCTTCTGGAGGAACTGTATGCAGTGAAGGTCCCAGGATTTGATAAGCTGACCCTCCTGTTTATATGTGATGTGCCTCCAGCAGAATCTTGTAGGAATACTTGCTACATTGTTCACCTTTTTAGGGATACATATGTATTAATGTTTTTAAAATAAGTGCATTTTTTAAATAAATATATATGGAGATCTGGTTCTCTTTTTTTGTTTTCGAGCACTGATTATTACACATATACAAGAGAGGTATAAAGAGGATGAGAAAAGGAGGAGTTGTGGTGGTCGAGTACTGATGGGAAATCCTTCCCTTACCTTGTCTCCCAGATACGAGTCAAGTTCTTTTCTCTTTTGGATATCCGGTGGTCAGGAGATAAATACTTCAATGAAAGGGATAAAGATTGGTCAAACAACTTGATTTTATTGAGAATGCGGTAAGGATAGTTTTGGTAAGCCACCGAGCCACTGACCCCTTCAGCTCAATAGCAATGACGAAATAATGCGTCTGATCAGCATAGAGCACAATAGCATTTAACATATAACATACACCTGGTGAGTATAAGGCACAATAGCGATCACATCTTCAATACACATTGTCTAATAAGGCACACTGGTAATCACAGTTACTACTTTCAAGTTAACAATATCTGACTGGTGATGGTGCAAGAACCATCAATAATAACTCATCAAGACTCTTACGGTCACTACCGCGCCCACTAGAGGGCTCCTTCTTATTCAGGTGTTTGGGGTACTGTGCTATTCCCTATGGGTCATGCGCCCCACTTTTAGCATCTACTGCTGACTAACACTGAATGTCACACCTTCAATATTAATAAATCAATTCTTAGGTAAATCACATAACATTAACATCCATCTAAAACATTTGGTGCACCAATATTATCCCCGGTAACGTTACCATATTTTACACTCAGTCCTGGGCTGACCTGTGCACAGGAATTTGGTAGTGTTCCAATGTCCTGCAGAGGTTTCCATCAAGGGTTAAGTATTATAGTAGACCTATTTTTTTGGGGGTGGAAAAATTACATATTTTTGCTTTTTATCCCCCTACATTATTATTAGCCTCAATAACACTAATTGCAAGTCATTTGCAGTCAATTTTGACCACCTCACATTATTATTTTCATACACTTTTAAACAAAGACTGCAGATTTAGAACACCACGCCTGCCAGACCTATTATTTCTATTTCAGCAATGACAATTAGCAATGGAGCTTTCCTGAATGTCACTGGAGACTTTGAAAAACACTGCTACCCCTCCTCTTTCTATTCTACCTATGATGCTGCTCAACTGCTCTACAGACTGCTAGAACTGTGCTACCTCTTCTGTGTCCCTCTGTGAAATGGCGCTGGATCGCCGTGGAGAGCGGTACTTACAGAATATAAAGGTCCCAAGATTAGAAATCTGACGATGTAACAATGACGTTATGCGTTGTTTTCAATTCCAAGGGTGCGCGAAAGTACCGAGACTCAGATCTGCTAATTTTGGGTGTGTTTGGTTCTCGGGAAACCGGGCTTGAGCATCTATAATGTTAGTATTGGTTTCTGGTGGCCATAAGCTATTAAATTAATAGTGGGTTAAGGGTGTCGAATATGAATCTAATGGTGGTGGGTGTGGGGACTATTCATTTATTGGTGAGGTGATGGTTTGGGCTATTCATTTACCTGGACTTGAGACTATAAAGTTGAGTATTGAATAGTGTCATTTAAAAGAGCAAGGTTTGAGCAATGAAACACTCCAGTCCTTTATCCAAAAGGTGTAGAATAAAACTATTCTATATTGGAAAATTTTTAAAAGCACTCATTGATACATTGGTAATAGGCAAATTATCTTAAAGACAGGTGAAAAAGTTGATAAATAAGTGAATTAAAATATAGACCATGGGGAGGGACTGGTCCTATTTCATCAAGAGCTCATATAATATGGAGTAGCAGTCTAGTCCATAGTACCAATGTTATGGAATAGAGCAACAGTGCAAAAAGTTGTCTTTATTCCTATTATCATAATGGGAATACCATCTTTATAAATGGAATCTTTCTGTAATAATGGGCTTCTTACATTAAAATGAAATATTGTATTGACCAATTCCAATTGCCTATAAGGATGTTGAGTGTATGTGAAAGGAGACATAAAATGCACTGTATATGTGAAACACTTCTCTGGAGAAATTCTAAGTGCTTCATATATATATATATATATATATATATATATATATATATTTATATATATATATATATATATATATATATATATAAGACAATGTCATCTGGCAGTATCTTTTCAAGCAATATTTTATTTCTTTGTTATTATCTCAACTCTTGTCTATATATTGTATACAGGGCCGCCATCAGAAATCGTGGGGCCCAGTAAAAATGAAGCAGGTAGGGCCCCTGATGACCCCCCCCATCCAATGAACCAGGGCCATCTTTACGACTGCGCACGATGGGCAGGTGCCCGGGGGCCCAGGGGGAAAGGGGGCCCGTGGAAATGAAATAAAAATCACTGAACTTAATCAGTTAAGTTCAGGTAAGTTAAGGGGGTCCCTAATATATATATATATATATATATATATATATATATATATATATATATATATACATACATACACACACTCACCACATATTGGCATTGTCCCTTCTAGAATCACAACATTTCACAGACTCTTCTGCTCTCTCCCACCTGTTCTTCTCACTTTCCCCACCTGTGGCTGCAGGTTTCTTTAGTTGCGGCTTTTCTGGATCCTGGAATGTTGGGGGCCCTAGTTGGAAAAAAAAATGGGTACATTTAGAAAATTACAGCCAGCCTCGGCGTTAAATCAATATCACCCACGATTAATAATTAGGTCTTTCTCCAACCCGAACATTAAAATAACAGTATTCACATTTAATAAATAACAATATATTATAACATACCTATACAGACCCATATAAAGCCGATGTCAGATGTTGTCCTCCTGAATACTAGGTGACTACCAAAAAAGGTTGGAGGATGGAAGCCTGTAGCAAGTGTATGCTGGAGGGGACTTTTTTACTTCACTGACTACATGTGAAGATTCGTCCAAAGTTTCTACCTCTAATTTAAAACCCAAAATGTCTAAACCAGTGGTTCCCAAACTTTTGCAGTTCGTGGCACCCTTAGAGTCTCCATAATTCTTTCAAGGCACCCCTCCAAAATAATTACTGACCAGTCCTGTATTAGAAGTAGTTGGGTCAAAAAAATGTAATAAGTATTTAGGTCAGGACAGAAATACTTATTTAGTTGTATGCAAAAATGCCCCCTCTACATCCAGACACACTGCCCCCTCTGCATCCAGTCAGTCTGCCCCCTTTCACCACTGCCCCTTCTCATGCTGCCCCCCTCCTCTGCGCTCTGTCACGCTCCCTCTCACTCTGCCCTCTGTCACTCTGTCCCTTCCTCTGGCCTCTGTGTCACGGGCACTAGGAGTCTTTACCCAGGAATCACCAGGTGGTAAGCTTACCAGAGCAATGTAGATGGTAATAGTGTGCTCTGGTAGCAGGGTGATCACGGAACAGGCAATAGTAGATGATGAGATGCTCAGGAAAGTCTATGACTAGCAGCACTGGTAATATGGAGGTAATAATACACGAGGAACTGTATGGACAAGGGCAAGTGGAGGTAGTCAGTGGTCTGCGATAGCAAGTTGTACCACTGCTATAGTGAGGAGGAATGTCCAACAGAAACGAGGAGGTGATGAGAGTCAGCGGTCTGCGGATAGCAAGTGGTACCGCTGTCTGAGTGAAGGAATGGAATCCAAGTGGAGGTATCCGGGAAGTCAGTGGTCTGCGGTAGCAAGTTGTACCACTGCTATGTGAGAGGAATGGAACAGGTGATACCGGAACAGGAATCAGTGGTCTGCCTTCAGCAAGTTGTACCACTGAATATATATGTGAGGAGGTGTACGGGGAGGGACTGCAACACAGGATGTACACGGGCACATTAAACACGATCCACAGTAATATGCACAATATATATAAATGACTGAACAGGTCTGCAAATGTAGGAAGTCTCTGAAGTAATCCAGCACAAGGTAACACAGTCAATGATGGCAAAAGACTCAGCGGATTGCAGACTCCAGAGGAGAACCAACACAGTCCAGCAACATATGCAATACACCAGCACAGTCAATGAGAAGTATGCATACCGTGGTTCAGAAGGCAGTCAGATAGGAGTGCAGTGATACCTGGGCGGCAGGAGGCCGACAGGATGAGAAGTCCCTGGATGTAAGAGGCAGGGGTCTAGTAGGTGCAGCGCACAGGTAAGTAGACCAACAGGGACACGAATCCACAGGAATCAGTAACACATGGAACTGGACTCATGGAGCACCCAGGAGAATGGAGATGATCTAGCAGAGGAGTAGCTGATGAGATACGAATCCAATGCTGACAGGAGGGTAGAGACCAGCGGGAAACAGGAAGGCGTGGAGAGCGGATCAGCAGTAGATGGACGATAGCGCTGGCAGCGGCAGCAGGACTCTGCGGACCCACGGGAGAGATGAGATGAGGCTGACGTGCACAGGAGCAGCGGATAGGAATCAGCTAGCAGTCACGATGATGAACACAGGCGAGTTGCCAGCTGGAGACTGTAGTGCACGGAGGCAGCGGATAGGAATCAGCTCACAGTCACGATGATGAACACAGGCGAGTTTCCAGCTGGAGGCTGTAGTGCACGGAGGCAGCGGATAGGAATCAGCTCACAGTCTTGATGATGCACAGGTGAGTGGATAATGAGAGAAGGCTGTAGTGCACGGAGGCAGCAGATAGGAATCAGCAAACAGTCACTATGGAATATAATAGCGTTGAAGTGGTATAGGAGACTGTAGTGCACGGAGGCAGCGGATAGGAATCAGCAAACAGTCACAATGGAAAATAATAGCGTTGAAGTGGTATAGAAGACTGTAGTGCACGGAGGCAGCGGATAGGAATCAGCTCACAGTCACGATGATACAGTTGATGGTAGAAGTGGTATGGAACCACAGTAGTAGAAGTGGTTTGGAAACCACAGAGGTAGAGGTGGTTTGGAAACCACAGGAATCAGCAGGGCTGAATACACGAGGGAACACCTTCAGAGACTCATGAGGAATGAGACTCCAAGATCAGGCAACGTGGTGTTGACCACAGGTGCTTAATATAGGGAGTGTTGCCTGATCTGCCAATTGAGTTAAAGGGACATACACTGAAGTATAGGAAAGGGCTGCGCATGCGCAGACCCTCAGGATGGAGGACGGCCACGGTTCCTAAATGTCCGGGAAGAGGCACTCACGGTCCGGTGAGTGACAGTACCCCCCCTTTTAAAGGTGGGCACAGAACGCCTGGAACCGGGCTTGTCCGGATTTTTGGAATAAAACTTCTTCAAAAGGGCAGGAGCATTAAGATCTTCAGCTTTGATCCAAGAGCGCTCCTCAGGACCAAAGCCCTTCCAATGAACGAGGAAACGGAGTACTCCTCGCGAAATTTTTGCATCTAGTACCTCAGTAATTTCGAAATCCTCCTCCTGATGAACTTGAACTGGCTGCGGAGCTGAGGGAGGTTTTGAAAAACGGTTGATAATAAGAGGCTTGAGTAAGGACACATGGAAGGCATTAGAAATCCGAAGATTCTTAGGAAGAAGAAGTTTCACACATACTGGATTGATTACTTGAATGATCCTATATGGACCAATAAAACGAGGGGCGAATTTCATAGATGGGACCTTCAAACGAATGTTTTTAGTAGATAACCAGACACGATCTCCAATTTTTAGTGGTGGAATAGCCCGCCTCTTCTTATCTGCGAAAGATTTATATTTGATAGATGTTTTCTTCAAACAGGTTTTGACCTGAGACCAGATATTTTTAAAGGTCTGACAGGCAGTCTCCACCGCTGGAACTTGGGTGGGCGGGAGGGCAGGAAATTCCGGAAAAGACGGATGGTGACCGTAGACCACAAAAAATGGAGTTTTGGATGATGACTCATGGTACATGTTGTTATGGGCGAATTCGGCCCAAGGAAGCAACTCTACCCAGTTGTCTTGATTGGCTGAAGAGAACATCCTTATAAAAGTCTCAAGATCTTGATTGACACGCTCAGTCTGTCCGTTAGATTGCGGATGGTAAGAAGATGAGAGTGCTAATCGTATGCCCAAGGTTTTACAAAGGGCTCGCCAGAATCTGGAAACGAATTGTACTCCTCTATCTGACACAATCTCAGACGGACATCCATGGATGCGGAAGATCTCTTTAATGAAATGTTCAGCCAGGATAGACGAGGAAGGCAAACCAGACAGAGGGACGAAATGAGCCATTTTCGAAAATCTGTCCACCACCACCCAAATAGTGTTATGATTCTTACTAGGTGGTAAGTCAGTAACGAAATCCATACTAATATGGGTCCACGGCTTGGACGGAATGGGTAGTGGTCGCAGCAACCCTGCTGGAGTTCTGCGGGAGGATTTGAACTGGGAACATAATTCACAGGAAGCAATGAACTCTTTGACGTCTCTCCTCATTGAAGGCCACCAGTAACTTCGAGAGAGCATCTCAAAGGTCTTGTGTTCACCGGCGTGTCCAGAAAAACGAGAGGCATGGAACCACGAAAGGATTTTCCTCCTTAGAGTAGGAGGCACGAGAGTCTTCCCAAATGGTAGCGTTTTGGTGGATGAGGCAGCCAGTGAGATACATTTGGGGTCTAGAATGGTATGGTTGGAAACCTCTTCTATATCAGAGGACGTCACAAAAGCTCTAGATAAAGCGTCAGCTTTTTTGTTCTTGGCAGCTGGTTTGAAGGTTATTATTAATTCGAAACGGGAAAAGAAAAGAGACCATCTTGCTTGGCGAGGGTTCAAGCATTGAGCAGACTGAAGATATGACAAGTTCTTATGATCCGTGAAGATCGTCACCGGATGGCGAGCTCCTTCCAATAGGTATCTCCACTCCTCTAATGCAGCTTTGATAGCCAGTAACTCCTTGTCCCCGATAGTATAATTCTTCTCTGCGGGCAGAAGACCCCGAGAATAGAAGGCACAAGGATGGAATTTTTGCTGTTCAGAGCGTTGGGAGAGAATAGCTCCCAAGCCCACATTAGAGGCATCTACTTCTAGAAAGAAGGGGAGTGTCACATCAGGCTGTCGAAGGATTGGAGCCGAAGAGAAGGACTCTTTGAGTGTTTGAAAGGCTTGAAGAGCCTCAGGCGACCATTGCTTAGGATTAGCCCCTTTTCGAGTCAGGGCCACAATAGGAGATGCAATGGAAGAAAAGTCTTGAATGAAGCGTCTATAGTAATTGGCAAAACCTAAAAAACGCTGAATAGCACGAAGAGTAGTTGGCTGGGGCCAATGTAGTACAGCATTCACCTTGTCTGGATCCATCTTCAGGCCAACTCTGGAAACTATATACCCCAAGAACGGAATCTGGGGCAATTCGAATGAACATTTTTCTAATTTACAGAACAATGAATTTTTTCGTAGCCTGGAGAGGACTTCTGCCACGTGTTGGTGGTGAGAAGGCAGGTCCTGGGAAAAGATCAATATGTCGTCCAGGTAGACGACGACACATTCATATAATAAGTCCCGAAAGATCTCATTGATGAAGCCTTGAAAAACAGCGGGGGCATTACACAGCCCGAAAGGCATTACCAGATATTCGTAATGCCCGTCTCTGGTGTTAAACGCTGTCTTCCATTCGTCACCGGAACGGATTCTGATTAAATTGTAGGCACCACGAAGATCCAACTTAGTAAAAATACGGGCTCCCTTGATGCGATCGAATAGCTCAGTGATCAGCGGAATGGGATACCGATTCTTGATAGTAATGGCATTGAGTCCACGAAAATCTATGCAAGGGCGTAATGATCCATCCTTCTTTTTGACGAAGAAGAACCCAGCTCCAGCGGGAGAGGTGGAAGGTCGAATAAACCCACGCTGGAGGTTCTCCTGTATATACTCAGATGTAGCTTGAGTCTCAGGTAACGAGAGTGGATAGACCCGGCCCCTGGGGGGAGTCTTGCCAGGTAGAAGGTCGATCGGACAATCCCAAGAACGATGAGGAGGAAGACGTTCAGACTGAGCTTTATCAAACACATCGGTAAATGAAGCATATTGAGGAGGGAGTCCCGGTGAGGTAGATGAGATGGAAGATTGCTGTACTTTGAGAGGAATAACTTGGGAAAGGCAACGATGGTGACATTCAGGCCCCCAAGACGTGACTTGAGGGGTGCGCCAGTCAATCTGGGGAGAGTGACACTGAAGCCATGGAAGGCCTAAGACAATCGGACTTGTCGTAACAGGAAGGATTAAAAACGATATTACTTCATGATGCAGGGCACCAATCTGAAGTGTTACTGGAGACGTACTCTGAGTGATGAGACCGTTGATGAGACGTGATCCATCTATAGCCGTCACAGTAATGGGTGTTTTTAAGGTAATCACTGGTAGAGACCATTGATTTACTAAAGATTTGGAAATAAAATTTCCTGCTGCTCCGGAATCAATTAATGCCTGTGACTCAAAGGTTTTAGTAGCAGAGGAAATCGTAACATCAAAAGCGCAGACTTTAGATTTCATGGAAGATGGAGAGGACTCCAGGGACCCTAACTTCACCTCTCCGGAACTAGTTAGGGCCTGGCATTTCCCGATCTCTTAGGGCAGGAGCTGAGAATATGAGTGGAATCAGCACAATAGATACAGAGTCTATTCTTTACTCTTCGTTTTCTCTCCTCGGAAGATAATTTGGAACGTCCTATCTCCATGGGAATCACAGAGGGTGAAACTGGACGAAATTGAGGGTTAGAACGAAGAGGTGCTTTAGCAGAAGTTGTTTTCTCAGCCTCCCTTTCACGAAATCTCATATCAACACGATGGCATAGAGAGATCAAATCTTCAAGTGACGAAGGAAGCTCTTGAGTAGTCAGTGCATCTTTAATTTTATCGGAGAGCCCCTGCCAGAAGGCGGCAACTAGGGCTTCAGTGTTCCACTGAAGTTCAGAGGCTAAGATCCTAAATTGAATGACGTACTGGCCTACTGTATGAGGTCCCTGTCGCAGGCGGAGGATGCTGGAAGCAGCGGAGGTCACACGACCTGGTTCATCGAACACACTTCGAAATGTAGAAATGAATTTGGCACTATCTTGCAATATAGGATCATTTCTCTCCCACAGAGGGGAGGCCCAAGCCAGGGCTTGTCCTGAAAACAAAGAGATAAGATAGGCCACTCTGGAACGATGGGTAGAAAAATTTTGAGGTTGGAGCTCAAAATGGACTGAACATTGGTTAAGGAAACCCCTACAAGTTTTGGGGTCTCCATCGTACTTTGACGGAGTAGGCAGGTGAAGCGTGGAAGCTGTAGACACCTGGGATGGCACTGGGGAAACGGAGGAAAGCACAGAAGCCTCAGGAATAGCTGTCACAGTCTGTCCAGATGTTCCTTGGGAGGTTAATGACTGATAACACTGAAGTAACAGCTGTTGGCGGGCATCCTGTTGCTCCACACGGCTGACCAGATGCTGCAGCATCTCTTTGGTGGTAGGTTCCGTATCTGGGTCTGTCATGGCCTGATCTTACTGTCACGGGCACTAGGAGTCTTTACCCAGGAATCACCAGGTGGTAAGCTTACCAGAGCAATGTAGATGGTAATAGTGTGCTCTGGTAGCAGGGTGATCACGGAACAGGCAATAGTAGATGATGAGATGCTCAGGAAAGTCTATGACTAGCAGCACTGGTAATATGGAGGTAATAATACACGAGGAACTGTATGGACAAGGGCAAGTGGAGGTAGTCAGTGGTCTGCGATAGCAAGTTGTACCACTGCTATAGTGAGGAGGAATGTCCAACAGAAACGAGGAGGTGATGAGAGTCAGCGGTCTGCGGATAGCAAGTGGTACCGCTGTCTGAGTGAAGGAATGGAATCCAAGTGGAGGTATCCGGGAAGTCAGTGGTCTGCGGTAGCAAGTTGTACCACTGCTATGTGAGAGGAATGGAACAGGTGATACCGGAACAGGAATCAGTGGTCTGCCTTCAGCAAGTTGTACCACTGAATATATATGTGAGGAGGTGTACGGGGAGGGACTGCAACACAGGATGTACACGGGCACATTAAACACGATCCACAGTAATATGCACAATATATATAAATGACTGAACAGGTCTGCAAATGTAGGAAGTCTCTGAAGTAATCCAGCACAAGGTAACACAGTCAATGATGGCAAAAGACTCAGCGGATTGCAGACTCCAGAGGAGAACCAACACAGTCCAACAACATATGCAATACACCAGCACAGTCAATGAGAAGTATGCATACCGTGGTTCAGAAGGCAGTCAGATAGAAGTGCAGTGATACCTGGGCGGCAGGAGGCCGACAGGATGAGAAGTCCCTGGATGTAAGAGGCAGGGGTCTAGTAGGTGCAGCGCACAGGTAAGTAGACCAACAGGGACACGAATCCACAGGAATCAGTAACACATGGAACTGGACTCATGGAGCACCCAGGAGAATGGAGATGATCTAGCAGAGGAGTAGCTGATGAGATACGAATCCAATGCTGACAGGAGGGTAGAGACCAGCGGGAAACAGGAAGGCGTGGAGAGCGGATCAGCAGTAGATGGACGATAGCGCTGGCAGCGGCAGCAGGACTCTGCGGACCCACGGGAGAGATGAGATGAGGCTGACGTGCACAGGAGCAGCGGATAGGAATCAGCTAGCAGTCACGATGATGAACACAGGCGAGTTGCCAGCTGGAGACTGTAGTGCACGGAGGCAGCGGATAGGAATCAGCTCACAGTCACGATGATGAACACAGGCGAGTTGCCAGCTGGAGGCTGTAGTGCACGGAGGCAGCGGATAGGAATCAGCTCACAGTCTTGATGATGCACAGGTGAGTGGATAATGAGAGAAGGCTGTAGTGCACGGAGGCAGCGGATAGGAATCAGCAAACAGTCACTATGGAATATAATAGCGTTGAAGTGGTATAGGAGACTGTAGTGCACGGAGGCAGCGGATAGGAATCAGCAAACAGTCACAATGGAAAATAATAGCGTTGAAGTGGTATAGAAGACTGTAGTGCACGGAGGCAGCGGATAGGAATCAGCTCACAGTCACGATGATACAGTTGATGGTAGAAGTGGTATGGAACCACAGTAGTAGAAGGGGTTTGGAAACCACAGAGGTAGAGGTGGTTTGGAAACCACAGGAATCAGCAGGGCTGAATACACGAGGGAACACCTTCAGAGACTCATGAGGAATGAGACTCCAAGATCAGGCAACGTGGTGTTGACCACAGGTGCTTAATATAGGGAGTGTTGCCTGATCTGCCAATTGAGTTAAAGGGACATACACTGAAGTATAGGAAAGGGCTGCGCATGCGCAGACCCTCAGGATGGAGGACGGCCATGGTTCCTAAATGGCCGGGAAGAGGCACTCACGGTCCGGTGAGTGACACTCTGTCACACTGTCCCCTCTCCTCTGTCACGCTGTCCCCTCCTCTGCCTTCTGTCACACTGCCCCCTCCTCTGCCCTCTGTCACGCTGACCCCTCTCCTCTGTCACGCTGACCCCTCCTCTGGCCTCTGTCACGCTGCCCCCTCTCCTCTGTCACGCTGTCTCCTCTCCTCTAACCTCTGTCACGCTGTCGCCTCCTCTGGCCTCTGTCACGCTGCCCCCCTCCTCTGCCCTCTCCTCTGTCATGCTGTCCCCTCCTCTGGCCTCTGTCACGCTGCCCCCTCTCCTCTGTCACGCTGCCACACTGTCCCCCTCCTCTGTCTTCTGTTACACTGGCCCCCTCCTCTGCCCTCTGTCACGCTGCCCCCTCTCCTCTGTCATGCTGCCCCCTCTCCTCTGGCCTCTGTCATGCTGTCCCCTCTCTTCTGGCCTCTGTCATGCTGTCGCCTCTCCTCTGGCCTCTGTCACGCTGTCCCCTCTCCTCTGGCCTCTGTCACGCTGTCCCCTCTCCTCTGGCCTCTGTCACGCTGTCCCCTCTCCTCTGGCCTCTGTCATGCTGTCCCCTCCTCTGGCCTCTGTCAAGCTGTCCCCTCTCCTCTCGCCTCTGTCACGCTGTCCCCTCTCCTCTGCCCTCTGTCCCCCTCCTCTGCCCTCTGTCACGCTGTCCCCTCTCCTCTGTCACGCTGTCCCCTCTCCTCTGCCATGCTCCCTCTCACTCAGTCCCCTCTGCCGAGGGAAAGCCAGAAGAAAACAAAACAAAACATAAACTCACCAATCCGCGCGGCGCCAGGACCCAGGTCCCGGCGCCGCGCGGATTGGTGAGTTTGTTTTGTTTTTTCATGACTTTCCAGCGGCACCCCTGTGACAGCGCCGTGGCTCCCTTGGGAGCTGCGGCACACACTTTGGGAACCGCTGGTCTAAACCCTAATGTTTGTCATGGGATCCACAGGCCTGTACAGAATTTGTCAGTTGTGCATTTTAAATATCCCTTTATTTACTTACCTTTGAATTAGCTTTTTTCCCTCTCTTCTCTTCTCTTTTCTTTTCTTCTGTCTTCTTCTCTTTTCTTCTGTCTTCTTGCTTCTGTCTTGTTCCTCTCTGCACAGTTCCTCACTGAGTGTCAGGTGTGACTTGATGATGTCACGCCTGACATTCAGTGTAAATAGTGCAGAGAGGAAGAAGGAGGGACGCCAGCGCTGCCATCACAGGTGAGTATCTGTGCGATGTTTTTTCCCCCCTCTAGCCTGCTCCCCCCTGAACACCAGCACCCGCGGCCGCCCGCCCTGCCCCCCCCCCCCCCTCCCCGCGCGCGCGCACGCAAAAAAAAAAAAAGAAGAAGAAAAAGAAAAGTTTAAAAAATAAAAAAGAAATGTGGGACCGGGCCCGGGCTCGCCAGAGGGCCCTGCCGCCGGGCCCCCTGGTGAGCCCGGGCCCAGTACAAGAGTACCCCCTATACCCCCCTGATGGCGGCCCTGATTGTATAGCATGTCTCCAGATTGTTCATTGTTACATTTATTTGTCTATTGTTAACATATAAATGCATGCTGAAAGATACTTGGGGATATATTTACTAAACTGCGGGTTTCAAAAAGTGGAGATGTGGTTGCTATAGAGCAACCAATCAGATTCTAGCTGTCATTTTGTAGAGTGCACTAAATAAATGACAGCTAGGATCTGATAGGTTACTATAGACAACAGCTCCACTTTTTCAAATCCGCCGTTTACTAAATCTAGTCCTTGGTCTTTCCACTGTCCATATGGTTATAACAGGGATAAAGGTTATGCACCCCCCTCTCTGTTGGTATCAGGGAAAATCATAAATGCCTGTCTTTCTGTGGTTGATCAGGTTGATATTGATAACTTTGTTGTTCTTGCAGTTATCATACAGGTGAATGGGTGTTCCTGCTCAATTGGGTTAGTAGTGGAAATATATGTAAAATAATTTTTTTTTAATCAGAATTGAATGCTATATCTAATGATACTAGTAATGAACCTCACTGGTCACTCGAAAAAGAGAATAATCAAAGGTTAAACTTGTTTGGAAAGAAGAAAGTACACTTACCAGTGAATATCCTTTGTGTTTGTATCTGTTTTTGTTAGTATCACTTCTTTGCCTACATCGGTGGTTCCCAAAGTGTGCGCCGCGGCTCCCAGGGGTGCCGCGGCGCTGTCACTGGGGTGCCGCAGGCCATCCATAAAAAAAAAAGAGAACACAGAAACTTACCAATCCGCACGGTGCCGGGACCCCGTAGACTCCTCTCTCCCGCAGCAGCTTGTTACTGACGTCGATATTCAGTGACAGCTGCGGGAGAGAGGAGGCTGCTGGGTCCCGGCGCCACGCGGATTGGTAAGTTTCTGTGTTCTCTTTTTTTTTTATGGATAGCGTGGGGCAGAGTGAAAAGAATCGTGACAGCGGGGCAGCAGAGGACAATGTGACAGCAGGGCAGAGGAGGACAGTGTGACAGTGGGGCAGCAGAGGACAGTGTGACAGCGGGGCAGAGGAGGACAGTGTGACAGCGGGGCAGAGGAGGACAGTGTGACAGCGGAGGGGGACAGTGTGACAGCGGAGGGGGACAGTGGGCAGCAGAGGGGGACAGTGGAGCAGCAGAGGGTGACAGAGGGGGGCAGCGTGACAGGGGGAAGCAGAGGGCAGCAGCGTGACAGAGGGCTGCAGAGGGGGCAGCGTGCCTGGTGGCAGCAGAGGGCGGCAGCGTGACAGAGGGCTGCAGAGGGGGCAGCGTGACAGGGGGCTGCAGAGGGGGCAGCGTGAGAGAGGGCAGAGAAGGGGGACAGCGTGACAGGGCAGAGGAGGGGGACAGCGTGGCAGAGGAGGGAGACAGCATGACAGAGGGCAGAGGAGGGGGACAGCGTGGCAGAGGGCAGAGGAGGGGGACAGCGTGAGAGAGGGGGGGACAGCGTGAGAGAGGGCAGAGGAGGGGGACAGCGTGAGAGAGGGCAGAGGAGGGGGACAGCGTGACAGAGGGCAGTGGAGGGGGACAGCGTGACAGAGGGCAGAGGAGGGGGACAGCGTGACAGAGGGCAGAGGAGGGGGACAGCGTGACAGAGGGCAGAGGAGGGGACAGCGTGACAGAGGGCAGAGGAGGGGACAGCGTGACAGAGGGGGCAGTGTGCTTGGATGCAGAGGGGGCAGAGTGCCTGGATGCAGAGGGGGCAGAGTGTCTGGATGCAGAGGGGGCAGAGTGTCTGGATGCAGAGGGGGCAGAGTGTCTGGATGCAGAGAGGGCATTTTTGCATACAACTAAATAAGTATTTTTGTCGTGACCTAAATACATATTACAATTTTTAGACCCAACTACTTCTAAAACAGGACTGCTCAGTAATTATTTTGGAGGGGTGCCTTGAAAAAATTTGGAGACTCTAAGGGTGCCGCGAACTGCAAAAGTTTGGGAACCACTCGCCTACATATAGGATGTTGTGTATACAATAAACCGCTCCTAATAAATGTTCTAGAATTGAAATCTTGTAACAAGTTAAGAAAAGACTTTGTGTTCTCCATGCATAAAAAATACATTCATAACATGATCTGGAGACATTCTGTATTCTATAGCTGATACAAGAAGGATCATGCAGTTCTATATTTATTTGCATTAAGAAATTACATTTTTCTGCATATATTGTTCTCAATGGACGAAGCAATGTGTTTGCAGTTAGATCTTGTGTTACAAGAAACCAAACTGAATCCCCCAGATTCATTCACATGCAACACAACTGCTCCAGCAATAGAAAGTGTGAGCTGCGAGGGACAATAGGGAAATAGTTTATGTGATGTAGACGATGGTTCTTTATCTCTCTCTGGCTGCCTGTGTATGTGCACATTAATAGTTTGTCAAAGCTCAATTATGCTGCCAAAGAATGATTTTGAACTCTTAAACCTTTCTGCGTAAGATACAGAATGCAGAGCTTAGCAAAATCAAGAGGTTATGCAACGACCATTCTTACTTTAAAGATCTTCTGTACTACTGCAATGTGTAGACTCAAAAACGAAATGTGTATATATAGAACTAGAAATTAGTTATATCCCAAATAGCCCAAATTTTCAGGGGAGCAGTCCCACTTTTCATCAGACAAAAATGAAATATGTGGAAAAATAACACATAAGGTTGAAGTGATTTGTCAATTCAGGGCCACTGGCTGTACATGTGTTTCCTGTTACAATTTAGTCATATCCCAAATAGTCCTGATTTTCATGGGGCAGTTTCGACAGCCAGAAAAGGGGAATTATCCACTTGGAAAGTGATGAGGTCTTGCTGATAAAGATGATCTGAGTGGATGAAGGAATAGCCAGAATGTGGCAGTATGCTTTCTTACACCTACCAGGACCTATAAAGGTTGCTGCTCTCTCTCTAGGCTGCTGCTGGACTTGACAGCAGTCTGCCAGTGAATAGAGGTGGTCCCAGAAACCTGATTATAAAAACAAAAATTTAATGTCAATGCTTCATTCACTAATGTTGCCGTTGGTGCTCTTGTTCTCTTTGTCACTAATGGACAAAACAAAACAAAATGTTGCATATCTTGCCTTCATTGTCAGTGGTGCACGCAGGGGGGTTTCTGGGTCTCCAGAAACACCTCCCCTCCGCTAAAAAAGTGCCCTATATAGCGGCACTGTACTATACAGCAGCCGTGGCGCTGTCAAAGAAGCGTCCGCGGCGGTGCTGTATACACCGCCGCTGATGCTTCTTTGACAGTGCCGCGGCTGCTGTATAGTACAGTGCTGCCTAAACGGAGCTGCTGTGGAGGGGAAACCCCCCCCCCTTAAAAATGCTCCATGCGCCCCTGATTGTGATTATACGAAGGCTGTAGAACGATCGCTAAACCATTGATCGTACAGATATATTCAGTAGTTAATGTGTGCTGCTGTTAATGGCACTGGCTCTTCTTGCCCTTGTTTCTTCTGACCCATCTCCTTGACAAATAATGTTCTCACACCCATGCAATATTGATTATGCCCATAGTCTTTGGTGGTCAGAAAGTGGGGAAGGATGATGTATGTGCGCGATGCGCTACTACGCATGCGCAAATGGGCAAACCAGAAGTTTAGACTTCTGAAATTACACTGAGAGAGTGAAGACGCGGCATAAAGTAGCTGCGTATCTATATGTGTATAAAGTATGTTAAGCACTATATACACTACCTTGTTTTTCTTCTATATTTTGCTACTTTCCGTTAAACCAAGGTAATTTATTTTTAATGTAAACCAATAAAATTTGAACATTTCTTAATTTTGCTACATCCCGGAGTGCCCCGATGTACACTTCTTGTCTTCTGAACCTTTTGTAACTTTATATGTGTTTGGGTGCACCCTTCAGGTAATAAATTATATCAATATCCTAAATGAAATTGGACAATAATTTTGTATTAAGGGGATGTATCTAATTACTTCCTAGTGCGGTTATTCTTTTCCCCTTTATGTGTATAAAGCCCTCAGACATCTCAGAACAGTGACCAGAGGCTCTCTAAACATCTGGGGAGTCTGCCCACAATATATATATATATTGCATGGACGTGCAGAGAGTGTATATAACACCTTACAACTTGCCTGTATATATACAGGTGTATAAGAGTATACCTGCATAAGACTATTACTGCCTTCTGCTGTACTACTGTATAATATCTGTAAGTGCATCTACTGATTTGTTCAATAAACCAGCAACCTCTTCAAGTTTAATGCGTGTGTGACTTGACGTCCATACTCAACACCACTAACACCTATCACAGACACCAGCACCGTGTATTCTGCCAATAGGTATAACCAATAATATGCACTGAATACCATATCAGGAGTCAATATTGTGTTATGCTGGGGATTATAACATATACCAGTGTTCGGTAAAGGTTTGCTGACAAAAGGTACTCTGTCAGAATGGAGAAAATATCCTAGCATTACCTGCAGAGAAACCATCATGCTTTTCCTTCATCTTCAGTTGAAATTCCCCAAGTGGAACTGATTATCTTCAAATAAAACATCTGATTTGACCTGAAGCTCCACTTATTGTTCCTTTTTTTCATGTCTACATCACTTCTCTTGAGAAACTAGTAAGCTCCTTTGGATTTCAGTATCATCTCTATGTGGATGATACTCAAATTTATCAATCTTCTCTGGCTCTCATACCATCTGTGCTATCCTACGTTACTGACTATCTTCATGCCATTTCATCTTGGATGTCCTATCACCAACTCAAACTGAATCCATTGAAAACAGAGCTAACAATATTCCCAGTAGCCAACAGGAGTTATCTACCTGACATTTCTATTTCTGACAACATGACAATAAATCCTACTGCACAAGTTACCTAGGTGTGATCCTTGACTCCAGGCTATCCTTTGTTCTCTACATCCAATCTCTGTCTACATCCTGTTACATACATCTAAAAGATATTTTCAAAATACGGGCATATCTCACACAAGACACTGCAAAAGCTTGAATTCATGCACTCAACATCTCCCACATTGACTATTGCAATACCATTCTTACAGGTCTTCCTCAAATCAAACTCTCACCCCTGCAATCTACTTTGCATGAAGCAGCTACTTTGATTTTCCTTGCTAATTACACTGCTAACCTGCTCTGTCAGTCTCTACACTGGTTGCCTGTTTATTACTGAATCCAATATAAAATACTTCTACTAAAATACAAGGCATCAACAAAACTACACCAAACATACATCTCCTCACTTGTCACAGAATATCTTCCAACTTAACAACTCTGTTCTGCATGAAATCTGTGTCTCTCTTCCACACTCATTACCTGCTCCCATTCCCGCTTTCAGGATGTTTTTGTGGAATACCCTTCTTCCAACAATAATACTTTCCACTAGTCATCAAACTTTCAAGTGTTCTCTGAAAACCGACCTCTTCAGGCTAGCTCATAAAATTCCATAACCTCCCTAGGGTACCCTAATTTCATCCTGTTACACAATTCACATAAGACAACCACTCTCTGACCCTCTAACCAACATTGCTGTGTGACTGGATTAAAAGTGGCCAAAAAGCACTTTTTACCTTTGCCATCTGTCAGGACAATCTTCTATATGTAGCACTTAATCTCATGTATCAAACCGCCATTGTCCAAAAAAATGTAAGCTTGTGAGCAGAGCCCTCTTACCTCTCTATCTGTATTACCCAGTATTGTTTTATTACTGTATTTGTTCCCAATGTTTGTAAAGTGCTTCGAAATATGCTGGTGCTCTATAAATAAATGTTTATGATGATGATATCTATTTTTACCTTTTGTGTTGCACACCTTGGGATATCATTTCAACACCCAAATCGATAACCTTATTGAGTTCTTGGTACAAGAGGAGGGATTGGCGGCATAGCCAACTGTAGGTCTATGGCATTTAATTCTAAAAAAACATTGTCCATAAAGGTGGAATATCCTATAAAGTATATTTTATTGATGATTGTAAAATCATTGTTATCACTGACTTCTAAAAGAATTGATTGGCCGAATGTTAGTTCAGCTCAGATAATGGCAGTCTCTGATGTAGGCTACAAGTAAACATTAAGGGTTTAGCTTCCTAATTACATGTTAGCCCTTTGTTTGTTTGTTCTTGTATAGAACCATTTTTTTCTCATTGACGCAATTAGTATGACAGAAAATCTTCATTGAGTAAATATTTTGCATTGCTTCTCTAGTGTTTTGTAAGAACTATATAAAATAAATGTAAACAAATCATTCACTACTCTGCAGCAGTGGTACTTAATATGCATTATTACAAGTTATAAAAAAATATCTATTTTGTAAGGGCAATGAAGTGGATATCTGCTTTAAACATCCAGGGATATATTATACAAATAACTTCTTGTATCTGTGGGAATTTGATTGAAATAGTGCAGAACAGAAGGTGACATTCTGTGGCATCTGGACTGACAGAATAGGTTTTATAGACAATCTTTTAATGCTGTGAGTTGATGTTAGGTTCAAGCAATCTCAATATACAAAACTAATCTACTTGCCACTAGCTTTCTTCTCCTGACTGACTTATTCAGTCATCTTCTGCCTTTATAAGTTTATTACAACAAATCTGTCTAGTTGATGCAGTATTGTGTTGATCAGGGTTTGGTAATAGTGAAAAAAAGGACTTTACCTATGGTACACAATTTCTCAGTGCCTAGGATCAAGGGTGGAACATGACTTTGCCTGACCTCGTACCAAAGTTTTACATAAATCCCCAATCCCCACCACCTCTCAACTTTTGGGAGATGCCTTTTGCATCTGTTGCAGATTTTTACCACCTCTAAATGTGCCCTCGGAGAGGGTCTGCAGTACATTGTAAAACATAAATACTATCATTGTATCAGGACGCTGGAGGTGTATGGAGGCACCAATATCCCTATATACTGAGTTTCAGGGCCGGATTTACCACTATGCAACCTAGGCAATTGCCTAGGGCCCAGCAGTCCCCAGAGGGCCCTCTCAGGGCCGGCTGTAAGACCACCCTTTAAAAATGGGCCGCTACTTATGGGCCAGTGCTATATGCTTGCCCCTGGGCTAAAGTCTGTCAACCAGCCCCTGAATAGGGGTATATGTTATGCTAAAAAGCTATAGTGCTATGGATTTTTTCAGGGAGGGGGCCCCAAACCAGTATCTTGCCAAGGGCCCCATGAAGTCTAAATCCGGCTCTGCTGAGTTTCATTATGAAGCTTTGGTTCTGCATGAAGATACTCAAATATACTCAAATCAATGACTAAAGAGTTATATAGTGATATCAGCAACTCCCTAATTGTTTGCTTGACAAGAAGACTAAAGAAATGCGAATCTGTCTTTGCAGCATCAGCACAAATATCGATGATGCTCAAGCATCCACAGAACTGGAAACTATTATAATTGTTATTGCTAACATTTATTTATATAGCGCCAGAATACTCCTGAATGCTTTTCATCTGGGAACAGACACAGTAATACAAGAAGACTGGGTATTAACAAACAAAGATATATGAGGGCTCAGCTTACTGGCTTGCAACCTACAGAAAAATAAGAGTTTATAAAATAAAAATATCAATAAAATAGATATGTCTATATCCTGCTTTAAAAAATCTTTGTTAAAATTTGTGATATTGGCTGCTAAGGCAGTTATACCTGCAAGATGGAAAACAACTACACCACCAAATATCCGTGACTGGATTAATAGATTAGAGTATTATAGGTCTATGGAGAAACTACATCTATCAACTACTGATTCTTTTGAAACATATTCTATCATTTGGGGTCCTTGGTTGCATTTCATTGATTCTCCAGATTTCGCAGCCTTAAACATACCCACCTGAGCTATGTGTATGTGTATGTATATGTATGTATGTGTATGTATATATATGTATATATGTATATATATGTATAGATACAGAGATATAAGGGATCTATATGATTATTAGATTAGGTTATTCTTCAAAATTGTTTTAAATAAGATTTAGATATATTTTAATCAATTAGCTGAGACCTTAATTGATATATTGTTATGAGTTCTTATTATGCTATCTTCCCACCCTTTCCTTCTGTTTTTACCCCTTCCCCACCCCTGTGCTTGTGTTTTAGTTTTTGGTACTAGGTTATCAATAGCTTTCCTTATAAGATTAGAAATGTTCATTCTTTATATTGACACAAGTTAACCCGTGCATGATACTCATGCATACTAGTCAAATCAAGCTACTTAAGGTGTTAAAAAGGTTCTTGTCATGCATTTGGGCCTAGCCCAGGCCTCCTCAGGGGAAGAGTGTTGCTTCCCGACGCAAGCGCCCTTTTTTAACGTGGTTTTGTCCACATGTCACCACCTCATAATTTTTCTCCATCACCTCATGCTTCATCTTCATCGCCACATCCTTCATCGAGCTACTTAAGGTGTTAAAAACTCCCCACTGTCACCCCCGGCAACCACCAACCACTCCCAACTGTCACTTCTCCTTCAAGAAATATATAGGTCAGTTTATAACTCTGCCCAGCAGGTGGCGCTGCAGCTTGGTTTTTTTTTTCTCACACACGCCACTAGGCATTTTTATAGTAGATATTGTCATGAGATTGTATTTTCTTTATAATTGACCAATCAGAACAAATACTGTTGAAAATGTTTGTATAACCTTTTTACGTTCTTAAATCTTAATAAAAACTTATTTTGAAAAAGAAAAATAGGAGTTTGGTACATAAGGTTGAGTGTCACATATTGTATATTGGTGCAGCCAGATTTCAGTGGGAAAAAGTGCTTAGTGTGGCTAAATGATCTAGTCACACAGCAATGTAAGTTTGGAGTACAGTAGGTCAACTGCATACAGAAAGGAAGGAAATATATGTAAGTTTTGCTTGAACTTTGTAGATCAATGGTAATTAAGTAGATTAGGCCAGGGACACAAACTCAGAAAAAACCTGGCAGTATAATAAACCTCACACCATAGAGGGGAAAACCACCCGCAGCTGTAAAAAGGTGGTGTGGACACCCCCAAAAAGATTACTAAAATGCAAAGATAGATGCAGCGCTGGGGAGAACTCTACCTAAATATGTGTTGACTGATATAATATCAACCAGTGCATAAACCACATATGATCAAAAATATATATATACAATTTATTGTAATTAGACACAATATAAATTAGTTACTCCGGAGTAAATATAAAAAACACATATGAATTAGAATGCAAATATCCAATGATAATGCACAACACAATGTAAGAGAGTAATTGAGGGTACTGCCTTGTCCTATGTTGAAGGTATCTATAATATAAAAGCCTAGTGGCGTGTGTCTGTGTGTGAAAAAAAAAAACCAACCAAGCTGCAGCGCCACCTGCTGGGCGGAGTTGTACACTGACCTACTAAATTCTTAGTGTGTGTGTGGATAAAAGGACTCAGAAAGGGCTGAAATTTTGTATACTAAGATGTTTTTAATTTGTTCATTTAATTTGTTAATTGTTAAAAGTGTTTATAAAGATTTAAAATATATATATATATATATATTTCTTGAAGTAGAAGTGTCAGTTGGGAGTGGTTGGTGGTTTCCGGGGGTGACAGTTGGGAGTGGTTGGTGGTTGCCGGGGGTAACAGTTGGGAGTGGGTGGTGGTTGCCGGGGGTGACAGAGCGAGAGGAGTGTTATTCTCAGGACCGCTGAGAGAGATCCCTGTGTCTGGATAGACATCTGGATAGATGTGGCGATAAAGATGAAGGATGAGGTGATGGAGAAAAATGATGAGGTGGTGATATGTGAACAAAACCACTGTCACGGGCACTAGGAGTCTTTACCCAGGGATCACCAGGTGGTAGGCTTACCAGAGCAATGTAGATGGTAATAGGGTACTCTGGTAGCTGGGTGATCACGGAACAGGAAACAGCAGATGATGGGATGCTCAGGAAAGTCTATGACTAGCAGCACTGGTAATATGGAGGTAATAGTACACGAGGAACTGTAGGACAAGGACACGTGAAGGTAGTCAGTGGTCTGCGATAGCAAGTTGTACCACTGCTATAGTGAGGGGGAATGTCCAACAGAAACGAGGAGGTGATGAGAGTCAGCGGTCTGCGGATAGCAAGTTGTACCGCTGTCTGAGTGAAGGAATGGAATCCAAGTGGAGGTATCCGGGGAGTCAGTGGTCTGCGATAGCAAGTTGTACCACTGCTATGTGAGAGGATACTGGAACAGGTGATACCGGAAACAGGGATCAGTGGTCTGCTACTAGCAAGTTGTACCACTGAATATATATGTGAGGAGGTGCACGGGGAGAGACTGCAACACAGGATATACACAGGCACCTTATACACGATCCACAGTAACATGCACAATATATATAAATGACTGAACAGGTCTGCAAATATAGAAAGTCTCTTGAAGTAGTCCAGCACAAGTTAACACAGTCAATGATGGCAATAGACTCAGCGGATAGCAGACTCCAGAGGAGAACCAACACAGTCCAGCAAGATATGCAATACACCAGCACAGTCAATGAGAAGTATGCATACCGTGGTTCAGAAGCAGGCAGTCAGATAGGAGTGCAGCGATACCTGAGCGGCAGGAGGCCGACTGGATGAGAAGTCCCAGGATAGATGAGGCAGCGGTCTAGTAGGTGCAGCGCACAGATAAGTAGACCAACAGGGACACGAATCCACAGGATCAGTAACACGTGGAACTGGACTCAAGGAGGACCCAGGAGAGTGGAGATGATCCAGGAGAGGAGTAGTTGATGAGATATAAATCCAATGCTGACAGGAGGGTAGACCAGCGGGACACGTGAAGGCGTGGAGAGCGGGTCAGCAGCAGCAGGACTCTGCGGTACACGGAGGTAACCAGTAGCAACCAATAGGTGTCAGTAGCGATGGAACACGGGAGAGCAGAGTAGACCAGGAGCTGTTGATCACGGAGAGTAGCGAATGGCAATGAGAGCAGCAGTCTCGAGGAAACACAGGAGAGCTGAGGAGAGACTGCAGTGCACAGGAGCAGCGGATAGGAATCAGCTAACTTGTCACGATGATGAACACAGGCGACTTGTAGGCTGGAGGCTGTAGTGCACGGAAGCAGCGGATAGCATCAGCTAACAGTCACGATGATGAACACAGGCGAGTTGTAGGCTGGAGGCTGTAGTGCACGGAAGCAGCGGATAGACATCAGCTAACAGTCACGATAATGAACACAGGCGAGTTGTAGGCTGGAGGCTGTAGTGCACGGAGGCAGCGGATAGGAATCAGCTCACGGACTTGATGAGGAACAGGTGAGTGGATGTAAAGTAAAGGTTGGAGTGCACGGAGGCAGCGGGTAGGAACCAGCAAACAGTCACAGTGAAATATAATAGCGTGATGTGGATTAGAGGACTGTAGTGCACGGAGGCAGCGGATAGGAATCAGCAAACAGTCACGATGATACAGTTGATGGTAGAAGTGGTATGGGAACCACAGTAGTAGAAGTGGTTTGGAAACCACAGAGGTAGAAGTGGTTTGGAAACCACAGGAATCAGCAGCGCTGAAAACACGAGGAATACAGGAACACCTTCAGAGACTCATAGGGAATGAGACTCCAAGATCAGGCAACGTGGTGTTGACCACAGGTGCTTAATATAGGGAGTGTTGCCTGATCTGCCAATTGAGTTAAAGGGACATACACTGAAGTATAGGAAAGGGCTGCGCATGCGCAGACCCTCAGGATAGAGGACGGCCACAGTTCCTAAATGTCCGGGAAGAGGCACTCACGGGCCGGTGAGTGACAACCACGTTAAAAAAGGGGGCTTGCGTCAGGAAGTAACGCTCTTCCCCTGAGGAGGCCTGGGCTATGGCCCAAATGCATGACAAGAACCTTTTTTACACCTTAAGTAGCTTGATTTGACTAGAATGCATGAGTATCATGCACGGGTTAACTTGTAGGGATATACATGCCAATCCAATGGAAATCCTGTGCAGAAACAAACAGCCAACTGGACAATAATCAAAGAATGATGCCAATGCAAAATGGAGAAGTGATGAGGGACTAAATGATGATTTAGGGATTAGCGTGAATGGAACGCACTTACTCAGATCCCCGTAAAGTCCACCAATAGTGTACTGAGTCCCGATAATGCCTCCTCCGTGCTGGATGCTGAAAGCGTGTCAGCGTGTAGATTCCAGTGTGCAAAGAAGACAGGTGCCCACCTGTAAGGGCTCCGTTGGGAACAGTTCTACCGCATGTAGGTTCCTAGTCAGTCTGTAGATGCCACATATACACCAATGATAGGACTGGATCGTTTCTCTATTGAAGAGTGGTAGAAATATTTGCGATAGTGTCAAACAATTGACTGATGACTTCCAATAGGCAACGCGTTTCGTCCACTGCAGTGTGGACTTTCTCAAGCCTCAATCTCAACTGTCCAGTGCATGTAGGATAGGGAGGTTAAAAAGGTGCTTTGGGAATGTGACGAGCTTGCCTAAAGAGGTGAGCTGATGGTTTGGAGGATAAGGGGAAGTCTTATTGGGTGGATCAGTGCAGCTTGAAAAAAGTCCTGTAATCCAGAATGAGAAAGTACTGAGTGAAGATGCGAAATAAAGACCTTGGACAGAGATAAAGGGTCAAGTTGGGAGATATTTTGAGACAAGTGAAGAGATGTTTGTTAGTGGAGTTTGTAATTGGTTTTGTATGTCAGTAGAAGTATTTTATGTTGGATTAGATAAAGTACAAGGAACCAATGTAGAGAATGGCAGAGCAGAATAGCAGCGAAATTTTTTGTGAAGAAAATTTGTGTAGGTGCTGCATATAAAATATATTGTAGTGAAAACTTGGAAGATTAAAGATAATGGAGAAAACCAGCCTCCACCGGAAACAGCTAGGTATGCATTTAAAACATTTGTTCGCATTTAAAACATTTGTTCCCATTTTTTTTAAATTACTTTTTTTTCCATAGGACGTCGCATGGACGTGGGTGAGATTATGGGGGAGGAGATGATAGCTTCTCCCAGTCATCCTTGGCTGTGGGTGTCAAAATGTGTCTCGGGGGATGTTATAATGTGTCTTGCGGGGAGCACTGTTAATATGGAGCACTAAGCTCCGTCTTCCATCTTGATAGTGGTGTCCCCTGTGATTTAGTGAAGGCAGGAAGTGGAAGTCTCCAGCCATCTGGATCACTCTACTGAGCATGCACCGACAGGAAGTTCAGCTCTCAGCTGGTTCTTCCAGTGACAGTTATACTGTAAAGAGGTGATAACTGGAGCTGCACCCCTTTTGTGTTCTCATACTTAAATACAGATGGAGACTGGAGGTACAAATATATATATATACATATATATATATATATATATATATATATATATATATATGAGCAACCTGATCTTTGAACTTGCCCACAATATTAGCTTACTACCATCTGCATATATTAATGTACTATAATAGTGTTAAGTGCACTATGTTACAACTCACCTGTACCCCGTTCCTGCACCGTGATCACCGCATGGCCTCTCTCTTCCAGGTCTCAGCAGCTCGCGGGTCATATGATCGTGCAGGGTGGGGAATTCAAACCTGCACTATGTAAACCCTGCTCTGACGCCTGGGCAGCGTCAGAGCAACTTCCTCCGTTCCTGACTTGGCGAACCTCAGTGTGTTTCTCTCGTGTACCAGACCTGCTTGCTTAGTACTCCGTGTCACGGGCACTAGGAGTCTTTGCCCGTGATATCATCAGATGTAGTCTTACCAGAGTAGTATATGCACACAGTGGTCTTCTGGTAGCAGGGTGACTAGCGGAACAGGAGAATCAGCAGATGGTGAGAAGATGCTAGAGGAAAGTCTATGACTAGCAGCAACAGGTTATGGGTTAAACAATATGAACACGAGGATCTTGATGGACGTGAAGACGTGAGGAAAGTCAGTGGTCTGCGTACAGCAAGTTGTACCACTGCTATAGTGAGAGGAATGTCCAGGGATAGATAGGAGGTAGTGAAGTCAGTGGTCTGCGTACAGCAAGTTGTACCACTGCTTGTAGTGATGGGACTGGTTCCAGGTGCAAGTAGGTAACGGGGAAGTCAGTGGTCTGCGTATAGCAAGTTGTACCACTGCTTATAGTGAGGAAACTTGTAACTGGTGCCAATAGGAAACTGGGAGTCAGTGGTCTGCGTTCAGCAAGTTGTACCACTGCTATAGGTGAGGATAGGCACTAGTGAAGATGAATGGAACATCGAAGGTAACACGGAGAGCACAAGGAACTTGATTCAAAATGGTATATCCAATACAATAGCAAATGACACGCGCTGCTTGAGAGATTCAAAGTCACTACTGAGATCCAAGCCAAATGAGACAAATAGTATCTATATCTTCTCAAGATAGAGGACTCCGTAGATGAGCAGAACACAGTCCAAGCGGATATGCAATAAACTTGTAAAGTCAATAGAAGATAAGCATACCGCGATTCAGTTGAGCAGGCTGTCACGAGAGAAACACAGGGATAGCTGAGCGGCTAAACGCCGACACGAGTAGAGACCACAGGAGAGTGGTAGCGGTAATCTGTGTCTGTGAAGCACACAGACAGAGAACATAACACGAGTGGAGCAATGATGATTCTTGCGGAGGTCAGCAGGAATAGGAGACACGAAGAAGCACAGGAGAGTTGAAGCGGTCTGGCAACCGGTAATGCAGTAGTCAGGAATCAGCTAGGACTGAAGACACGATGAACACAGGAGAGTTGAAGCGGTCTGGAAACCGGCAGAGTAGTAGCGAGGAATCAGCTGGAACTGAAAACACAATGAAACACAGGAGAGTTGGAGCGGTCAAGAAACCGGCAGAGCAGTAGCGAGGAATCAGCTGGAACTGAAGACACGATGAAACACAGGAGAGTTGAAGCGGTCTGGAAACCGGCAATGCAGTAGCGAGGAATCAGCTGGAGCTGAAGACACGAGGAGAAACACAGGAACACCTTCAGAGACTCACAGGGAATGAGACTCCAAGATCAGGCAACGAGGTAATGACCACAGGTGCTTTAAATAGGGAGTGTTGCCTGATCAGCCAATTAACTAAAAGCAACAGGTCTGAAGGGTTCATAGAGGCTGCGCATGCGCAGACCATCAGGATGGCGGGCGGCCACGGTTCCTAACAACGGGAGAAGAGGCACTCACAGTCCGGTGAGTGACACTCCGGCTCTCCAATCCCAGTGTACCAGACCCAGGCTTGCTGACCTTGATTTCTCTGCTATCCCAGTGTATCAGACCCAGGCTTGCTGACCACTCACATCTCTGTCATCCCTGTGTACCAACCCGACTATCCTGACTACGCATATCTCTGGCATCCCTGTGTAACGACCTGGCTATCCTGACTATGCATATCAACCTCCCGCATCCTTACCTCTAGAGGCAGACCTGTGGATCCTCCGCAGCTAAGCCTATCCCGATTGCGGCGGTTCTTGGTGAACACCAGGGGGTTTGTTAGACTCTGCACCACCGGGCGGCTAGCCCTGATCTAGAGTAAGGCAAGTACTCCATATTATATTATTTCCACGTTACATTACTGTTACACACTAACTACATTAACTTGTCATACTGCCTGTCTGTTGCAGTCAGTATCAACCTTGAGGAACTGTATATATGTATATATCATCTGTTACAAAAAGTTCAGAAATAAAACCAACAAATTGGTTAAGTCTAAAAGGTTCTTATGGTTTAACATCTACCACCAGCGCTGCTGTCACCTATTACATATAACAGCACAAGTGCTGTAATAGGTTTCTGGCAATAATACTGTGTCTGGAGATGTATCATAATGTATTTTGGGGGTCATAATGTGTCTGGGGTGTCATAATGTGTGAGGGGGGTGTTGCAATGTATCTGGTGGGTATTGTGATTTGTCGGGGGGGTGTCGTAATGTTTCTGGAGGATGTTGTGACGTATCAGGGGGGTGTTGTGATGTGTGTGTGTGGGGGGGGGGGGTGGTGTGATGTTGCTATGATTTTCTCTTTTGTTCGTCATACTTTACACATTTATAGAGGTGTAGTTGACATCACAATCTTTCTGCACCACTTTTGACAGGAGTCTCAAACTCACATCGCTCTTCTATGAATATTTAGCTGCTTTTTGCACCTCATTTTACTCATTTATGTTATTATGAGTCCTTCAAATGACTAATTTTGATTCCTACGAATTGCGATCAAATACTGTGATGGCTAAGAGATCTAAATTTAGCTTGTCAGATTTCTGAGTTATCATTTGCTCCTTTGTCGTATTGTCACAGAAATAGAACACATCTTGATGAGAATATGGCTCACTCTTAAGGAAAAATACAAGTTTCAGCAAGTTTCTCCTCAGCCCCCAATCAAGTCCTGCGTGCATTAATATAAACAAAGCAGGCAATCTGCCCTTTATTGATTCCTGCATCAAATTGCTGTTAGTCACATCAATAGTCTTTGCACACTTCACAAGTTTAAGCAATGTGGAAGAGCAAAAACTATCAACACTGCAGAAAAATCAGTTTGGGAGGTTTAGCTTATTTGTAATTGCTAGTTGAAAGTATGTAGCCCTTAAAGCACAGTTAACAGGAACATCCCAACTTGAAACTACAGTAAATTTGTTTTAATATCTTAATTCTTATTTGTCACTATTATTTTGTACAAACTCATTAACACTAGTTGTATAAACAATTTAACATTTGTTTTGTAAGTAAATTGTTCCTAGAGCAAATATGCATTCAGCGATGCACACATAGCTTATTTTCAGCTTATTGGAAATGTTTCTGTCAATCAAATGAGTCCCAAAGATTATGCTAAATACATTAAAGGTATTCTGACTGTTAAGTCTGTAACTATCATTTAAAATAAAGATTCTTTGATGCGTTCGTTGTGGTTCCAAAGCACATGGATTTTATTTGCAAAGTATATTAAAAGTAAAAGTTTGGTATGCATAAGCATGCGCCTGCTAGAGCTAACATAAGCTTCTATCAGAACACTCTGGTTTCCAAAGCCAGAGGTGAACAATTCATACACTGCAGAGTTGAAAAAAGACTCAGTTACATCACAAAGTACACAGTTACAGTATTAAGGTCTTCATTAATAGGTCAAAGGGTCTTGACCTCCCAGGAACTCGGTATAGCATTGGTAGATTCTTTTGGTTATTGTTCCTTGAGATTGTGACCATTATTTATTAATAATCACAATTTTAGTCTGTTAATGAACATCTCCTACATTTCACATCAATAAGAGATCCAGTTTATGAGCAATTTATCTATCATTATACTCATGCCAGGACTCAGATAAGCGGCTTTCTCAGTGAAGATTCTATAACAATAAGATAGCTTTATTGATTGCTGATCCCAGTGGTGAAAGACATCATTTGGGTTCTCTCCCCAGCTTGTAGTACTATAAGCACAAACATGCCCAAACTGTTAATGGCAGCTTGGGCTTGCTGGGACCTGTAGTGCACCAACACAAAATGGTGTCTTTATTAACACAATCTTTTTTATTACTCCACACCCTTCACCCAGGGGTGGGGTAAGAACCCTTGTGCTTTAAGCACGGTGCTGGTACCAATAGGGGAGCCTACATTTTTTTGTGGGTGGCCGTGGGAGATATCACATTATGTCAGTGTTTTTTCCTTGAGGTACTACTAGATGTTTTTAAGCTGTATCAACAAGGAGACACCTAAGGCTAACGAATCGACCTACAACATGAATACATAGGGTTTCTCTTGATAAGTTAACTCTCAATATAAAAGCACATTTATGTATGACCCAGAATATAGGAACTCTCATTGTTTAGAGTGGGGATCACCCTATCAGCAAAAGCACCGTGATGGGGCAGGTGTCTTACCATACTATGCATATGTGTGCATCTGAGAATTCTACAATATGTGCAAGTAGAATAGCAGCTCTTTTACTGGTACACAACAGTGTTGCTGGGGGAATTGTCTCTGTATTTGTTCCTTTCAGGATAACCCCACCTTGTCAAGCACCTGTTGTGAACCTATAAATTGATTGAGCAACTTCCATTTCTGTATTGATGTTTGAGAGGCATGTTTGTATCAGAGGCTGATGGGGAGTATTGGTTCTATATTGCCATTTGGAGTCTTCTGGGGTACCTCATAGTAAGTTAGCTCTCAATTTAAAAACACATGTATATATGACCCAATATAGGAAATCTCATTGTTTTACAGTTAGGACCACCCTTTAAGCAGAAGCGCCTTGACGAGGCGGGTGGCTTACTGTACATTTGCAAATGTGTGTAAATGAGAATTCTGCAATTTTATGCACAATTAGAATAGCAGCACTTTTACTGGTACACAGCAGTGTTGCTGGGATATTTTTCTCAGTATGTTTTCTTTTCTGGATAATCCCACCATTTAAATCACTTGCTGCATTGTAAAGGGTTAACTTCCCTTTACAATGCAGCGCCGCTTGAAATTTCGGAAGAGGCTGAACACGCGGGTGTTGAAGAACCCGCATATTGATACATTTACCCCTGTATGTCTCTACACTGGCTGCCTGTTTTGTACCGAATCCAATATAAAATACTCTTACTAACCTACAAGGCCATCAACAAAGCTGCACCAACATACATCTCCTCTCTTGTCTCAAAATATCTCCCAACTCGGCAACTCCGTTCTACACAAGATCTGCGTCTCTCATCCACCCTCATTACATCCTCCCATTCCCGGTTACAGGACTTTTTTCGGGCTGCACCCACTCTATGGAATTCTTTCCCTCGCACATGTAAGACTCTCCTCTGGTCTACAAACTTTCAAGCGTTCTCTGAAAACCTACCTCTTCAGACAAGCTTATAATATTCCTCAGCCACCCTCTTAACCTCGCTACCTTTAGCCTGTTACACAATTTCCCACAAAATAACTACCCCCTGACCAACATCGTTGTGTGACGGGATCATTTAGCTTATGAGTCACTTTTACCTTTGCAGTCTGGCTGGGCCAAAAAGGAAAATTTAGACTTATCCTCATGTGTCAATCTCCCATTGTCCCATAGCTTGCGAGCAGGGCCTTCTCACCTCTTTGTCTGTTTTACCCAGTTTGTTTATTAGTTTATTATGTTTGTCCCCAAGTGTAAAGCGCTACGGAATATGTTGGCGCTATATAAATAAATGATGATGATGATGATGTGAGACAAAAAACTTTTTTAACTGAAAGAGGACTAAAACCTTCTGTGATTTACATATGAAATATATATTTTCATGGTTTGGTATTTACTAAGTATGTAGGAGGCTTTACTCATATTTGCCATGCTTATGATAAACTTAACATTATTTACTACCATTTTGCTTTTAAGTGTTTTTCCACAGCATAAAACAGGAAAAGACTATTCTTCAGTTTTATTACAGACATATTAGACTTAATTCCTAATTATAAGTCTATAATATGCGCTATGAGAACTAATTCACCATCTGTCAATTCCATGAGGCTCCTTGAATTATCCTATTACATTATGTTCAGGAGACTGGTAAAACTCATTTTAAAACTTTTTCTAAGATGCTGCAAACCCACAGCAGGATATTAACGTGACCATTCTTTTACATATAAGAGGGGTGTCTACTTTCCACCAACCTCCATCTTTATGCTGCCACACAAGGTTTTTATTTGTATAAAACTGTAGCTAAACCCCAATCCCGTAGCACATACTTCCCGACTGTCCCGATTTTGGCAGAACATCCCTATTTGCGGGCTGCAAAAGGGGTGCAGCTTAACCAAAGTGGGTGAAGTTTTACCCAAATTTGCACATTCAAGGTAGGAGTTTGGATGGAACAGGGCGGAGCTTATTTTGTCCAGATTTCATGATTGTAAAAGTTGGGAGGAGTGATAGCATTATAACATTACCTAATTTCTCAAACTTAATTAGATCAGAAAGTTCCAATATGGTGAAAATTATTACTGGGACTTTCAAATCAAAATTTGATATCTGTAGTGATGACATGATAATCGGTTAGGGGTGGGACGGGGGGAGTCAGTATGTAGTCTTAATTTCTCTGTCCCTGCCTATATTATAAGCATATCTGTTTTGAAGAGCTGTTATCTAGAATACAGACAGATAACTGGGTGAAGGATCTCAAGAAATTATTTGGAGTATCAAGCCTCCAAAATACATCTGCATCTCACAGGTGCCCACATCACAGTGCAGGATCAGGAGTCACAAATTAAAACCCTCCAGGACCTGCCACTAGCCAGAAAATAAATGGCCTTTTAGTGGTCCCCGTGCAAAGATGAAGTTATAAGTTATTCACAAGAAAGCAGCAAGTTCTTGCAGTGCTCAGTGCTTTGTCACAAGTTCCCACTCCTGTCAGTAAGCTCTACTTACTGAAGCCAACTCATCACATCCCATTTGAGTGCCAGCATTAAATGCCACCAAATGCATTACTGTTAATGGCTGAGAAATGAGAAAATTGTTGTCTGCAGCACTTGCTCCCAACTGAATTACCCTGTTGCCCACATCTAGCTCCTCTATCTTCCCAGCTGAATACCTTCCAGACTAATAGATATTTGCATTCCCATTCTACACCAAACTTTAATTCAGCCAATGCAGAGAATAGCTGTGAGCAGGGTCAGGCAGTGGAGCATATAATCACCATTTGAACTGGGAGACGACAGGAGAAGCCAGCCCAGCAGGCAAGTATTATGGACACCTGTTGCTCTTTACATTGTTCTTGACACCAGATATTGCTGTGCACATTAATTTTGCTACTAGATGTGGCTCTGCACTTTGTCTTGGCACAGATTGGCTTTGCCCATTAATGTAGACACACACCTTGACCAGATAAGAAGGCACATTATTATTTGTCATAACTTTCCCTCATAACTACATCTACTTTTCCTTTTTTACTTATGTTCAACAAACAAGTATTTTTTACTAGCAATACAGAAAAGTGTATTCATGAATGAAAATATTACATTTTACCAACAAAGTAAAGAAAGTAAAAAGTTGAGTTTGACTTGGGCTATAGAGCATAATGTTATCATTAATTTATAAAATGATTCCACTTACTTAGTTATGTTACTTTACCCTTTAAGGTATATAATTAACTTGCATAATGGAACAGGAATGAAATTAATCATAACTGTGCAGAAAATTGTGATAATTATTCATATACTGCAGGCAAAGTACAAACACATCAACTTAACTGTGTGCTGGCGCAATCTGGCTGCAATGCATACAAAGAGAACATTTATAATATAGTGTAAGAGCACTATATAAATAAATGTTAGTGCTATAGGAAGAAATACACAAGAAAAAGCACACAAATCAATATGTGTCCAACTTAAAAACATAATAATACATAACAATGAAATGACCTTCAGTAGTGCAGTAGATTGACTTCATACCAAAAAGAAAGCTGTTTTAGGATTTACTGAATTACCATCTCTCTTCAGCTGCCAGGACCACTGACCTCAACTGTCATTGGTGGTTTAACATTTATTCAGTTGCACACTCAATGGGGACTGCTGTTGCCATATCTGTTTGGCTGTAGGATCCTTTGTCAGCATCCTGGACCTAATCATTTCAGAGGTGCAGAAACTGCCTACACTATTAACTCCAGCCAGGGGGTGGTAAGGAATCCTTCACCTCCTCGATTAGCCTGCACAATTTGGATCAATTGTCCCTTCCCATTCTCTCATTATGTACCTTAGCTAATACATATCCAACATGGGGCGCTGTCACAGGGGTGCTGTGGCCAGGAAAAAGCAAAAAACAAAAAAACCTACCAATCTAGTGGCACCTGGAACCCAGCATCCTCCTACCTCTATGCTTCTCACTGAATGTCGGGCGTGACGTCATCACGTACCACATATTCAGTGAGGAGTGACAGGGAGGAGAGAGGAGGATGGCTGGTCCCGGGCGCAACTGGATTGGTAAGAAGACAGAAGAGAAGACAGAAGAAATAAAAGAAAGATGACCAATTATGGTAAGTAAAGAAACGGAGGGGAAATGGTGATAGGAAACAGCAATGGAGGGGCAAAAGAATGAAGGTGGGGGAATAGTGAGGATGAAGAGGCACAGAGTGTGGATGAAGGGACACAGAATGTGTGGATGAATGTGGCACAGAGTGTGTGGATGAAGGGGCACAAAATGTGAGGATGACGGAGCACAGAGTGTGAGGATGAAGGGGCATAGAGTGTGAGAATGAAGGGGCCCAGAGTGAGTGGATGAAGAGGCACAGAGTGAGTGGATGAAGGGGCACAGAGTGAGTGGATGAAGGGGCACAGAGTGAGTGGATGAAGGGGCACAGAGTGTGTGGATGAAGGGGCATAGAGTGTGAGAATGAAGGGGCTCAGAGTGAGTGGATGAAGGGGCACAGAGTGAGTAGATGAAGGGGCACAGAGTGAGTGGATGACGGAGCACAGAGTGTGAGGATGAAGGGGCATAGAGTGTGAGAATGAAGGGGCTCAGAGTGAGTGGATGAAGGGGCACAGAGTGAGTGGATGAAGGGGCACAGAGTGTGTGGATGAAGGGGCATCTCCCACTCACTGTAATAGACACTCCCTTGACCTTGTCTTCTCCTGCTACTGCTCCACGTCTAGTTTCCCCAGCATAGTCTTCCCAGTCTTCAACCTCAATCTTCTTTTCTTCAGTCTCACCTTACCTCTTGCCCTCCTCCCTGCAATCTAATCCTCACATACTCAGCAACACCTAAGTACTCTTAACCCAATCCACTACATATTTTCCCTAAAACAACTATTTTCTCCCATGGCTGCATTGTCCTGGCCTAATCAGGGTGCCTCTTTCTACAACAAAGCACTAACTTGAGCCCTAGACAATGCAGCTCCAACTGCCACATAGTCTCCGACGGTCCAAACCCCAACCATGGCACACCAAACAGACCTGTTACCTGCAAGAGTGCTCCAATTTACTCCACTATAAATTGTAGGTGCGAATAATATGAGTGGAAGGTAGTGGCTATTTCTGTGGTAAGTTTACACTCTTTCTTGGTGTCTTCCTAGATTGCCACATTGAAAGTTGAGGCTCTTTGGGATCATAAAGCCTTTGCAAGCATAGTGCCAGGTTTATTCCCCCACTGAAAGAAACATAAATTTTGAATGCCTACACCATGCTCCAACCTAAACCTTTTTATCCATCCCGTACTTCCAGTTTCGCCAACCTTATCCACAAATCTCTCTTCCCTTCTCCTGTGCTCTATGGATCAGATCTGCATCCATTCATGATTTATACATTTCTAAATCCTTCATCCTCCTCGCCATTAGAGATACTTGGCTCACATCCTATCAGACTATTTCCCCTGCAGAACTCTCTTATGGGAGACTCTTTCCCAGCCACACTCTTAGACCAGGAAACAAACAAGCTGGTGGAGTAGGCATTTTACTTCCTCCAAGCTGCACCTTTCAAGTCATACCCTCTGAAACCTCCCTCTTACTCTCTTCCTTTGAAGTCCACACTATCTGTCTATTTTATCCTCTTCACCTTCATATTGCTGTCATTCCTTGACACCTTTGTAGCCTGGATCACATATTTCCTATCATTTGACCTGCTTACTCTCATACAAGGTGATTTCATCATTCCTATTTCCTTTTCTCACTTCCTGCAATGGTCTCTCACAGTGGACCTCATCTCCCACTCACTGTAATGGACACTCCCTTGACCTTGTCCTTGTCTTCTCCTGCTACTGCTCCACATCTAGTTTCTCCAGCATAGTCTTCCCAGTCTTCAACCTCAATCTCCTTTCCTTCAGTCTCACTTTACCTCTTGCCCTCCTCCCTGCAATCTAATCCTCACATACTCAGCAACACCTAAGTACTCTTAACCCAATCCACAATTTTCACTAAACAACTATTTTCTCCCATGGCTGCATTGTCATGGCCTAATCAGGGTGCCTCTTTCTACAACAAAGCACTAACTTGAGCCCTAGACAATGCAGCTCCAGCTACCACATAGTCTCCGACGGTCCAAACCCCGACCATGGCACACCAAACAGACCTGTTACCTGCAAAAGTGCTCCAATTTACTCCACTATAAATTCATCCTTTCATCTTAAAACAATGATCTTTCAATTCCCAAAAAAACACACTTCAGATTTCTAATGTCCACCTTTTAATCCACATCTCATCCTTGCCACCTTCAAGTAATTTATCTGCCAGCCTGCACCTCCTCTCTCTTCCTCCTTCACAGTCCATGATTTTGTCACCTACTTCAAAGACAAAATCTACACCATTTAACAATATATTTTCTCATGCCAAATTTCACACACTCCACCCACCCTACCCACCTTTATCTATACTCCCCAATCTAACCTTAATTCATTCCCGCCAGTAACTGGAAACAAAGTCTCTGCTTTCATCTTATCATCTCACTCTAAAACTTGTCCCTTCGATCATATTCCCTCCCAACCTCTCCACTCCCCCTCTCTACCACTGTATGCCCACCTGTAGCTCACCTCTTCAACCTGTTTTTCTCTAATGGCACATTTCCATCCTTCTTCAAACATGGACTTATCTCACCAATTCTTTTTTTTTTTAATAAAAAAGGACCTATCTGTGTGGAGTGTGTATATTCTCCTTGTGCTTTCATGGGATTCCTCCAGGTGCTTCGGTTTCTTCCCACACTCCAAAAGCATACTAAAAAAGGGGGCGGGGGAGGAGAGAGGACAGAAGAGGTTTAAACATAGTCAAGTCTCTACTGATGTCCATACAAGTGCCACCTGAGCACACCTGAGGTCAGAAAGTGTTTAGTCTGTACATAGTGCCAGACTTCAGAATCAGGTGTACCCCATTTGGTTTGGACATCACAGAAAGAAGACACACCCAAAGAGCTTACCGACCGACCTGCACGTGTCATACCTGCCTGAAACTACAATTAAAAAGCACTGTCAGGGATCCTGTGAAGGAGAGACAGTTAGTGAGCAATAATGTCACTGGTGAAATCGGGAAAGAGATGTATTTATGTGTTCTGGAGTTTAGACCACCTTGCAATGGTAGGGCTAATTGTTGGATGTCTAATAATAGGTAACTTACGCAGCCAAGGTGTTACCGTTGCGGGGGAGTGAAGAGAATATTCCTCAATTGCCACCTATTGCTTGTCTGACTTCGAACTAATCTATTCCAGAATTTTGATCAACAGATTAACATCATAGTAAGTCTCTTATCATACGTCGCAGGTCTAGGAACCAACAACAGGATTGTGAATTGGGAGGTTCTGTAGGAGATAGAGGATTCTCAGAAGGATGTTCATTTTGATAATAATGCTCAACCCTATTCAGGAGAAATTCTAATTCTGCCACTCTCTCAGGTCTTTACAGATTTTGCTCAGAAGGGGTCAGAAGTTGGTGTCAAAAAGTTGGGAGACATCTTAATTGATAATCACTGCTAAAATTTAAGTTGTGTCGGATGCCATGTAAAGGCAAAAGCATGTTGGAAACCTTTCACCATAGTGAGGGGAGAGGAAATTTTGAGTGCAACAGACTTTCGAATAATTGATTTTGAAGTTGGAGAATGTACCAAACCTCTGAAATTCTTTGACCACATTCAGGATAGACATTACAGGGTTGGTGACCACTGCAAGGAGTTCATCTGCAAAAAGCGCTAGCTTGTGGTCAACATTGCGTACCCTAAACCAAAAGATGTCAGGGTTTGCCTTGATGGATCTGGCCAGAGCTTCCATGCTGAGCACAAAGATAAGTGAGGAAAGTGGACACTGCTGTCTGGTACCATTAGAAATTGACACTGGATCCGAAAGAACACCATTTAATCCAAGCTGCAGGATGGTGATAAAGAGCAAGAATCTTATAGAACCCCACCGGACCCAATGTGAAGTGTATGAACAGGCATTGTATAAATGTCAATTTATTTGATCAAAGGACTTTTCTCTTTTCTGCATCTGTGGACAGTAACACTGAGGGCAGAGTGGAGCTAGAAGTTAAATGGATCAAGTGGATAACCTTAGTTGTGTTGTCCCTAACTTCATGATCCGGGACAAACCCAACCTAATCTGAATGGATCTCTTAGGTAACATATATTTTAATCTATTAGCAATGAGCTATGAGTTTTGCAAATAGCTTCCATCCACATTAAGTAGTGATATTGGCCTTTAACAAGGACACTGAGACAGATCCTTCCATTCCTTTGGTATGGTTGTGATGTGGGATTCTAAGGTTAAATTGGAAAAGGAGGATCCTTAGTAATGGCTTTAAAATTTGGGAACCATCAGGGAGATCAACCTGTCCTTGAATGCTTTGTAATATAAAATTTAGAAGCCATCTGGACCCAGGATTTTCCCCGAAGGCATGGATTTTATGGGCATGAAGGGTCGATCCAGCAAATCTTTTTCTGAATTTGAGAGAGTGGGGAAAGGAAACTCCTCTAAATGTGAGGAAATAAGTCTCTGTCTGTGGGCGGTATCCTCCAGAGGGGTAGTGCCAGAGAGATTATATAGGTGCGAATAATAAGAGGGAAAGGTAGTGGCTATTTCTGTGGTAAGTTTACACTCTTTCTTGGTGTCTTCCTAGATTGCCACATTGAAAGTTGAGGCTCTTTGGGATCATAAAGTCTTTGCAAGCATAGTGCCAGGTTTATCTCCCACTGAAAGAAACATTTGCGTACATTTTACTTAATTTTGTCATAGAGGAGTTTATTAAGAGCCCCTTTTGTCTCTGTCAGTTCAGTTAATGTTTCTCTGGATAGGGAGGATTTTCAACTTATTTACAAATCTTTAAGTTTTTCTTGAGTCTTTTGGGTCTTCTGTTTTTTTTCAAAAAAATGAATGAGCTTGTCCTAGATTATATATGTATGCACTTCCCATTAGAAAAATCTCTGAAATTATTGAATTCAATATAGTCATCAATATAGTCATCAGTAGTCATTTCTAGTTGGGTTTTACAGTAAGGGTTTTGGAGAAGGAGCTCGTTGAGTCTCCAAGGAGTAATGTTGAACATAGGGATGATTGAATTGTAAGGTTAAAAAGATGGGGGCATGGTTGGTCTAAGTCGCCTGCTCAATAGAGGTAGCAGAAATAATGTGAAGTAATCTATGGGACAAAAATAAGTAGTCAATTCTAGAGTAGGATGGGAGAAGAAAGTGTAGTGTCGCTCTGTAGGGTGTTGGAGACTCCACGTATCGAACAGCTGGTGCTCATGTAGCGTGCGTCTTACCTTATGGTAGAGATACTGCCTATGTCTAATCGTCTTGTTGGAGACATCAAGCTCAGGATGCAGAGTCCAGTTAAGATCTCACCCCACAACCATAACACCTTACTTTAACATGGCAACTTGTTCCCTAATTTTGCCAAGGTGGATTGGCCCTGATTTAGAGCATATAAATTGACAAAAGTGAGCGCATGGTTGTTCAATTTACATTTGACCAGGAGCAATCTCCCTTCCTCCAACCAAAATCTTTGTATGTCCAAAAAAGAAAGTCTCTTGGATATCTGGGATAATAGCCACTTAAGACTCAAGGCCATTGTTCCTGGGAAATTTAAGCTCATGGCATTGACTGAAACAATGTTCAGCTTGGTGGTCATGAATGTAATTCAAGTCCACTAACCATAAACCTTTCGCCTGCAAACAAAAATTGTAAAATTGAAAACATAATGCTTTATTTGCAAAGGATATCTGTTAATTGTCTGAGCATGCGCTGAAGCTGGAGAATATGCCAGGAGAGGTCCTGGAATATTTGGATCTTCAGGCTGTCATATTCAATTCCATCAAGATATCTTGTTCTCTTAAGAATATCTTCCTTTTGAACATAATAATGAAGATGACACATAGTATCACATCTCTAAAGTCACTCTGTCGGGGCACCACACGGTTTCAGTGCTCTATGAGCTCTGTCAAATGTATTGAGCTGGTTAGGATCCTGGTCCAGAATTTTGTTTAAAATCTTGTAAGGAAGTCCATTAGTCTTTGTATTGAGATATCCTTTGGATGCTCTGGATCTGTAAATCATTCCAGCGTCCTTTGTTGTTGAGATCATCAACCCTGTTTTGTAACAATTGCAGGTCTTGTTCCTGTTGAGACAAAATATCAAAGTTGATTATGGAGCTCCTCTGAATTCTCGTTATGTTCCTCCAGGACTGACAGTCTAGAAGCAAGGTGTGCAGAGTCAGCTTGCAAACTAGCATCCTTTTTGTGTACCCTGTCCTGCAATTTGACTTTCAACAGGTCGAAATCTTCTTTAGTCAGGAGCTTCTGTTTCATTGATAGGGATTTGATAAGTTGTAAAATTGCCCCAATGTCCTGGTTACCCTGAGTCATGAAGTGGCAGATTGGAGCTTCCGCAGCCAAAAACATCTCTGATTCCGGTGAATGCGATGGTGAGGTGGTTGATTGTCTTCACTTGTGGGGAAGGAGAAGGAAATCTTTAAGAATTGTCTGAGATCAGGGCGGTGAGGAGAATCACCCTGCTTCCTGGAATCCCTTTTTGTGTAGCATTTCTTGTCCTTGCCCATTTAAAATGATAAGAAAGCTAAAACTAAGAGCAATCAGGAATTAGCGCTGTACTATAAAGAAGTATTATAGTAACATAGGTCATCACTGGTCACATCCCCCCATTGGAAACTATATGCAGCCATAGAGCACAGACCAAGTGATAATTAGCAGTAGTTTAAAGTCATTAAGATAAGCTTTGTACATGTGAGAGGAAGTTTATATATTTATTTTATAAGAGAGTGGGGAAGCATAGACTGCAATGTATACACCAGTCACCAGTACAAGAGTAGCAGGTATTTCCCACAGTATCATGAGAGTTTAGAAAACATAAATAAATAAGTAGGACGTTCTGGACTGCAAAATGCACAATGTATATGATGAAGATGTCTACAATGCCCACATGTGAGAAAGTCCAAGATTGAGAAACTGTGGTGTATAATGAAGAAATGCCACAGTACGTTCTTTCAGTGGTATCCCACGTCTTCTACAGTTGTCAGTATGGCTGTCCACTGGGAGACGGAGTATATAAAGTTTCTGGCAAAGAGGAACTCTTATATGGGTACTCCAGGCCAGCCATATGCCTTAACATGGATTTGAACAGTCATAAGTGCAAGCAGGAGAAGCAGATTTCAGACCTTTAAAATTCAACAGTAAGTTCACCTGCACCAACAGAACTAGTGGGTCACCGACACAGGAGCACGATGGAGCCAAGGTGGCGGTTGGGCTTTGGCAAGAGCACCGGTGATGTGGATGAGGACCAGCAAACTATCCAAATTAGAGTCAAGAGTGGAGGAGCTACAGAACAGGTGACATGGGGCACAGGGTGAAACTGGAGATTTGTAAAGTTCAAATCCTCAGGAGTTAAGTGCAATGTACTCTTGGAAATCCTGATGGAAAGAGATTATCAAAGCCAAATCTGCGGAGCTGGGACACCACGCATCTGAATAGAATGACTGCTACCCCACGCCCCCATCTCACCAATTCTAAAGAAACCATCTCTTGATCCAGTCTCTCTCGCCAAATAGTGCTCTTTTTCTCTCCTCCCTTTTGCCCCTAAACTACCTGAGCCATTAGTGTACCATCACCTGTTTCACTTTCTCTACTTTCACTCCATTCTCGACTGTCTGCAATTAGGCATCCACCCCCAATAATCCACTGAAACTACTCTTACAAGAGGGGTCAAAGTTTGCAAAATCTAAGGGTCATTTCTCCATACTCATTCTCCTAGACCTCTCTGCTTCTTTTGACACTGTTGATCACCTTCTTCTCCAACACATCCTTCACTCCGTTGTCCTTTGTAACACAGTTCTTTCCTAGATCACTTCTTACCTATCAAAGCTCTCCTTTAGTGTTTTTACCTCTGGCACATACTCCCCTCCACTCCTACAATCTGTTGGGGTCCCACAAGGCTCTCTTCTTGGTCCTTTGCTTTTTTTCCTTTACATTAAGTACTGTAGGCCACAAAGTGGGAGCTGCCTGGAATAAAATCTGTAATCGGGAATGAGAGAAGGTAATGAGAAATGCAGATCTTGTGAAGAATGAAGGACTCCAGTTGGGAGATATTTCGACAGAAGTGAAGAGATGTAAATTGGTGCAGTTTTGTTGTATATTAGTAGAAGTATTTTATATAGAATGTAGAGATTGACAGAGCAAATCAGCAGTGAAAGTTTGATTTGCAAGGAAAATCAATCTACCTGCTTTTTGCAAAGTAAATTGTAGGGGTTAGAGTCTGATTCAGGGAAGATGGTACTGCAGTAGTCTATGAGACATATGATGAGGGCAAAAATTAAATTTTTTGCAGAGCCTTAAGTGAAATATGTGCATATTATGGAAATGTTATTTAGATATATGTAACAGGATTTGGATGTAGATGGATTTTGGGTACAAAGGATAGTTCTGAGTCAAGGATCACACCTGGGCAGTAAGCTTGAGGAGTAGGATTTATTGTCATGTTGTCAACAGAAATAAAATTTCAGGTAGGTAACTTCTGTTGGCTGACAGGAATATTGTTAACTCTGTTTTTGATAAATTGCATCTGGGTTTGCGAGAGGACATTCAAGATGAAATGGCAGAAAAACAGTCAGTAACTTGGGCCAATCCAGATGGTGAGAGAAATCTTGGGCATCATCTTCATAGAGGTGATCCTGAAATCCAAAGGCGCTTATTAGTTTTCCAAGGGAAGAACAGAGGGCCTAGGACTGAACCTTGTGGTACTCTAACTGATAAAGGAAGTGGAGAGGAGGTTAATCTAGAGAAACGAACACTGAAAGAACGATTAGGCAGGATGAGGACCAAGATAGGATGGTGTCCTGAAGACCTAGGGATTGAAGCATATGTATGAGATGAAAGTGGTCAACAGATTCAAACACAGCAGAGAGATCCAGGAGAATTAGAAGGGAGTAATGGCCTTTATATTCAGCTATATATTTAAATCACTGGCAACCTGTGTCAGTGCGGTGTTGGGAATGAAAGTCTGACCAAATAGGCTGTGTGAGAAAGAAAGTGTGTGGGGCATAGGTAAGCAATTCTCTTAAAAATATTGGAGGGGCATGGAAGCTGAGAGGGACGGTAACTTTTGGTCCGAATTTTGTTTTTTCAGAATAGGAGAGGTTACTATGTGCTTGAATAATGATGGAAATATACCAATATAGAGAGAGAGATATTACGATTTTAGTTAAAGTTGGAATGAGAACAGGAGACAAACATCAACTGATTTGTGTGGGTATAGGCTCAAGAGGACAAGTAGTGGAGAAGAAAGATTATAGAGTAGATACTTCATCTTTATTTGTGGGATCAAATGAAGAGAGGTGGCACATGTTGTAGGGAAGGAGTTAAGCTGATTGTTTGCCGAGGGCAAAGCTTTCATTTCAGGTTGGATCTTATCAAACTTGTCCTTGAAGTAGGAAGCTTCAATATGAAAAACCTATTTAATATAGATACATTCTTAAATAAGAATACATAGATTAAGTGCACAGAGAGAAGCAAGGCTTTGAGGAGGCAGGGTTGAGAAGAGATTTAAATGTATTAAATTGCATTTGGAGTTAGAAGCCTGAGAAGAGATGAAAGATTAGAAGTAAGTTTTATTTGGCAGTGTCCAGAGCATTTTGATAGGAGTATATGTGAGGAAATCATTAACTATACCAGATTTACACCAATGACGTTGTGCTTTGCCAGAAAGTTTATGAAGATGTTGTATTTCTTTACTGCGCCACTGCTGACATCTTAACGACATCTTAAAGATTAAAGTCTCAAGCAGTGCTAAAAAAATACAACACAGGTCACCATGATATTGCTGTATTTTACGGATTTACAATGTGTAGGAAGCAGAGTTGTATGATTTAGTTATCTCCATAAGATATAAGTTTCTATGATACTTTATCTTCAAAAGTCTGCTGTTGCGTTAGTCTTCCTTTTTATTTTTGTTAGAAAATACTGATCCATATGAAATAGATGTGGAGAATATCGTCTAAGAAATTCAAGTGTCAGGTTATGGTTTGTGCAGATTTGGGGTTTGTGTCCCAAAATTTTAAAAAAAATAGGCTGTAATAACCAAACCTTTATAAGTTAAAAATATTTCTGTATGTGACTTAGAAATTAGAACATTGGAACTTGTTTCTGTAAGAAATGATGTAGCTGCCTGGGGGTTGTCCGAAATTAGATATGTAACCTACAGTGTAGAATATAGAGAATACATTTTCAATTTTCAAATGGTAAAGTTAGGTTTTGATTAAAATATGTATGACTAGAAGAACTAACAATATATTTACCAAACTATTCACAAAAAGAGTTGATAAATATGATGATAATTTGGTCGTGCCCATTCTTACAAGTACCGTATTTTTTGCTCCATAAGACGCACTTTTCCCCCCCAAAAAGTGCGGGGAAAAAAGTGTGCATCTTATGGAGCGAAGGAGAGCGGGCAAACTTACAGTTTGTGGTAGCGGGTCCAGCGGGCTGATGCAGATGTCCTCCAGGCCGGAGTGAAAGTGCCGATGGTTGGTGTTCTGAGCGATCCTGTGGATCCTCCTGATCCGTCTGTCCCCCCGCCTATCAGTGAGAGCCCAGCTATCACATGGGACGTGCACCACATGACAGGTGCCGTCCCATGTGAGAAGTGCTGAAGACATAGCGCAGAAGGAATAAGGTAAGTTATGGGAGGCTGGGAGTCCTGGAGGCTACAGTGTGTGTGGTAAAGGCTACAGTGTGTGTGCTAAAGGGCTAAAGGCTACAGTGTGTGTGGTATATGCTACAGTGTGTGTGTGCTAAAGGGCTAAAGGCTACAGTGTGTGTGCTGCAGGCTACAGTGTGTGTGCTGCAGGTGTGCTAAAGGCTACAGTGTGTGTGGTAAAGGCTACAGTGTGTGTGCTGGAGGCTACAGTGTGTGGAAAAGGCTACAGTGTGTGTGGTAAAGGCTATAGTGTGTGTGCTGCAGGCTACAGTGTGTGTGGTAAAGGCTACAGTGTGTGTGCTGCAGGCTACAGCGTGTGTGGTAAAGGCTACAGTGTGTGTGCTGCAGGCTACAGTGTGTGTGGTAAAGGCTACAGTGTGTGTGCTGCAGGCTACAGTGTGTGTGGTAAAGGCTACAGTGTGTGTGGTAAAGGCTACAGTGTGTGTGGTAAAGGCTACAGTGTGTGTGCTGCAGACTACAGCGTGTGTGGTAAAGGCTACAGCGTGTGTGGTAAAGGCTACAGTGTGTGTGCTGCAGGCTACAGTGTGTGTGCTGCAGGCTACAGTGTGTGTGGTAAAGGCTACAGCGTGTGTGGTAAAGGCTACAGTGTGTGTGCTGCAGGCTACAGTGTGTGTGCTGCAGGCTACAGTGTGTGTGGTAAAGGCTACAGCGTGTGTGGTAAAGGCTACAGCGTGTGTGTTAAAGGCTACAGTGTGTGCTGCAGGCTACAGTGTGTGTGCTGCAGGCTACAGTGTGTGTGCTGCAGGCAACAGCGTGTGTGGTAAAGGCTACAATGTGTGTGCTGCAGGCTACAGCGTGTGTGCTGCAGGCTACAGTGTGTGTGCTGCAGGCTACAGTGTGTGTGGTAAAGGCTACAGTGTGTGTGCTGGAGGCTACAGTGTGTGTGCTGGAGGCTACAGTGTGTGGTAAAGGCTACAGTGTCTGTGCTAAACATTACAGTGTGTGTGGTTAAGGCTACAGCGTGTGTGGTAAAGGCTACAGTGTGTGTGCTGCAGGCTACAGTGTGTGTGCTGCAGGCTACAGTGTGTGTGGTAAAGGCTACAGCGTGTGTGCTGCAGGCTACATTGTGTGTGGTAAAGGCTACAGAGTGTGTGGTAAAGGCTACAGTGTGTGTGTTTCAGGCTACAGTGTGTGTGCTGCAGGCTACAGTGTGTGTTGTAAAGGCTACAGCGTGTGTGGTAAAGGCTACAGTGTGTGTGCTGCAGACTACAGCGTGAGTTGTAAAGGCTACAGTGTGTGTGCTGCAGACTACAGTGTGTGTGGTAAAGGCTACAGCGTGTGTGGTAAAGGCTACAGTGTGTGTGCTGCAGGCTACAGTGTGTGTGGTAAAGGCTACAGCATGTGTGGTAAAGGCTACAGAGTGTGTGGTAAAGGCTACAGTGTGTGCTGCACGCTACAGTGTGTGTGCTGCAGGCTACAGTGTGTGTGCTGCAGGCTACAGTGTGTGTGGTAAAGGCTACAGTGTGTGTGGTAAAGGCTACAGTGTGTGTGCTAAAGGGCTAAAGGCTACAGTGTGTGTGGTATATGCTACAGTGTGTGTGTGCTAAAGGGCTAAAGGCTACAGTGTGTGTGCTGCAGGCTACAGTGTGTGTGCTGCAGGTGTGCTAAAGGCTACAGTGTGTGTGGTAAAGGCTACAGTGTGTGTGCTGGAGGCTACAGTGTGTGGAAAAGGCTACAGTGTGTGTGGTAAAGGCTATAGTGTGTGTGCTGCATGCTACAGTGTGTGTGGTAAAGGCTACAGTGTGTGTGCTGCAGGCTACAGCGTGTGTGGTAAAGGCTACAGTGTGTGTGCTGCAGGCTACAGTGTGTGTGGTAAAGGCTACAGTGTGTGTGCTGCAGGCTACAGTGTGTGTGGTAAAGGCTACAGTGTGTGTGGTAAAGGCTACAGCGTGTGTGGTAAAGGCTACAGTGTGTGTGCTGCAGGCTACAGTGTGTGTGCTGCAGGCTACAGTGTGTGTGGTAAAGGCTACAGCGTGTGTGGTAAAGGCTACAGCGTGTGTGTTAAAGGCTACAGTGTGTGCTGCAGGCTACAGTGTGTGTGCTGCAGGCTACAGTGTGTGTGCTGCAGGCTACAGCGTGTGTGGTAAAGGCTACAATGTGTGTGCTGCAGGCTACAGCGTGTGTGCTGCAGGCTACAGTGTGTGTGCTGCAGGCTACAGTGTGTGTGGTAAAGGCTACAGTGTGTGTGCTGGAGGCTACAGTGTGTGTGCTGGAGGCTACAGTGTGTGGTAAAGGCTACAGTGTGTGTGCTAAAGGCTACAGTGTGTGTGGTTAAGGCTACAGCGTGTGTGGTAAAGGCTACAGTGTGTGTGCTGCAGGCTACAGTGTGTGTGCTGCAGGCTACAGTGTGTGTGGTAAAGGCTACAGCGTGTGTGCTGCAGGCTACATTGTGTGTGGTAAAGGCTACAGAGTGTGTGGTAAAGGCTACAGTGTGTGTGTTTCAGGCTACAGTGTGTGTGCTGCAGGCTACAGTGTGTGTTGTAAAGGCTACAGCGTGTGTGGTAAAGGCTACAGTGTGTGTGCTGCAGACTACAGCGTGAGTTGTAAAGGCTACAGTGTGTGTGCTGCAGACTACAGTGTGTGTGGTAAAGGCTACAGCGTGTGTGGTAAAGGCTACAGTGTGTGTGCTGCAGGCTACAGTGTGTGTGGTAAAGGCTACAGCATGTGTGGTAAAGGCTACAGAGTGTGTGGTAAAGGCTACAGTGTGTGCTGCACGCTACAGTGTGTGTGCTGCAGGCTACAGTGTGTGTGGTAAAGGCTACAGCGTGTGTGGTAAAGGCTACAGTGTGTGTGCTGCAGGCTACAGTGTGTGTGCTAAAGGCTACAGTGTGTGTGCTGCAGGCTACAGTGTGTGTGGTAAAGGCTACAGAGTGTGTGGTAAAGGCTAAAGTGTGTGTGCTGGAGGCTACAGTGTGTGTGCTGGAGGCTACAGTGTGTGGTAAAGGCTAAAGTGTGTGTGCTAAAGGCTACAGTGTGTTTGCTAAAGGCTACAGTGTGTGTGCTGCAGGCTACAGTGTGTGTGGTAAAGGCTACAGCGTGTGTGATAAAGGCTACAGTGTGTGTGCTGCAGGCTACAGTGTATGTGTGCTGCAGACTACAGTGTGTGTGGTAAAGGCTACAGCATGTGTGCTGCAGGCTACAGTGTGTGTGGTAAAGGCTACAGAGTGTGTGGTAAAGGCTACAGTGTGTGTGCTGCAGGCTACAGTGTGTGTGCTGCAGGCTACAGTGTGTGTTGTAAAGGCTACAGCGTGTGTGCTAAAGGCTACAGTGTGTGCGCTGCAGGCTACAGTGTGTGTGGTAAAGGCTACAGAGTGTGTGGTAAAGGCTATAGTGTGTGTGGTAAAGGCTACAGAGTGTGTGGTAAATGCTACAGTGTGTGTGCTGCAGGCTACAGTGTGTGTGCTAAAGGCTACAGTGTGTGTGCTGCAGGCTACAGTGTGTGTGCTGCAGGCTACAGTGTGTGTGGTAAAGGCTACAGCGTGTGTGGTAAAGGCTACAGTGTGTGTGGTAAAGGCTACAGCATGTGTGGTAAAGGATACAGTGTGTGTGCTGCAGGCTACAGTGTGTGTGGTAAAGGCTACAGCGTGTGTGCTAAAGGCTACAGTGTGTGTGCTGCAGGCTACAGTGTGTGTGGTAAAGGCTACAGTGTGTGTGCTGCAGGCTACAGTGTGTGTGCTGGAGGCTACAGTGTGTGTGCTAAAGGCTACAGTGTGTGTGGTAAAGGCTACAGTGTGTGTGCTGGAGGCTACAGTGTGTGGTAAAAGCTACAGTGTGTGTGCTAAAGGCTACAGTGTGTGTGCTAAAGGCTACAGTGTGTGTGGTAAAGGCTACAGCGTGTGTGGTAAAGGCTACAGCGTGTGTGCTGCAGGCTACAGTATGTGTGCTGCAGGCTACAGTGTGTGTGGTAAAGGCTACAGCGTGTGTGCTAAAGGCTACAGTGTGTGTGCTGCAGGCTACAGTGTGTGTGGTAAAGGCTACAGCGTGTGTGGTAAAGGCTACAGAGTGTGTGGAAAAGGCTACAGTGTGTGTGCTGCAGGCTACAATGTGTGTGCTAAAGGCTACAGTGTGTGTGCTGCAGGCTACAGTGTGTGTGCTGCAGGCTACAATGTGTGTGCTAAAGGCTACAGTGTGTGTGCTGCAGGCTACAATGTGTGTGCTAAAGGCTACAGTGTGTGTGCTGCAGTCTACAGTGTGTGTGGTAAAGGCTACAGCGTGTGTGCTAAAGGCTACAGTGTGTGTGCTGCAGGCTACAGTGTGTGTGGTAAAGGCTACAGTGTGTGTGCTGCAGGCTACAGTGTGTATGCTAAAGGCTACAGTGTGTGTGGTAAAGGCTACAGTGTGTGTGCTAAAGGCTACAGTGTGTGTGCTGCAGGCTACAGTGTGTGTGGTATATGCTACAGCGTGTGTGGTAAAGGCTACAGTGTGTGTGCTACAGGCTACATTGTGTGTGGTAAAGGCTACAGCGTGTGTGCTAAAGGCTACAGTGTGTGTGCTGCAGGCTACAGTGTGTGTGCTGCAGGCTACAGTGTGTGTGGTAAAGGCTACAGTGTGTGTGCTGCAGGCTACAGTGTGTGTGCTACAGGCTACAGCGTGTGTGCTGCAGGCTACAGTGTGTGTGCTGCAGGCTACAGTGTGTGTGGTAAAGGCTACAGTGTGTGTGCTAAAGGCTACAGTGTGTGTGCTGCAGGCTACAGTGTGTGTGGTAAAGGCTACAGCGTGTGTGCTAAAGGCTACAGTGTGTGTGCTACAGGCTACAGTGTGTGTGGTAAAGGCTACAGCGTGTGTGGTAAAGGCTACAGTGTGTGTGCTGCAGGCTACATTGTGTGTGGTAAAGGCTACAGCGTGTGTGCTAAAGGCTACAGCGTGTGTGGTAAAGGCTACAGAGTGTGTGGTAAAGGCTACAGAGTGTGTGGTAAAGGCTACAGTGTGTGTGTTTCAGGCTACAGTGTGTGTGCTGCAGGCTACAGTGTGTGTTGTAAAGGCTACAGCGTGTGTGGTAAAGGCTACAGTGTGTGTGCTGCAGACTACAGCGTGAGTTGTAAAGGCTACAGTGTGTGTGCTGCAGGCTACAGTGTGTGTGCTAAAGGCTACAGTGTGTGTGGTAAAGGCTACAGTGTGTGTGCTAAAGGCTACAGTGTGTGTGCTGCAGGCTACAGTGTGTGTGGTATATGCTACAGCGTGTGTGGTAAAGGCTACAGTGTGTGTGCTGCAGGCTACATTGTGTGTGGTAAAGGCTACAGCGTGTGTGCTAAAGGCTACAGTGTGTGTGCTGCAGGCTACAGTGTGTGTGCTGCAGGCTACAGTGTGTGTGGTAAAGGCTACAGTGTGTGTGCTGCAGGCTACAGTGTGTGTGCTACAGGCTACAGCGTGTGTGCTGCAGGCTACAGCGTGTGTGCTGCAGGCTACAGTGTGTGTGGTAAAGGCTACAGTGTGTGTGCTAAAGGCTACAGTGTGTGTGCTAAAGGCTACAGTGTGTGTGCTGCAGGCTACAGTGTGTGTGGTAAAGGCTACAGCGTGTGTGCTAAAGGCTACAGTGTGTGTGCTACAGGCTACAGTGTGTGTGGTAAAGGCTACAGCGTGTGTGGTAAAGGCTACAGTGTGTGTGCTGCAGGCTACATTGTGTGTGGTAAAGGCTACAGCGTGTGTGCTAAAGGCTACAGTGTGTGTGCTGCAGGCTACAGTGTGTGTGGTAAAGGCTACAGAGTGTGTGCTGCAGGCTACAGTGTGTGTGGTAAAGGCTACAGTGTGTGTGCTGCAGGCTACAGCGTGTGTCGTAAAGGCTACAGTGTGTGTGCTGCAGGCTACAGTGTGTGTGGTAAAGGCTACAGTGTGTGTGCTGCAGGCTACAGCGTGTGTGGTAAAGGCTACAGTGTGTGTGCTGCAGGCTACATTGTGTGTGGTAAAGGCTACAGTGTGTGTGCTGCAGGCTACAGTGTGTGTGGTAAAGGCTACAGTGTGTGTGGTAAAGGCTACAGTGTGTGTGCTGCAGACTACAGCGTGTGTGGTAAAGGCTACAGCGTGTGTGGTAAAGGCTACAGTGTGTGTGCTGCAGGCTACAGTGTGTGTGCTGCAGGCTACAGTGTGTGTGGTAAAGGCTACAGCGTGTGTGGTAAAGGCTACAGTGTGTGTGCTGCAGGCTACAGTGTGTGTGGTAAAGGCTACAGCGTGTGTGGTAAAGGCTACAGCGTGTGTGTTAAAGGCTACAGTGTGTGCTGCAGGCTACAATGTGTGTGCTGCAGGCTACAGTGTGTGTGCTGCAGGCTACAGCGTGTGTGGTAAAGGCTACAATGTGTGTGCTGCAGGCTACAGCGTGTGTGCTGCAGGCTACAGTGTGTGTGCTGCAGGCTACAGTGTGTGTGGTAAAGGCTACAGTGTGTGTGCTGGAGGCTACAGTGTGTGTGCTGGAGGCTACAGTGTGTGGTAAAGGCTACAGTGTGTGTGCTAAAGGCTACAGTGTGTGTGGTTAAGGCTACAGCGTGTGTGGTAAAGGCTACAGTGTGTGTGCTGCAGGCTACAGTGTGTGTGCTGCAGGCTACAGTGTGTGTGGTAAAGGCTACAGCGTGTGTGCTGCAGGCTACAGTGTGTGTGGTAAAGGCTACAGAGTGTGTGGTAAAGCCTACAGTGTGTGTGTTTCAGGCTACAGTGTGTGTGCTGCAGGCTACAGTGTGTGTTGTAAAGGCTACAGCGTGTGTGGTAAAGGCTACAGTGTGTGTGCTGCAGACTACAGCGTGAGTTGTAAAGGCTACAGTGTGTGTGCTGCAGGCTACAGTGTGTGTGGTAAAGGCTACAGCGTGTGTGGTAAAGGCTACAGTGTGTGTGCTGCAGGCTACAGTGTGTGTGGTAAAGGCTACAGTGTGTGTGCTGCAGGCTACAGCATGTGTGGTAAAGGCTACAGAGTGTGTGGTAAAGGCTACAGTGTGTGCTGCACGCTACAGTGTGTGTGCTGCAGGCTACAGTGTGTGTGGTAAAGGCTACAGCGTGTGTGGTAAAGGCTACAGTGTGTGTGCTGCAGGCTACAGTGTGTGTGCTAAAGGCTACAGTGTGTGTGCTGCAGGCTACAGTGTGTGTGGTAAAGGCTACAGAGTGTGTGGTAAAGGCTAAAGTGTGTGTGCTGGAGGCTACAGTGTGTGTGCTGGAGGCTACAGTGTGTGGTAAAGGCTACAGTGTGTGTGCTAAAGGCTACAGTGTGTTTGCTAAAGGCTACAGTGTGTGTGCTAAAGGCTACAGTGTGTGTGGTAAAGGCTACAGTGTGTGTGCTGCAGGCTACAGTGTATGTGTGCTGCAGACTACAGTGTGTGTGGTAAAGGCTACAGCATGTGTGCTGCAGGCTACAGTGTGTGTGGTAAAGGCTATAGAGTGTGTGGTAAAGGCTACAGTGTGTGTGCTGCAGGCTACAGTGTGTGTGCTGCAGGCTACAGTGTGTGTTGTAAAGGCTACAGCGTGTGTGCTAAAGGCTACAGTGTGTGCGCTGCAGGCTACAGTGTGTGTGGTAAAGGCTACAGAGTGTGTGGTAAAGGCTATAGTGTGTGTGGTAAAGGCTACAGAGTGTGTGGTAAATGCTACAGTGTGTGTGTGCTGCAGGCTACAGTGTGTGTGCTAAAGGCTACAGTGTGTGTGCTGCAGGCTACAGTGTGTGTGCTGCAGGCTACAGTGTGTGTGGTAAAGGCTACAGCGTGTGTGGTAAAGGCTACAGTGTGTGTGGTAAAGGCTACAGCATGTGTGGTAAAGGATACAGTGTGTGTGCTGCAGGCTACAGTGTGTGTGGTAAAGGCTACAGCGTGTGTGCTAAAGGCTACAGTGTGTGTGCTGCAGGCTACAGTGTGTGTGGTAAAGGCTACAGTGTGTGTGCTGCAGGCTACAGTGTGTGTGCTGCAGGCTACAGTGTGTGTGCTGGAGGCTACAGTGTGTGTGCTAAAGGCTACAGTGTGTGTGGTAAAGGCTACAGTGTGTGTGCTGGAGGCTACAGTGTGTGGTAAAAGCTACAGTGTGTGTGCTAAAGGCTACAGTGTGTGTGCTAAAGGCTACAGTGTGTGTGGTAAAGGCTACAGCGTGTGTGGTAAAGGCTACAGCGTGTGTGCTGCAGGCTACAGTATGTGTGCTGCAGGCTACAGTGTGTGTGGTAAAGGCTACAGCGTGTGTGCTAAAGGCTACAGTGTGTGTGCTGCAGGCTACAGTGTGTGTGGTAAAGGCTACAGCGTGTGTGGTAAAGGCTACAGAGTGTGTGGAAAAGGCTACAGTGTGTGTGCTGCAGGCTACAATGTGTGTGCTAAAGGCTACAGTGTGTGTGCTGCAGGCTACAGTGTGTGTGCCGCAGGCTACAATGTGTGTGCTAAAGGCTACAGTGTGTGTGCTGCAGGCTACAATGTGTGTGCTAAAGGCTACAGTGTGTGTGCTGCAGTCTACAGTGTGTGTGGTAAAGGCTACAGCGTGTGTGCTAAAGGCTACAGTGTGTGTGCTGCAGGCTACAGTGTGTGTGGTAAAGGCTACAGTGTGTGTGCTGCAGGCTACAGTGTGTGTGCTAAAGGCTACAGTGTGTGTGGTGCAGGCTACAGTGTGTGTGCTGCAGGCTACAGTGTGTGTGGTAAAGGCTACAGCGTGTGTGCTGCAGGCTACAGTGTGTGTGGTAAAGGCTACAGAGTGTGTGGTAAAGGCTACAGTGTGTGTGTTTCAGGCTACAGTGTGTGTGCTGCAGGCTACAGTGTGTGTTGTAAAGGCTACAGCGTGTGTGGTAAAGGCTACAGTGTGTGTGCTGCAGACTACAGCGTGAGTTGTAAAGGCTACAGTGTGTGTGCTGCAGGCTACAGTGTGTGTGGTAAAGGCTACAGCGTGTGTGCTGCAGGCTACAGTGTGTGTGGTAAAGGCTACAGAGTGTGTGGTAAAGGCTACAGTGTGTGTGTTTCAGGCTACAGTGTGTGTGCTGCAGGCTACAGTGTGTGTTGTAAAGGCTACAGCGTGTGTGGTAAAGGCTACAGTGTGTGTGCTGCAGACTACAGCGTGAGTTGTAAAGGCTACAGAGTGTGTGGTAAAGGCTACAGTGTGTGCTGCACGCTACAGTGTGTGTGCTGCAGGCTACAGTGTGTGTGGTAAAGGCTACAGCGTGTGTGCTAAAGGCTACAGTGTGTGTGGTAAAGGCTACAGCGTGTGTGGTAAAGGCTACAGCGTGTGTGCTGCAGGCTACAGTATGTGTGCTGCAGGCTACAGTGTGTGTGGTAAAGGCTACAGCGTGTGTGCTAAAGGCTACAGTGTGTGTGCTGCAGGCTACAGTGTGTGTGGTAAAGGCTACAGCGTGTGTGGTAAAGGCTACAGCGTGTGTGCTGCAGGCTACAGTATGTGTGCTGCAGGCTACAGTGTGTGTGGTAAAGGCTACAGCGTGTGTGCTAAAGGCTACAGTGTGTGTGCTGCAGGCTACAGTGTGTGTGGTAAAGGCTACAGCGTGTGTGGTAAAGGCTACAGAGTGTGTGGAAAAGGCTACAGTGTGTGTGCTGCAGGCTACAATGTGTGTGCTAAAGGCTACAGTGTGTGTGCTGCAGGCTACAGTGTGTGTGCTGCAGGCTACAATGTGTGTGCTAAAGGCTACAGTGTGTGTGCTGCAGGCTACAATGTGTGTGCTAAAGGCTACAGTGTGTGTGCTGCAGTCTACAGTGTGTGTGGTAAAGGCTACAGCGTGTGTGCTAAAGGCTACAGTGTGTGTGCTGCAGGCTACAGTGTGTGTGGTAAAGGCTACAGTGTGTGTGCTGCAGGCTACAGTGTGTGTGCTGCAGGCTACAGTGTGTGTGCTAAAGGCTACAGTGTGTGTGGTAAAGGCTACAGTGTGTGTGCTAAAGGCTACAGTGTGTGTGCTAAAGGCTACAGTGTGTGTGGTATATGCTACAGCGTGTGTGGTAAAGGCTACAGTGTGTGTGCTGCAGGCTACATTGTGTGTGGTAAAGGCTACAGCATGTGTGCTAAAGGCTACAGTGTGTGTGCTGCAGGCTACAGTGTGTGTGCTGCAGGCTACAGTGTGTGTGGTAAAGGCTACAGTGTGTGTGCTGCAGGCTACAGTGTGTGTGCTACAGGCTACAGCGTGTGTGCTGCAGGCTACAGTGTGTGTGCTGCAGGCTACAGTTTGTGTGGTAAAGGCTACAGTGTGTGTGCTAAAGGCTACAGTGTGTGTGCTGCAGGCTACAGTGTGTGTGGTAAAGGCTACAGCGTGTGTGCTAAAGGCTACAGTGTGTGTGCTACAGGCTACAGTGTATGTGGTAGAGGCTACAGCGTGTGTGGTAAAGGCTACAGTGTGTGTGCTGCAGGCTACATTGTGTGTGGTAAAGGCTACAGCGTGTGTGCTAAAGGCTACAGTGTGTGTGCTGCAGGCTACAGTGTGTGTGGTAAAGGCTACAGTGTGTGTGCTGCAGGCTACAGTGTGTGTGCTGCAGGCTACAGCGTGTGTGCTGCAGGCTACAGTGTGTGTGCTGCAGGCTACAGTGTGTGTGGTAAAGGCTACAGAGTGTGTGGTAAAGGCTACAGTGTGTGTGCTGCAGGCTACAGTGTGTATGCTGGAGGCTACTTTTTTCCTGTTTTCCTCCTCTAAAAACTAGTCTTATAGTCTTATAGTCAAGTGCGTCTTATGGAGCTAAAAGTACGGTACATTGCTAGACTGACTTTTATAGGAAACACATTTGACATTTGCAAATTGTTTGTTAAAGAAAACATAGATAAACCACATGTAAAAGCTTTGTGAAATCCCCATTCCTATTATAATATAACATGTAGCGTCAACTCATCTGCCTGCCTCACCACAGATCAGGCTAAGTGCAAGAGGACACTGATTGGCAGCTCTCTGTTCTTTAACTGCTAACAATGCCAAATTAAATAGCTCATCTGCCTGATTATGTTTTTTCGTATTTCGCTCTGTGTACCTTAAAAGTTTTCATTCAGTCATGTCTCTACAACCTTTCTGATATTAATTTACGATTAAGCTTTAATTTTGTTGAAGCTTAATAATTGGATGAAGGTGATAATCAATATTTTCTGTACACTAATATTGGCTGCGATGTGATTAGTACACAATCGAATAATTATTATTGCAAATAACAACATGCAAATAAGTTTAATTTATTTATTTTAGGTAATATAAAATATAAAGTGGCTAAAAATATTTTCCAACATCTGAAATACATTATAAGTTTGGTATCATTTTGTTTGAAAATTGCATGAGAACGGTTACGATACTATTTATATAGCATTTACAACTGCTAGTTATAAATAATATCAGTTTTTCATACACCAAATAGCCAGCTCACAGGGATCATAAAAAAGAGTTTATACAGGTCTAGAGGCCGGAAACTGGAGAAGGACATCTGTTAATCACAAGGAACAATGACCAAAGGAATCCACCGATGCCACATCGAGTTTCTGTTTGGTCAAGACCATTCAACCTATGAATGAAGACCATAGTACTGTAACTGTGTATCTTTGTAATATCACTGCTGTTTGCAACTGTACTTTGTATAAATTGTTCACCTGTGACTTTGGAAACCAGAGTGTGTAACGCCCCCTGTGGGTAAACAGGGACTGACACAACACAAACAAACTTACCTTATAAACGATGGTCACCTCCAGTCCGCCTCAGATATCCCAGCTGCGATCCGTTCCCAGCAGATCCGCAGCCGCAACCCTTGTCACCTCCAACCACGTCCCTCTCAGGGGCGAACGCAGGGTTTAGAAAGGGGGGTTTCCTCCCCCCGGGAAAAAAAAAAATAGAGCGAGAGAGAAACCCCTCCTGCGTGCGCCACTGCCTCTAAGAAAGAGACAAAGATTACGGCCGTGCCTACCATGTAAGGGCTGTCCGAGAATACGGCAAAGAACGAGGACACGGTCAGCCCAAGCTCACTTGCCGCCTTCTCACTTTGCTCCTGCCAAGACGCGGGGGACTACAGGCACTTAAGACCAGGACTAGTCCCAGGACTAATCCCGCCTCAATTACTTCACACACCTGCCGGTGAGGGCCTAACCGAAAGGGGGAATCGAGCGTGATACTCACCGGGACACTCCCACTTCCGATCCGGTTCTCCTGCACCTTCCCGACACCTGCGGATGACAAGAACACACAGCCTCCCTCTGCACTGTCAGTGAGACTAAGATGGCACCCAAAAAACTGGACTGACTACAACAGCGACCCGACCCTAACAACACTCTAATGGTCGGCAACGCAACTAAGTCAAACCACTATGACTAACTAGGTGTGGTGCACTAACGGAACTGTTCACTTACCACTACGGGGAACACCAGCCGGTGTTCACGGACTAAACCGGAGGGCAGTTCCTAATCCCCTCACCCAGGTCGTACCAAGAAGCTGCCTTCTTGCTATGGGGTCACCCACAGACCCTAAGGACCGGTTGCTTCAAGCCCGGCTAAGGCTCAGTGGAACAGCCCACTAACCCACGGGCCGACTGCCGCACGGAACAGCCGATCGAAACTGAACCGCCCGACTGCCTGTACTCGGGTATCTCACACGTGTCCTTACGTCCGGAGCCACAGGTCCACCTGCACAGAACCGGCCTTGGGGACCCTCAGCCAGAACCACGGGCCGCCCCTGGAACTGCCTTAAGGTGTGCTGCACTGCCACCAACTCACTTAGCCACCCCCTCTGGGAACCAGTGTGACCCTGGGGACCTAAGGGACGGGAAAACTATGTGTGTTCTCCCCTGACTATGTGTACGCTGGTAACTACACTTTTTCCCCACAGCACGGGTTAACACAGGAAAACACAGGAACAAGAGCCTACCTTTAATGGGGGCCTGACGTCTTGCCCCTGGATACAGTTATGTAGCACACCCCAAAATACAGTAATAAAAACAATACTCGCCGCACAGACCAAATAAATGCAGTATACAGTACTTTGCACGCTACTTACCAGAGCACACCGCTGCTAGCCAACCAGCCGGTTGCTACAGCACCACAAGAGCCTCGCTCTACTGTACCTCCTAACTCCGTGTGCTCACCTCACACAGGACCGCGCCTACACTCACGAGGCTCTCACGCCTCTACCACACCACCAGGGCCATCTGCCCTTCACACCATGGGCCTTTGCCCAGCTACACACAGAGCCTTGTGCTCTGATTAATGGGCCTCAGCCCCCTCTCTAACTCAGGGCTCTGAGCCCACCAACTAGGGCCTTGTGCCCCGCTACCTAGGGGTACTAGCCCCTGCCTACTGAGGCCTGTGGCCTCCCTGACTAACTGAGGGCCTTGTGCCCTTTAAAGCCTACGGGCTACCAGCCCCTACACAGGCACTGTGGCCTTCCTATGGCCTCTAGGCCACTAACTACCTAAGGGCCTTGTGCCCTTGCACCTGGGGCTTTCACGCCCCCTGCCTAACTAACTAACAGGGGCTTGTCCCCTTTGTCAAAAGTATTGCGGCCTACTGGCCCACTAGCTCATGGGGCCTAGTGCCCAAGTCCCTGGGCCTTGTGCCCCTAATTTACGTCCCCACAGGCCTTGTGCCCGACTGTGGCCACGGGCCTAGTGCCCGAATTAATGCTGAGTCAACTTACCTGCTCTGCGCAGGAATCTCAGCTTGCCACGCCGTCTTCCTCTTCTTTCTCCGGGTCTTCCAGACCCTCCAGCCGGCGGCTCCTCTTCTCCCGTTCGGTGCGGGTCTTCTGTCTTCTCTGGAGGCGGGTGCGCTCTCAGCCCTTACAAGGGCTCCCCGCCGACGATCTCCGCTGCTGGTCTTCTTCCACTCCGGACGTCCCACGACGTCCTCCTCCCTCCGCCGCCGACTCTCTTCTGCCAAAATGGCGCCACCCGGCGACATATATAGTCGCCGGCATGACGTCATTAGCCGGTGCGAGCGCTGATTGGCTCTCGTCGGCGCAAATCTTTTAAACGGTCGGGCGCGAGCCGCGATTGGCTCGCGTATCCGGCCGCTGATTGGCCAGCGGGGAAAGATGAGCCCTGATTGGCTCATCTTCCTCCGCGGACGGGACCTGCAAAGAAGAAGGATGTATACTCACCGCTGGATCGCCGGACCGGTAAGTAAGATTTCTCTTCTTTCTTCACCCTCTTGCTGGGCACCGGAGCTGGGGACCTCTTCTGTCCCTCCAGGGACGCGGCGATGGCGGGCATCTTCACCCGCTTCTCGGGCACAGGAGCTGGGGACATCCTTACAAGTGTTCTCATAGAAACTTGTGTTAGTGCTAACAGGAGCATGCGTATGCATGCCAAATCTTACCTTGTAATACCTTTGTGCTTTGAAACCACAGCAATCGCATCGGACAATCTTTATCTTTAGAGTATTATACTGTCTCTGCCAACTTGCCTTTTCCCATAGTGCATACTGGTGCCATCTCTTCCCCAGGTAAACAACGCACATGCATATGAAGTAAAAGAGATCATGATTCATCAGACAAGGCCATCTTCATCCATTGCTCCATGGTCCAGTTCAGACGCATACGTGCCCAATGTAGGAGCTTTCGGTGGTGGAAAGGGGTCAGCATGGGCACTGTAACCGGTCTGCAGCTACCCAGTCCCGTACACAGCAAGCTGCAATGCACTGTGTGTTCTGACACTTATTATAGCCAGCATTCAATTTTGCAGCAATTTGTGCTACAGTAGCTCTTCTGTGGGATTGGACCAAATGGGCTAGCCTTTGCTCCCCATGTGCAACAATGAGCCATTGGTGCCAATGACCCTGTCACTGGTTCACCGGTTGTCCTTCCTTGGACCACTTTTGGTAGGTACTAACCACTGCATACAGGGAACATTCAGAAACCTGTGACCTTTTGATGAAATCAAGTCGAATATCAAGGAATGGCAAAGTAGACAGTCACATACAAAGAGTGGAGGTAGCGATTTTTTATGTAGTCTGACCGAGTATTCATGAGAATGCAACCCATAAATTTACTAGTGAAACCACTGAGGCAGTATTTTCACCATAAATATGGAAAGTTCTCAATGGAAACATTTGATCAGTATATTCTGTGGCTCAGAAGTATTCAGACTTCTTGTGTCAGATCTCATGATAGAAATAGAGGCTGTCAAAAACGTGTAACAATTTAGGGCCTGATTCATTAAGGATCTTAAATAAAGAAGTTTCTTATTTAAGTCTCCTGGATAAAACCATGTTACAGTGCAAGGGGTGCAAATTAGTTTTCTGTTTTGCACATAAGTTAAATACTGCCTGTTTTTTCATGTAGCACACAAATATCAACTTTAAATTTCAGTGTACAAATAAGCTATCAAGTATTTGTGTGCTACATGAAAAAATAGTCAGTATTTAACTTATGTGCAAAACAGAAAACGTAATTTTCGTCGCAGGGGGCCGGGCCAAAATGACGCGATTGGCCTCGTCCCGCCCCCTCCCGCCCTCCAAAATGGCGTGATTCACCGAGAATCGCGTCAAATGACGCAATTCTCTGTGAAATCCGGGATGCGGGAGAAATGCCATCTCCCCCGGGAGCCCGGGAGACTGAGCCGAATTTCGGGAGTCTCCCGGACTTTCCGGGAGAGTTGGCAAGTATGACTTAATTTTTATACTGAAATGTAAAGTTAATTTAGGACATGCCCTACCCCAAATATAAATCTGTCCCCTTATTTTAAATTTTCCTCCCCCTTCAATGCAATATGGTTTTGCCCAAGTGCAAAGTTACTCCTTTTTCTACTTTGCTCTTCTTAATGTCCCTCAGAGTTCAACACAATTCCTAAGACAGTAAACTTTATTGACTGAGAATGCTTGGTGCAATTGTTATAATGGTTAGTATGTATGCTCTACTTTGATCAACCTTGCAGGTAAATGTATAATAATATTATTACTAACAATGCAAACCTAAGCCACAAACTCTTTCAAATGGTTTCAAATAACTGCACTTTCACTTTAACTACTTTCCACTAGATGGTGATACAGGACAACATTTAAAGTATAGCTCACCATAGCGGTATATAGTAGAAAATGGAATGTACTGTAGCAGCTCATCCACAGGCATATTTATTATACACTGCATTTTAACCACGATTAATTTCAATGCTTATCGCAAAGATAAGGATTGAACTATTGTGATTATTTATTAAAATTCTTCACTAGGAACAGCAGCCACGAAAAACTGCTGTTCCTGTGAAGACCTGTCTCCTATATCCTCTATGGTCACTATCGCAAAGTGGCCACTTTTGTAATAGTAACCGGAGGGGAGAGCAGGTTAGTTGCGGTGAGAAATCCGAAGATCCCTCTACTGCAATGCTCTCCCCACAGCTTCAATGGCTAACGCTCACCGTGCACAAGTTCCGAGAATATTTGATTTTTGTAAATTCTTAAATTGTACAAAATAGCACTCCCCATAGACATATATGGGGACTGCTTTGGAGTTCGAAGAGAAATGCAAAGCAGCAGACATCTTAATAAATGTAAACGTTCCGTAAATGTGCGCCTGTCCCCTGAAAAGGGCAGTTTTGTGGGATTTTCATCAAAAAAGTGAATCATAAATAGAACCCCCAAAGTTAAAGAGAAATAAAAAAAAATATACTAATATCGTGTGTTTGGCATTGTGTGCATAGTTGATACCCAAAGAGGCATAGTAACCCAGTTGCATGCAAAAGTTTAGGCACCCTAGATAAATTGCATGTTTCATGGGATCTCTAAGTGAACTGTAATGTTTACTGAACATGACCTGTGCAGGTAATTCTCTGAATAATCATCATCATCATTTATTTATATAGCGCCACCAATAACGCAGCGCTGTGTAGAGAATATTTGCCATTCACATCATAGGGCCCAATGCCTGGTGGAAATACAGGGTCCCAAATAGGGACAGCGGTACTGCACCAACAGAGAGACTTTCAAAGCAGAGGTGACCAAAGTTTGAGTGCTTTAATAGTAAGGGGGTATTAAATTACAGGGGAAGAAGCTTTTTTTAATCATTACCGCTAGTTTTTAATGCATTAATGCTGACAATTTTAAATCCTGCTATTCTATTTAACTTTTTCACCTGCATAGAGGACCAAATGAAACACACATCGCTACTTCACAGAAAGCCATAAGAAAGTGCGGATGAAAAAAGGCTATTCGAATGTTCAATATCACCTTTCCACCTACAATAGAAAATTACTATTTCGCCAGTTTTGGCTCGCACCTCTGACAGTGGTCAAAAGGCGTTAACATATTTTAATACTTTGGAATAAATGTTTAATTGATCAAAAATTGCATGTAAAAATCTAGGAAACATGTTATATAAATAAAATATATTATAAAATATTGTAATAATAAAGCTAACACCTATGTTACAGGATGCAGAAAATATTGCATCCCCTAGAAAATAAATGAAAAATGGTCCAGGCCAGAAAGTTTAAAGAGTTTGGTTTTCTTTTTTTTGTATACCTCACTCTACTGAGAACAGAATTGTTTGACTACTGTGATCAGAGAAGAATTTTTCAGCTGACAAATTATTGACAACTGACTACAGAGAAATTGCCTACCATCGTATATAACTGATGCTCGCACTTCTGTGCAGAATGGAAGAGAGCATTCAAAACCGAAAGAACTTCCACTCAATGAATGTGCAGATGGTTTGGGACACCAGGCAAAGACTTCCCTAGATCCTCACACAATTCATTTATTTTGCAGAATTCAGCACTGTTCAGGACGTTTGAGGAGGGTTCTTTCCCGCAAGGATGGTAGCTGGGTAAGTTGTTGTTTGTATGACAATCAATTTTATTGTTGACCAAAAGAAGTGGATGTAGGAATCGGCCCTGGTTGCACACTCCAATGTCCAATCCTGTCTGTGCCACATATTGCTACCAGAGGGGTAACTGAGCGAAACTTTGGGACCCTTAAGAGCCAGTTTTGCTGTTTAAACAGGTCTGGCTGTGCACTTTTGTTCTCACCTTCCAAAATCTGCCTAATAGTTATTGCTTGAAGCATTCTGCACAATATCTGTATTGAAAACAGATTGGATGTAGACATAGATCCTGAGGTCCTTTCTTCTGCTACAGTCAGGGCTGGTGCTAGGGTCCTCGGCGCCCTAGGCACAATTTCAAAATCCCCCCCCCGAGCACACTGCCCCGCCCCCTGGGTCTCAATGCACCCCCCCCGGGTCTAAATGTTCCCCTCCCCTCTCTTTCCTTACCTTAAAGGTGCTCCTCGCTGCTGCTGCTGAGTCCTGTCCCTCACTGACACTGTCGGGCCGTGATGATGATGTCACGCCCGACAGTCAGTGAGGGGAGGGGGAGTGGAGGACAGGAGTCGAAGATACGGTCCGCCCCATCAGCTGTTGGAGGGGAGGGCGGCGGTCGCGATCCATGGCCCCCTTGCCCCTCCCCGTAGATCTATCTGTAGATCTATCTGAAGCTGTGCGGCGGCCGCGGAAGGTATGCTCAGCGGTCGCCGCACAGTTACCAGTACAATAGTATCTGCATTTTACTTCAGTGGCGCCCACCAGAGCCCGGCGCCCTAGGCAACTGCCTAACCTTGCCTAATGGGAGCACCGGGCCTGGCTACAGTAGAGGGTGCAGATGCTGGAAGGTAGGAGCACCAGCATGTGATTGCCCAGTTCTGTTCATGTCATTAACAATGGTTTTAGTTAAAAAAAATTCACCTTGGTTTTATATTACAAATATATATGATTTCTTATGGTATTTTTTGTAGGAGTGCAATCAGCAGTGGTGGACATCGTTTACAAGTTCCTGTTCTGGTTCATATTTTCCATTTTCTGTATTGTTGTTTGAAGAATTACCCAAGCTTCCAAACCATTTTTTTTTCTTTTTTCACATGTCACCGTTACACACTGAGGATTGAAGATGGGCCCAGAGAATGGAAGATGGATCCAAAAAAGAAGTAAGTTTGCTCCTGGACAAAACCATGTTACAATGCAAAGGATGCAAATTAGTTTATTATTTGCACGCAAGAAAAATACTGGCTGATTTTTCATGTAGCACTCAAATACTTGATAGCTTTATTTTTACACTGAAATTTAAAGTTGATCTAGGACATGCCCTACCCCAGCTATAAATCTGTCCCCACATTTTAAATTTACCCCCCTTTTCCCCTCCAATGCAACGTGGTTTTGCAAAGGTGTAGATTTACTCCGTTTTTATGCTTTGCTCTCCTTAATTACTCAGACTTTTTGTAGCAGTTGTTTGAATCTGTGTATTTATGATTTCTTCCTTCCCAAAATTGTCCCCTGACAATCCAGTGCCTTAAAACTCCTGTACTTTTCTTCTGATCCACCACTTGGCTGGTGCAACTACCTTTATTCCAGGGGGTATATTTACTAAACGGCGGGTTTGTAAAAGTGGAGATGTTGCCTATAGTGACCAATCAGATTCTACTGTTTGTAGAATGTACTAAATAAATGATAACTAGAATCTGATTGGTTGCTATAGCCAACATCTCCACTTTTTCAAACCATAAGAGAAAAAGCTTAAGTGAATTATCTGTCAATTTTGTTGCCCTTTCCTGGAGAGAATGGTGGCCACCAATATAGTACACGCTTTCTGGTTGAATATATGTTTATTAACCACCCAGCAATATAGAAAAATGTATTATACCTGATGCTTGATGTAATCCATCGCTTATTAGCCCATAATATCTTAACATGTAGCAATTAAAGTTTCACAGTTTAGATATTTAAAAGAAACAATGGTGTCTGCTTTCCCCGTGTTCTAATTAATTCAAGCAGGGTGTATCACTGGGAAAACTGCTTTATCAGGGCAAACAGCAGTTGTCCCAGCAAAACGCTCTTCGGTGTTCGGTTGGCTTCACGGAGTTCCTTATATATGAAATAAGAGGTCCATAGAGTGAACATATCATTAGGCATAGTGGTGGATAGAGATCGCTAAATTAAAATAGGTCCACAACAGTCCATAGATAGAGAGGAGCAAAAACCAGGTAGCTAGCAATACACCCTGCATGAATTAATTAAAACACAATAATTAATTAGAACAATACTTCACAATTACTCTCAAAAGAATTGGTGCAATATAAAAAACCCTTTTCCCTTATAAACAAAATAATGTAAGATTCAGCAGGATCTTTTAAGCCACTGCAGAAGTCTCCATTTACAGCAGTGACTCAAACAGTCAGCAATCATTTATTTTATTTTTTTTCATTTAAATATTTTCTGAAGTACAAATATAAGGCCTGGCAGGCTTTTCTTCTGAATTTTCAAAGTGTATGGTGTTATCAAAATGGATTCACAGCAGTACATAGAAGAGCAGGAGCACCATGCAGCTGCTGGCACCAGTCATGATAATAGTAATCCCTCTACGTCATCTGGAAAAGCCTATGTTAAAGTACATAGTGTTTTTAAGTCAGGGAAACAAAAATGTAAAAAACACATTTTACCTTGGTCAAGAAAAACAAAAGACCTGTAATCCAGGCAAAGTTATCTGCAGAAAAAATAAAATTGCCAACATACCATTCTACACACGCAGTGGCAAAGAAACAATGAGGCCTTCGCTTTTCTCTATGAGTGTGAGTTCTGCAACACTGAGGCATCTTCTTGTAAGGTCAGTCGTGACCAAGCAAGACCTTGTCATTCGGACTCCAAAAGTGGTGTCCAAATACTTTTACGCGTAAAATCCGAGCTGGAAGAAAACAGTAAGGCATTAGAGGAAAATGTATGTTCAGATTCAGTAATGAAACAACTCCCTGAGGAAAGTCACAAGTGTAGCCGGTGATACACCAATTGAGGATGCCACTTTGGAATTGGAATTCTGTAATGGTGGATTCCAGCAGTGATGAATTAAGAATGTGTGAAGATGATGTACATACTGATGAGGGTGAGGATGATGACAACAACATCTTGCCACAGTAGAGCTCATTAACAGCACTGTTACCTTAGGTGCTTTAAGCCCATTGTTAGCTTGTTTTGTAGGGGCCAAACAAACCAAGCACTTCAGCCACAAGGAGTGGCACTTTTGTATAAAAATCTTGTAGTTGGTACAATAGCATTTCCTGCTTTTGATAAACCAGTTTAATGAACTCGCTGCAAATGACGGAACAGGGAGGAGGATCCTAGATGGTCAACATTCCTACCTCAACTTATTGTGACGACATAAAGGCTACAGATGCTTTGACAAATGTTGTTTGGGTTGGGGTAGAAATATTTCCACATGCAAAAGGTGGATATTTTTCTCTTTTGTCTAGGCATGACTTTGTACTTATTAATGACATGTGGTGTTACCACTGCTGGCTGTCTTACTTGGACACAATCAATATAATCCTAATTGTCTTGTTCAACTCTAACTCACGCATCCTGCACATTAGCTACTTGCAAAGTAGCATCCTCCATTTCTGTCTACAGTCATGGCCAAAATTTTTGAGAATTACACAAATGTTATTTTTCACAGAGTCTGCTGTCTCAGTTTTTATGATGGCAATTTGCATATAATACTCTTGAAGAGTGATTGGATGAATTGCAAATAATTTCAAAGTCCCTCTTTGCCATGACAATTAACTTTATCCCAAAATCAACATTTCCACTGCATTTCAGCCCTGCCACAAAAGGACCAGCTGACATCAGGTCAGTGATTATCTCGTTAACACAGGTGAGAGGGTTGACGAGGACAAGGCTGGAGATCACTCTGTCATGCAGATTGAATTAGAATAACAGACTGCAAGATTTAAAAGGAGGGTGGTGCTTGAAATCATTGGTCTTCCTCTGTTAACCATGGTTACCTGCAAGGAAACACGTGCAGTCATCATTGCTTTGCACAAAAGGGCTTCACAGGCAAGGATATTGCTGCTAGTAAGAATGCACCTAAATCAACCTAAATCAGAATCAATAGTTCTGAAGAAGGCTTCAGGGCACCCAAGAATGTCCAGCAAGCGCCAGGACAGTCGCCTAAAGTTGATTCAGTTGTGGGATCGGGGCACCACCAGAGCAGAGCTTCCTGATGTTCTGCAAAAGGTACAGGAATTGGATTGCTGAGGACTGGGGTAAAGTCATTCTCTCTGATGAATCCCCTTTCAGATTGTTGAGGCATCTGGAAAAACATTTGTCCAGAGAAGGAAAGGTGAGCTCTACCATAAATCCTGTGTCATGCCAACAGTAAAGCATCCTTAGACCATTCATGTGTGGGGTTGCTTCTCAGCTAAGGGAGTGGGCTCACTCACAATTTTGCCTAAGATCACAGACATGAATAAAGAATGGTACCAAAACATCCTCCAAGAGCAACTTCCCCCAACCATCCAAGAACAGTTGACGAATAATGGCTTTTCCAGCATGATGAAGCACCTCGCCAGAAGGGTCGGGGATCAAAACATCGAAGTTTTGGGTCCATGGCAGGAAACTCCCCAGCCTTTAATCCCATTGAGAACTTGTGGTCAATCTTCAAGAGGTGGGTGGACAAATAAAAACCCACAAATTCTGACAAACTCCGACACATTGATTAGGCAAGCATGGGCCATTAGTCAGTATGTGTCCCAGAATTTGATTCACAGCATGCCAGGGTGAATTGCAGAGGTCTTCAAAAAGAAGGGTTTACACTACAAATATTGACTCTTTGCATAAACTTAATGCAATGGTCAATAAAAGCCTTTGACACTTATGAAATGCCTGTAATTTTACTTCAGTATACCATAGCAACATCTGACAAAAAGGTCTAAAAACACTGAAGCAGCAAACTTTGTGAAAACCAATACTTGTTTCTTTCTCAAAACTTTTGGCCATGACTGTAAATCATCATCAGTGCTACTCATGTATTTAGGAAGGAGGCTGCTCTATAGTATAGTGTCAGAAACTGAAATGTCAGACTTACACATAGCACTCATGGATACCCTTAGACTCTCCTTCAGTGAATGCCTAATTTGTTGTTCAGCCTCAGTGTTTTTCCATGCACTGGTGTGTCTCTTTTGGAGATGGCAGACCTACACTCAGAGCGAGAATGTGGGGGATAGGAAGTTACAGAAGGTGCATGACCATGTTGGGCAATCGCTTTAGCAATGGGAATTCTAGTATGTGAAATATCCAACCATGGTCTGGGTTTTTTACTTGCCACTACAGGTGATGTATGAAATGTTAGAATGTTTTAGAAAAATCACCACATTCATTGGTAACATTTCCCTTAATTTCTTAAAATTTTCCATTCATCAACAGCTGATGTTTTCTTTGAAACTGAGAAACATTGCTTGGATTTGGAGTGCCCTTTTTTACACTTTTATTCCACATGACCTTTATCTTTTCTAGTAGAGGTTGAAAAAGTACCACTCCTGGGATACTCCTGATCTGTATGTAGCGCCTGCAGGGAACAAGACAGACGCACACAGAAAAACTTACTTTGTAAACGATGGTCACCTCCTGTCCGCTTCAGATGCCCCAGCCGCTGTCCAATCCCAGGCAGATCAGCAACCGCAACCCTTGTCACCTCCAACCACGTCCCTCTAAGAAAGAGACAGAGAGATATAATGAATGGTACCACTGTTTAATAATAAATAGACTCAGCCTGATCGTATAGAGTTCCTTATTGCAGAGCCAGGTGCAGAGGTTTTGCAGGAGCATTAACTCCAAACATACTGACTTAATTACATTTAATTGAAAGAGTACCATGAATCTGTTAGCATACAACTAATTCTCCAGTATCATATTAAAGACTATAGTGTTTCTTAAAGAGATCTATGAGCCATGAACCCACAAAGAATACCATAACTAAAACAAAGCATAGTAAATGTAAAAAGACAAGACCCTACAAAAGGGGAATACTGTGAAACCGCAAAATTGACAAGGAAAGTTTGAAGTCCAAGTAAGAATATGCATTTTGTTTCATAGCATGTTTCCCACATATATTTTGTTTCTGAAAAGTATAAGGGTTCTTCCTTATTACCGTGGGGTAAGGGCTCTGTTAGTTAGTAGGAATCCACAAGCTGTCTAGAGTCCATGAGTAACGGAAGGGGTAAGGAACAGTGAACCACCCCTATTGTATCTAGCCTACCTTGGCTCTCAATGACCCCTTGACCAGTAAACATTTGTGGAAGGGAGACGTGTACTGGTGATATCAGGGGTCTTTTTGACCGGTACTCATTACTCCATATTCAAATGCATGGCCATCAGCAAGACCCTAAAAAAAAGACAATATATAGACACACCAACCAAAACTGATATAGGGGAGGAATGCATGAAAAGGAATATTAAAAGTAATAAATGTAGGAAAAAGAGACTGCATAGGTGAAAAATTATGGCAGTGTGAAGAGGATAGAATATAGTAAGCAATGAGAAGGGAAAGAGAACTTAAATTACTTGGTTAATTTGCTGCTATGAAATTGACCTTAGTCTCTCTCGGTTTGTGTGTGTTTATGTGATGGAATTTAGACTGGGGCAGGGACTGATGTGGGTGAGTTCTCTGTACAGTGCTGCGGAATTAGTGGCGCTATATAAATAGCTGCTGATGAAGATAGAGGGCTTCATTTAGAGTTAAAAGCAAAGGAAAACTGGGACAAATTTGCTTGCAGGGAAAGCGAGCAGGGACAAAAATGTCCTCCACAATGCAACATGGTTTTAACAGGTTGCTCCTTTTTACTTTGCTCCTAAATTTAAATGAGGCTATAATATATGCAGAGGGGAATGGATGCTGGGACCGAAGTTAGACTTTCACCAGAACATTTGTGGCGTATGGTTACCGTATTCCCTTCATGACCTGATGTCATTTACGTCTCTGTGACCACACCCATTGCCAAAGTTTTGCACAGTCTCAGATTTGCTTTTTAACTTTTAATCCTCCCAAGCAAATTTTATAGTGCTGTTTCAAGAACATGTAAAGCTGTTTACTAATAACATATTTAAATAAATAGCTTTCTTATTTTATGTCCAATAACTACAGAAAATTAAACATATTAATGAAACACCATTTCTATAATTCTTCTGTTGATTCGTTTTATGCCTAATTCTCCCTAAGATAGCGAAACAAAATAAATGCAATATATGTTTCTCTGAGTGTCACAATGCATTTTCCATTTTTAACTATAATTAGACATTTTCTGTAACCTCCTTTCAAGCACCACTGGATTTGCTCATTGCTGCTACTGATGCCTCTCTCTTGATCATACGTGTAATGATCATGTTTGTCCAGTCAATTGTATGGGAATAAATGTCAGAAAACAGGATGCAAGACAAACCTTCTGTAGGAAAATCACTTCTGTATTTTTTTTTCTTTACCCAAGGGTCTTGCAGATTTCATCAGCAGTTTCACACTCAGCTGTAACCATGGTGATTCCTGATTTCCCCGGAATCAGAACGGAATAAAAAAAGACTAATCTGGAGAAATAGTATGTTCTTGATAAAGCAAATTGTTACTGATGACTATTCAACTATTTAATATTAAATCACACATATTTGCCGACTTTCAAGAGAACCTTTAATAAAAAAAAATTAAATAGAGGTCATGTGTATGTGTTTATAAAACACGAGCAACTCAATTAATGGTAAAAAACGGCAATCTTAATATGCTTTGCGGTTAATTACTTGTTGTCCTTTGAATTGGGAAATCATAGAGACAGTTTGACCTTGTATCATTAATGGCCTTAAGAATGTAAAGATTATGAATGATTTAATTATAGTTGATACTCATGTGTGCTGCACAGATTATAATGTGGTACTGCAATGCCCTTAATTAAATGAATGACGACAATGTGGAACACAGATAGGCAACTGAACTGATTATAGATGCTGTGACAGTGCACCAATTGCGTCAGGTAGTACAGCTTAGTGTTCCAATGCTGCTCAGGTTCTGGTCAAAATCATGTTAAAGCATATGTTCTTCAGTTTGATTTGTATTGTTGTGTCAGAGCATTAATGCTTTTCCACAGTCAAAAAGGAAGAAATTAATCATTTTGGAAGTGAAGGAAATTGTAAGATATATTGCAAGGGTTTTTAAATTTGTTTTTGAACTAGCTGGTAACTCCAGATTATCCATGTGATGGAATACCTTGAGACAACTGTGTAGATAGTTTATTTTATTTAAGCATGTATAATATCTGTTGACCTCATAATAAAATTGTGTTATACCATAATCATGGTGTCAGTCGAATTTCAAAGTACCCATATACTCACAGTATATTAAGATATTTTAATTATTTGTAACAATGCTGGTTTCTAAATGCAATCTGGGATTGAAATATTTATACTAGGAGCTCTGCATTGGAGCTATGCCCTCTTTCAAAATAGCCACCATACTAGTAATGCATGGATCTGAAATAATTATACAAGGGCACTTCACTGGAATTGTGCCCCTTTTGAAAATGGCCACCATACTAAAAGTGCTAGTAATATGTATAGATATCACTTGGTCACACTTATTAGGAAAAGATGCATGTTGATTCAAGCATACATTAAGCAGACCATTGCCTAGACTCTGAATGGCGATATTCACCGGTGCGTGCATGTGTAGAAGGTGCCCTCTTTGCGCATGCACAAGATGGCGGCGCGCATTATTTAATCCTGATTAGTCAATGGACTCATTCTACTTCTCCTGATAAATTTCCATTAATAGAAACAAAACACGTTGTGGCAATTAGGTATTGACTTGCTAAACAGAAGCTGTCTCCCCGGATCCTTTGGACCTAACTTCGGACAACAATAGTGTGGGAATCTTCCATGTGGGATTGGACAGATAACCCCAGCATCTTCAATACTGGAATTGTAATCATTTGGACTCCCGATTTCAGTGGGACAGTCCTGTTTTTAGGGCTGTTTCCTGCTGTCTTGCCCAGGGACATGTTTGTCCATTGGGTGGGAATGTCCAATATGGCGGCCAATATTGGGAGAATCCTGGAGCATTAGCGACTGGAAGAAGCCTGTCAGAGGCCTGATTTATGCGCCACACTCCAGTAAGTAAGCCAGAGGGTCCGATGCATGACACACACTAAAGGACAAAGCCTCAAGGAATGACAGCATGATAATGTTAAGATGTAAGAACAGTGCATTTATATCAGGAGTGATCATCAGCTTTTTGTAAAAGAATTCTAACAGATAATTGGTATTACTTTATGATAACACATTACAAAGACAGGAGGACAATTAAGCAGCTACAGCTTTTACACCTGTAATCTCTGGAAATATGACGTTCATCAAGTTTGTAATACTTCATTATAGTACATGTTTGGCAGAAGTTATAATAAAGTGTATTAACACAAACCAGAGAGACTAAACAGTGTCAGATTAATAAATAGCTCCACCTACCATCTCCCAGTGTAATCACACATGTATTCCAGAATGATCCCGCAACTTAATCTATCTGAAATCTTCAAACCATTGGACTGTATTTGAAAATCAGATGCTATTTTTATACTGTAATTTCATTGCAGAATGATCGATCTTCTAACCTGGAAGTAAATTTTGTTTTTGGCAATGACCTATGTTTGAGAACAGGTATGCAATATTCAAATTTGATAGATTTATATACTGCGTTATATGAATACTAAACTATAAGTAGCTGTAAAATTGTGGCAAAATTTATTGGCATTCCGCATAGAATTTATAAATTTTGCATTTTGAGGAATTTATAGTCTTGTTGTCCTTTGAATTGGAAAATCATACAGACTGCAGTTTGATCGTGTATAAATAATTAGTTATAGTTAATACTCATGTGTGCTGCACAGAATATAATGTTGTATTTTAGTGCTCCCTTACTTACATCTCCTTTTTATGCTTGCATTGCAAAACCTACCAATATGACTGACATGTCAGACATTTGAAATAATTAGCACATTATCACTGAGAAATGTAGCACAGAAAAATTTGTGAAAGTGAAACAGGTAAGACTTGACAGCATCTGTTGTGCTGTCTACATCTGTCATCGCCGGGACATTTGTTTCTGATGCTGAAAGAAAAACCTTTCAGATTTGATATTTTAATAAACTGACATGTGGAACTTTTGGGCTATGAGAACTCTGGAGTGAGTTTTCAAGCTGTGGAAAAGGAAGACGTGTGGCCACTAGAGGGCAGTAGCATTCCACTATAGGTAAAGAGCCCTTCAATTTAATGATGACAATGTGGAACACAGATAGGCAACTGAAATGATTATAGATAAGCAAAATGCCGTGACAGTGTACCAATTGTGTCAGGTAGTAGAGTTTATTTCTCCAATGCTGCTCAGGTTCTGGTCAGATTCATGTCAGAGAATATGGTCTGGAATAATCTCTGTATTACTGTGTCAGAGCATGAATGCTTTTCCACAGTAAAAGCGAAGAAATGAATAATTCTGAAGGTGAGGAAATTGGTAGACATACTGCAACTTATTATAAATGTCTTGTTGAAAAAGGTCAGCTGTTATAGGACTGTAATGCTAATCCAAAGTACAGATTTGCATGTGTGGCTAAATCAATATTTTCTTACTGCATTATGTGAATGAGCCAAGTTGTGTAAAAAATTATTTGCATTCCACATTGTATTTGTAAATTCATTACTTAGAGGAATTCATAGTCTACAAATAGTGCTGGGATGCCAAATGTGTCAATTCATTCTGTTTTGCGGTGTGCAGGGGTTGAATAGACCTAACCATTTTTCTTGGTAGGCCGATGGGCCCAATAAAGTAATGGGTCCCCCTTAAAGCACATGGTATGGCTCTTAGTGTCTGGCCCCTCTCCTGGGACCAGCTACCTTTGTACTGTGCTGATTCCCCTGTTACCTTCCTCTCTTTCCTCCCCTTGAGTGAAGCATAGTCTCATCCTCCATTGGCAGCAAGTCAAGTGTGGGAAGCTGCTGATATGTGCCTGCCATACAATGTGTGCAGATAGCAAGAGAGGCAGACAGAATAGTGATTGTTACAGCATAATAAGCACAGCATATAAATCAGGAGTCCAGGTGGAATACACCAGGGAGGGCTCTTAGTCTAATATGGCAGGTATTGGTGGGTGGTGGGCATGGGCTATTAATGTAATGGTGGGTTGATGGTGGGGGCTATTAATCTTATAGTGTTGTGGACTATTCATTTATTTATTGAGTGATGACTTTTTAATGGTGGAGTCTATTATTTAAAGTGGGATGATGACACTCTTAAATTAATGTTGGGTTGGTTTGGGGGCTATTATCTGAAGGTGGAGCAGTGATTTCAAATATTTTAAGGGCAACTATTTATTAAATTTGAATATATTAATTTAAAAGCGAGTCTGTTTGGGGCAGAATAGACCTATTTATTAAATGTGAATGCTATTGCTATTATTTTCATGTTGGTGTGTTGGGGGAGGGAGCAGTGGTGCAACTGGGGGGATACTGGCTGGTACTTCATACCATTAAGAAATGGTTTGATGGTACGCCGCACCATTAAATAGGGGTGGATCCAGATGGAGGACGATGGCCCAGTCGGTGCCAGTGCCAGCTCTAGGCAAAATTAGACAGTGCCTCGTTCTAGCTCGGGCGCCCTTCTCCCTCCTCAATGACTGTCGGGCATGACATCTTCATCAGATCCCGATACTGTCAGTGAAAACCTACTCAAAGAGGAGCCACTGCCAGAAGAAAAGACAGAAGAGAAGAAGACAGAAGAAAAGAAGACCATAGGAAGGTAAGCGGATGAAGAAGTGGGTACAGTTTAGTGATGAATAAGGAGGCACAGTGTGGTAATGAAGAAGGGGGCACAGTATGGTAAAGGAGGAATAGTGTGGTGATGAAGGGAGATGCATAGTGTGGTGATGAAGGTGGAGGTATAGTGTGGTGATGAAGGTGGAAGCATAGTGTGGTGATGAAGAAGGAGGTATAGTGTGGCGATGAAGGAGGAGGTATAGTGTGGTGATGAAGGTGGAGTCACAATGTGGTGATGAAGGAGTTGAAATAGTGAGGTAAAGAAGGAGGGGCACACTGTCGTGATGATGAAGGAGGAATAGTGTGGTGCTGAAGAAGGGGGCATAGTGAGGTGATGAAGGTGGAGGAATAGTGTGGTGCTGAAGAAGGGGGCATAGTGAGGTGATGAAGGTGGAGGAATAGTGTGGTGCTGAAGAAGGGGGCATAGTGAGGTGATGAAGGTGGAGGAATAGTGTGGTGCTGAAGAAGGGGGCATAGTGAGGTGATGAAGGTGGAGGAATAGTGTGGTGCTGAAGAAGGGGGCATAGTGAGGTGATGAAGGAGGAGGAATAGTGTGGTGCTGAAGAAGGGGGCATAGTGAGGTGATGAAGGTGGAGGAATAGTGTGGTGCTGAAGAAGGGGGCATAGTGAGGTGATGAAGGTGGAGGAATAGTGTGGTGCTGAAGAAGGGGGCATAGTGAGGTGATGAAGGAGGAGGAATAGTGTGCTGATGAAGGAGGATGAATAGTGTGCTGATGAAGAACGGGGCACAGTGATGTAATGAAGGAGGGGCACAGTGAGGTGCTGAAGAAGGGGGCATAGTGAGGTGATGAAGGCGGAGGAATAGTGTGGTGCTGAAGAAGGGGGCATAGTGAGGTGATGAAGGTGGAGGAATAGTGTGGTGCTGAAGAAGGGGGCATAGTGAGGTGATGAAGGAGGAGGAATAGTGTGCTGATGAAGGAGGATGAATAGTGTGCTGATGAAGAACGGGGCACAGTGATGTAATGAAGGAGGGGCACAGTGAGGTGCTGAAGAAGGGGGCATAGTGAGGTGATTAAGGAGGAGGAATAGTGTGGTACTGAAGAAGGGAGCATAGTGAGGTGATGAAGGTGGAGGAATAGTGTGGTGCTGAAGAAGGGGGCATAGTGAGGTGATGAAGGAGGAGGAATAGTGTGGTGCTGAAGAAGGGGGCATAGTGAGGTGATGAAGGAGGAGGAATAGTGTGGTGCTGAAGAAGGGGGCATAGTGAGGTGATGAAGGAGGAGGAATAGTGTGGTGCTGAAGAAGGGGGCATAGTGAGGTGATTAAGGAGGAGGAATAGTGTGGTGCTGAAGAAGGGGGCATAGTGAGGTGATGAAGGTGGAGGAATAGTGTGGTGCTGAAGAAGGGGACATAGTGAGGTGATGAAGGAGCAGGAATAGTGTGCTGATGAAGAACGGGGCACAGTGATGTAATGAAGGAGGGGCACAGTGAGGTGCTGAAGAAGGGGGCATAGTGAGGTGATTAAGGAGGAGGAATAGTGTGGTGCTGAAGAAGGGGGCATAGTGAGGTGATGAAGGTGGAGGAATAGTGTGGTGCTGAAGAAGGGGGCATAGTGAGGTGATGAAGGAGGAGGAATAGTGTGGTGCTGAAGAAGGGGGCATAGTGAGGTGATGAAGGTGGAGGAATAGTGTGGTGCTGAAGAAGGGGCATAGTGAAGTGATGAAGGAGGAGGAATAGTGTGGTGCTGAAGAAGGGGGCATAGTGAGGTGATTAAGGAGGAGGAATAGTGTGGTGCTGAAGAAGGGGGCATAGTGAAGTGATGAAGGTGGAGGAATAGTGTGGTGCTGAAGAAGGGGGTATAGTGAGGTGATGAAGGAGGAGGAATAGTGAGGTAAAGAAGGAGGGGCACACTGTCGTGATGATGAAGGAGGAATAGTGTGGTGCTGAAGAAGGGGGCATAGTGAGGTGATGAAGGTGGAGGAATAGTGTGGTGCTGAAGAAGGGGGCATAGTGAGGTGATGAAGGTGGAGGAATAGTGTGGTGCTGAAGAAGGGGGCATAGTGAGGTGATGAAGGTGGAGGAATAGTGTGGTGCTGAAGAAGGGGGCATAGTGAGGTGATGAAGGTGGAGGAATAGTGTGGTGCTGAAGAAGGGGGCATAGTGAGGTGATGAAGGTGGAGGAATAGTGTGGTGCTGAAGAAGGGGGCATAGTGAGGTGATGAAGGTGGAGGAATAGTGTGGTGCTGAAGAAGGGGGCATAGTGAGGTGATGAAGGTGGAGGAATAGTGTGGTGCTGAAGAAGGGGGCATAGTGAGGTGATGAAGGTGGAGGAATAGTGTGGTGCTGAAGAAGGGGGCATAGTGAGGTGATGAAGGTGGAGGAATAGTGTGGTGCTGAAGAAGGGGGCATAGTGAGGTGATGAAGGTGGAGGAATAGTGTGGTGCTGAAGAAGGGGGCATAGTGAGGTGATGAAGGAGGAGGAATAGTGTGGTGCTGAAGAAGGGGGCATAGTGAGGTGATGAAGGTGGAGGAATAGTGTGGTGCTGAAGAAGGGGGCATAGTGAGGTGATGAAGGTGGAGGAATAGTGTGGTGCTGAAGAAGGGGGCATAGTGAGGTGATGAAGGCGGAGGAATAGTGTGGTGCTGAAGAAGGGGGCATAGTGAGGTGATGAAGGTGGAGGAATAGTGTGGTGCTGAAGAAGGGGGCATAGTGAGGTGATGAAGGTGGAGGAATAGTGTGGTGCTGAAGAAGGGGGCATAGTGAGGTGATGAAGGTGGAGGAATAGTGTGGTGCTGAAGAAGGGGGCATAGTGAGGTGATGAAGGAGGAGGAATAGTGTGCTGATGAAGGAGGATGAATAGTGTGCTGATGAAGAACGGGGCACAGTGATGTAATGAAGGAGGGGCACAGTGAGGTGCTGAAGAAGGGGGCATAGTGAGGTGATTAAGGAGGAGGAATAGTGTGGTACTGAAGAAGGGAGCATAGTGAGGTGATGAAGGTGGAGGAATAGTGTGGTGCTGAAGAAGGGGGCATAGTGAGGTGATGAAGGAGGAGGAATAGTGTGGTGCTGAAGAAGGGGGCATAGTGAGGTGATGAAGGAGGAGGAATAGTGTGGTGCTGAAGAAGGGGGCATAGTGAGGTGATGAAGGAGGAGGAATAGTGTGGTGCTGAAGAAGGGGGCATAGTGAGGTGATTAAGGAGGAGGAATAGTGTGGTGCTGAAGAAGGGGGCATAGTGAGGTGATGAAGGTGGAGGAATAGTGTGGTGCTGAAGAAGGGGACATAGTGAGGTGATGAAGGAGCAGGAATAGTGTGCTGATGAACAACGGGGCACAGTGATGTAATGAAGGAGGGGCACAGTGAGGTGCTGAAGAAGGGGGCATAGTGAGGTGATTAAGGAGGAGGAATAGTGTGGTGCTGAAGAAGGGGGCATAGTGAGGTGATGAAGGTGGAGGAATAGTGTGGTGCTGAAGAAGGGGGCATAGTGAGGTGATGAAGGAGGAGGAATAGTGTGGTGCTGAAGAAGGGGGCATAGTGAGGTGATGAAGGTGGAGGAATAGTGTGGTGCTGAAGAAGGGGCATAGTGAAGTGATGAAGGAGGAGGAATAGTGTGGTGCTGAAGAAGGGGGCATAGTGAGGTGATTAAGGAGGAGGAATAGTGTGGTGCTGAAGAAGGGGGCATAGTGAAGTGATGAAGGTGGAGGAATAGTGTGGTGCTGAAGAAGGGGGTATAGTGAGGTGATGAAGGTGGAGGAATAGTGTGGTGCTGAAGAAGGGGACATAGTGAGGTGATGAAGGAGGAGGAATAGTGTGGTGATGAAGGAGGAGGAATAGTGTACTGATGAAGAAGGGGGCACAGTGATGTAATGAAGGAGGGGCACAGTGAGGTGATGAAGGAGGGGGCACAGTGTGGTGATGAAATAGCAGGAGCAGTGTGATGAAGTAGGTGGAGCATTGTGAAGAAGGGGGTGACGATGTGATGGATGGGGAACAATTGTGATGATGAGGTTGAGCAATGATGAAAAAGGACGAGCAGTGTGATGAAGGAAAGGAACAGAGTGATATATATTATTATAAATAACATCATATTATTTCAATTACATCATTGAGAGGCCCTGGTATTTCTTTGTTTCTCTTCTGTAGCCCATCGCTAACTATGCAGAAAACCTGCCTACGTGCATTCGAGTACCATTATTACGGTACTCGAGCTCACTGTTTTCAGTGAGAGCTTGGTGATTCTACCTCATTCGCTTCAGAGTAGGTTATATATAATCTCCCTAGTGGGGCTCTCAGCTGATGGTCGCATATAGCGTACCATCTGTACCTCGCAAAGAGAAATGAGGCCAATGACCATTTAAAAAATGTGCAAAATATCAGTGCAGCACACAGGTGGAAAGTGGTTATGGTTAGGTACTGTAAGACTTTAAATCTACTTGCACCACTGCAAAAGTCTTAGTTGCCACCGTCACTGCACGGCGCTTTTGCTAATAGGGTGGTCCTAACTCTAAACAATGAGAGTCCATATATTTGGGCCATACATATGTGTTTTTAAATTGAGACCTAACTTTCCAGGAGGAACTCTCAATTTAAAAATACATATGTATGGCCCAAATATATGGACTCTCATTGCTTAGAGTCAGGACCACCCTATTAGTAAAAGCACCATGGCGGGTGGCTTTAACATACAATTGCAAACGTGTGCAACTAAGACTTTTGCATTTTTATTAGAGATGGTCGGGCTCGATTTCCTTAAAACCGAACCCACCCGAACTCTGGGGTTCTGAGTACCGAGCCGACTCGGCTAGGTACTCTCGCGCCTAATCGGATTCCAAAGTGAGGCAAAACGTCATTGTGACGTCGTCTGATCTCGGATCTCGTGAGTTTTTGAATCGATAAATTCCTGCCTCCACGGCGATCTAGCGCCATTTGAATGAGGGACAGAGAAGGGTTAGGTCACAGTATAGAGCAAAGCAAAGTTATAGAGTTGAAATAGGAGGGTGGTAATTTTTCTGAATTTGCACTGCAAAGTGTTTGGGGTCTCATATACACCCTTATAAAAGAGCTGAATTTTCTGAGTGCTGAAATCCTAATATACCATTCATTGCACTGTATTTTTCTGAATTTGCACTACAAAGTGTTTGGGGTCTCATATGCACCTTTATAAAAGTTCTGAATTTCTAAGTGCTGAAATCCTAATATACCATTCATTGCACTGTATTTTTCTGAACTTGCACTACAAAGTGTAGGGTCTGATATACACCCAAAGACGAGTGCTCCATTGCTACGAGTCATTGATGAATAGGAAGATAAGCAGGCTTGTCTTCTGAATTTGCAGGCAGATTCAACAGTGTTATATTGAATAAACAGACACATAGGGGGAGAAGGAGAAGAGGGAGACAGAAAATGAATCATCTTCTTCTTCCTCAGGACTGTCAATGGTGTTATAGTCTCTTAGTAGGCTGTGGATCAGCATGCTACAGTCCTGGATGGTCATCTTCTTCCTTTTCAAGATTAGGCTATTCCTGGCCGGCCAAATAGCGTCCTTAAAGCAGTTCATTAGGCTCCAGGCCTCCTGGATTGTCTCAATGATGTGGGTCCCAGGAAATAATCCATAAAATACTGAATGGTATGAAAGGCAAGTTCTGGGCACACTGTCCTTATGTTCATGTTCCAATGCATCCAACAGTGCCTGTGCAGTGGGGCAGTCCCAAAAAATATGCTGTGCTGTTTCCCTTCTGGTGATGCAGAAGGGGCAGTGGACAAATCGGCACAGGTTCCGGGAGTGCATGAATGTCCTGAGAGGCAGACATCACTGGATAGCCAACCATGCAATGTCTTTGTGTCTAGTAGTCAGCCTCTTAGAGGCCACATTCTCCCACACGTGTTTTGTTGTGTTTGTAATCTGCACTTTAAATGAAAGGTACCTAACTAGATTATAATTTTGTGGGAATTGGTGCTTATTCGAAGCTCACTGATGAACTCGCTTCTTGCTGGGAATTTCAATGGCTCTTTTTAGTGCATAATCTGGCACCCTGGGTTGGTGTGTGTTTGATAAAAGAACGCATCCCGGGGGGGTCAGCGCTCCTTGCCATGTATTATTATTATTATTATTATTATCATTTATTTGTTAGGCGCCACAAGGTTTCCACAGCGCCGTACATAATACAAACAGGAGACCATACAGGGTGACATAGTACAGAGCAATAAACACAAAGTACCAATACTTCAGAACCCCGGGCAGACATATGAGCGAAGATGGAGTAGAAGAACAGGTATGGAGACAGGAGGGGAGAGGGTCCCTGCTCATACGAGCTCACATCCTAAGGGAGGGTGGACAAACAGGCACAGGAGGGAGCCATTAAAGTAAGGGAGAAAAAGAGGGGCTGGTGGAGAGAGGGGAGAACGAGAGAAGGATGTTTGCGAAGGTGCAACAAGGTAAGGGTTAAGTGGATTGTTGGTAGGCTTTGAGGAACAGGTGAGTTTTGAGTGCCCGTTTGAAGGAGCACAGACTGGGTGAGAGACGGATGGAGCGAGGGAGGTCGTTCCAGTGGAGGGGAGCAGCTCGGGAGAAGTCTTGGATTCTGGAGTGGGAAGAGGTGATCAGAGTGGAGGAGAGGATGTATTAGCTGTGGAATTACCTCACTTATCCAAGAAACAGGTGGAGTGATCGTTGCCATGTATTAGCTGTAGAATTACCTCAATTATCCAAGAAACAGGTGGAGCGATCAAAATGAACCATAACTGGTTTCATGTTCCAAGGAAAACTCCATCTTGCACCACTTTTCTTTTCTGCCACTGCTGTGTGCCAATGTGTCCTAGATGTGCTTGGAACTGCCGTGTGTTTGAGTCATTGCTCTGTCGCTTACCATCCAGCCAGATTGCTGCAGTATTTGGCTGAAAGTGTGTGAAAAGTGTTGTGAGATGGTAAGGTTAATAATAATGCAGGTACAAAATAATACCTAAATGATGTGATTTTAGCCCAAAAAAAATGGCAGGTCTTTTGCTGGTTACAGCAGTGTGCTGGGAGATCTTTCTGTGTGTTTGTTCCTTTAAGGTTTTAAATATGATACCCTGAATATATATTTGTTTCACTGGCTAGGGACTCACCTACAGGATATGTCTTGACGCTGATAGGTGAGCTTTACCCAATATAACTATATGCACAAAATTCTCATTTATGTATTTGCTGACACATAGTGATTTATATATTGTTTGTTTTTAAGCATCAGACAAACTGAATCCTCCAGATTCATTCACTTGCAACACAACTGCTGCAGCAATAGAAATTGTGAGCTACGAGGGACAATAGGGAAATAGTTTATCTGATGTAGACAAAGTTTTCTTTCTCTCTCTTTGCTTGCCTGTGTATGTGCACATTCATAGTTTGTCAAACCTCAATTATGCTGCCAAAGAATGATTTTGAACTCTTAAACCTCTCTTGTAAAATGCAGAACACAGAGCTTTATAAAACCAAGAGGTTATGCAAAGGGAATTCTTAAATTAACATTATTATTTTTAGTAAAGGTTTTAAGATAGGGGGAGGGGTGCAAAAAAGAAAATTATAGTCACGGGTATGGTGTTAGTGAGGTAGTAGGGAGGAGGCTACTGGAGCGATGATGGAAGAATTGGCTGATGCAAAGCACATTCTTATTTAAAGATGTACTATACTACTGCAGTATGTAGACTCAAAACTGAAATTGATAGGGTAATAGGAGTGCTGGTTTTCAAAGACAAATTTATTAGCTAATAAAATAGCACAAGGCATAAACATTGATAATACATATAAAATATAATTATAACAATAAAAATCACAAAAACAGCGTTTATACACCAAAAATAGCGATATAATATAAAAACGCTATCCAATTATTTCATAAACGAACAAAAGATTATATAATCCATAATAAAACCCAATAGATCAAAACTATCCGGATAGAACTGTCTGCTAATATTGCATAGTGTATGATCTCGTGATAGTTGATTATCCTTATGTTTCAAGGCGGGGGATATGTTCCTTTCAAAAGTGTGCATGGGATAATTTTAGTTGCTAGGTAGAATAGATAGAAACCTACAGCTATTAAGCATTCTCCGTTGTTCGGTAGTTATCATTCAAAGCCTATTAACTTAAAATATATCTACAACCCAAGATAAGTGGAATATCAACTGTATGTGCACATACCAGCTAAAATACTCTAAGACACACATGTGATGATAAAAACTAGAGATGAGCGCACTCGGATTTCTGAAATCCGAGCCCACCCGAACGTTGCCGATCCGAGTCGGATCCGAGACAGATCCGGGTATTGGCGCCAAATTCAAATCTGAAACTGAGGCTCTGACTCATAATCCCGTTGTCGGATCTCGCGATACTCGGATCCTATAAATTCCCCGCTAGTCGCCGCCATCTTCACTCGGGCATTGATCAGGGTAGAGGGAGGGTGTGTTAGGTGGTCCTCTGTCCTGGTAGATCTCGTGCTGTGCTGTTTAGTTCTGTGCTGTGCTGTTTAGTTCTGTGCTGTGCTGTGCTGTGTTCTGCAGTATCAGTCCAGTGGTGCTGTGTCCTGTGCTCTGTCCTGCTGAGTTCCGTAGTGCTGCTGGGTCCTGTGCTGTGTCCTGTTCAGTCCAGTGGTGCTGTGTCCTGTGCTCTGTGCTTCTAAGGGCATAGTTATTTCCCCATTATTCCCAAGTTTTTAAAAAATAAAAAAAAAGTAAAAAAAAATAAAAAATTAAAAATTAAAAAAATAAAATATAATTATAACCAAATTTACAAAACCAATCCAGCAGTATAAGCCCATTGGTACTGCAATATTACCAAGTTCACACATTCAGCAGTTAAAGTCCAGTGGTACTGCAATATTACAAAGTTCACACATTCTGCAGTATCAGTCCAGTGGTGCTGTGTCCTGTGCTCTGTCCTGCTGAGTTCCATAGTGCTGCTGGGTCCTGTGCTGTGTCCTGTTCAGTCCAGTGGTGCTGTGTCCTGTGCTCTGTGCTTCTAAGGGCATAGTTATTTCCCCATTATTCCCAAGTTTTTAAAAAATAAAAAAAAGTTATAAAAAAAAAAAAAATAAAAAAAAAAAAAAATAATAATTATAACCAAATTTGCAAAGCCAATCCAGCAGTATAAGCCCATTGGTACTGCAATATTACCAAGTTCACACATTCTGCAGTATCTTGTGCTACATATAATGGAGACCAAAAATTTGGAGGATAAAGTAGGGAAAGATCAAGACCCACTTCCTCCTAATGCTGAAGCTGCTGCCACTAGTCATGACATAGACGATGAAATGCCATCCAGGTCGTCTTCCAAGCCCGATGCCCAATCTCCTAGTACAGGGCATGTAAAATCCAAAAAGCCCAAGTTCTCAAAAAGTAGCAAAAAGAGAAACTTAAAATCATCTGAGGAGAAACGTAAAGTTGGCAATATGCCATTTACGACACGTAGTGGCAAAGAACGGCTTAGGCCCTGGCCCGTGTTCATACCTAGTGGTCCAGCTTCACCCAAGGATCTAAGCCCTCCTCCCCCCCCCCCACAAAAAATTTAAGAGAGTTATGCTGTCAGCAACAACAACAAAACCGCAAAGAACTCTGCCTTCTAAACAGATGACATCACAAATCCCCAAGGCGAGTCCAAGGGTGTTGTTGGTTGTGAACCCTGACCTTCCCATCACTGTACGGGAAGAGGTGACTCCATCCAGCATTTGCAGCACGCCCTCTGCATATGCTGGAAGGATCACCCACAGTCCAGTTACAGATTTGGCTAATGAAGGTGTGAATGTTGTACACTGGGAGGAGGATATTGATGTAGCTGGCGCTGAGGAGGATGTTGATGATTATGATGCAGACAGATACCAAATTGCCTTTCTCAATTTCTATTTATATTCTAGATTATATAACGGCTGAAAAGTTTTCTGTTTTACTCCTAGTGGAGAGGGGATCTGATGCAGACAGATACCAAACTGCCTTTGTCCATTTCTTTGTATATTTGAATTTCTAGTTCTACAGTCTATGCAGGCTGCTTTATTTATATTCAACTACAAGTGTAGGGCGGGGGGGGGGGGGCATAGATAGCCACCAAAGTAACATGGTCCATTTAATTTCACTTTCTAGCTCCACAGTCTGTGCAGGCTGCTTTTTTTTATCTTCAAAGTACTTATATTTACAAGCCTTGCAATCTAAATTAACTAGAGGTAGTGACGTGGTAGAACTCCAAAAGGCAGTTTGGAAGCCCCTGTACAAACTGGCTCTATTTTTTAACTTAATTGTCGCCCCTCCAGTGTGTACTCGGAAAGAGTTTTTAGTGCAGCGGGGAACCTGGTCAGTGAGCGGCGAAGGAGGTTGCTTCCTCACAACGTTGAAAAAATGATGTTTATAAAAATGAATAATCAATTCCTCAATGAAGTACAGCACTGCCCTCCAGATACTACAGAGGGACCTGTGGTTGTGGAGTCCAGCGGGGACGAATTGATAATGTGTGATGAGGAGGAAGTACACACTGTAGGGGGAGAGGAATCAGAGGTTGAGGATGAGGACGACATCTTGCCTCAGTAGAGCCTGTTTAGTCTGTACAGGGAGAGATGAATAGCTTTTTTGGTGTGGGGGCCCAAACAAACCAATCATTTCAGCCAAAGTTGTTTGGTAGGCCCTGTCGCTGAAATGATTGGTTTGTTAAAGTGTGCATGTCCTATTTCAACAACATAAGGGTGGGTGTGAGGGCTTAAGGACAATTCCATCTTGGAACTTTTTTTTTTGCATTATATGACCAATCAACAGTCGTTTGCCATGTTCAAAAAGTAAAACCAAATTTAAACAAATTCAAAAAATTAAACCAAAAGTAAAATGCCCTGTCATAATTTAAAACAAGAGGTATTGACGTGCTCTAAAACTACTGTATTGTTGTTTATATTTTATAAACACTACACTTGAAAGCTTGAGTCTTTCAATAAAAAAGTAACTGTCCATTGCACGAATATTTGCAACAGGGACAATTTTAGGGTTAAGAAAGTCAACTAATAACACTTCGACGCTGTCTGTCTTTATAAACACTACACTTGGAAGTTGGAGGAGGTATTGTGGCCCCGGCACCAAATTTACTACCGGGGCCACTCCACTGTGCAGTCCATATTTAGGTGTATCAGATATTAAACAACGGTGACAGTTGATGCCCAATTTTTTAATTATATTGTGGCCTCGGTACCAAATTGTGTACCGGGGCCACCACACTACGCAGTCAAGATAGATAGATGCGTATCATAGATAAAGTACATTCAGTGGTGTGGGGCAAATTGAAAAATATTCAAAATGCACTGACATTATCAAAAACAAAAGGTTGTCACACGCTGAAACTCCAACATGTATATGATGGAGAGGATGGAGGAGCAGCCGTATGTGCAGTGTAATGCAGACCTGTTGAAGGTTTTTTATATATTTTATTGTGGTGCCCAGTGCCCACTACTCTACGCAGTCCAGATACTATTTTTGGGTGTAATTCTGACCTGTTGAAGGTTTTCTATATATTATATTGTGGTGGCCAGTGGCCAGTCCTCTATGCAGTCCAGATACTATTTTTGGGTGTAATTCTGACCTGTTGAAGATTTTCTATATATTTTTTATTGTGGTGCCCAGTGCCCACTACTCTACGCAGTCCAGATACTATTTTTGGGTGTAATTCAGACCTGTTGAAGGTTTTCTATATATTTTTTATTGTGGTGCCCAGTGCCCACTCCTCTACGCAGTCCAGGTACATTTATTGGTGCGAATCATACAAGTTCAGGGTTTTTAATATATATTGTGGTGACCCACTCCTCTACGCAGTCCAGGTACATTTATTGGTGCGAATCATACAAGTTCAGGGTTTTTAATATATATTGTGGTGACCCACTCCTCTACGCAGTCCAGGTACATTTATTGGTGCGAATACTACAAGTTCAGGGTTTTTAATATATATTGTGGTGACCCACTCCTCTACGCAGTCCAGGTACATTTATTGGTGCGAATCATACAAGTTCAGGGTTTTTAATATATATTGTGGTGACCCACTCCTCTACGCAGTCCAGGTACATTTATTGCTGCGAATCATACAAGGTCAGGGTTTTTAATATATATTGTGGTGACCCACTCCTCTACGCAGTCCAGGTACATTTATTGCTGCGAATCATACAAGTTCAGGGTTTTTAATATATATTGTGGTGACCCACTCCTCTACGCAGTCCAGGTACATTTATTGGTGCGAATCATACAAGTTGATGGTTTTCTTATTATATATATTGTGGTGACCCACTCCTCTACGCAGTCCAGGTACATTTATTGGTGCGAATCATACAAGTTCAGGGTTTTCTTATTATATATATTGTGGCGACCCACTCCTCTACGCAGTCCAGGTACATTTATTGCTGCGAATCATACAAGTTCAGGGTTTTTAATATATATTGTGGTGACCCACTCCTCTACGCAGTCCAGGTACATTTATTGCTGCGAATCATACAAGTTCAGGGTTTTTAATATATATTGTGGTGACCCACTCCTCTACGCAGTCCAGGTACATTTATTGGTGCGAATCATACAAGTTCAGGGTTTTCTTATTATATATATTGTGGTGACCCACTCCTCTACGCAGTCCAGGTACATTTATTGCTGCGAATCATACAAGTTCAGGGTTTTTAATATATATTGTGGTGACCCACTCCTCTACGCAGTCCAGGTACATTTATTGCTGCGAATCATACAAGTTCAGGGTTTTTAATATATATTGTGGTGACCCACTCCTCTACGCAGTCCAGGTACATTTATTGCTGCGAATCATACAAGTTCAGGGTTTTTAATATATATTGTGGTGACCCACTCCTCTACGCAGTCCAGGTACATTTATTGCTGCGAATCATACAAGTTCAGGGTTTTTAATATATATTGTGGTGACCCACTCCTCTTCGCAGTCCAGGTACATTTATTGCTGCGAATCATACAAGTTCAGGGTTTTTAATATATATTGTGGTGACCCACTCCTCTACGCAGTCCAGGTACATTTATTGCTGCGAATCATACAAGTTCAGGGTTTTTAATATATATTGTGGTGACCCACTCCTCTACGCAGTCCAGGTACATTTATTGCTGCGAATTATACAAGTTCAGGGTTTTTAATATATATTGTGGTGACCCACTACTCTACGCAGTCCAGGTACATTTATTGCTGCGAATCATACAAGTTCAGGGTTTTTAATATATATTGTGGTGACCCACTCCTCTACGCAGTCCAGGTACATTTATTGCTGCGAATCATACAAGTTCAGGGTTTTTAATATATATTGTGGTGACCCACTCCTCTACGCAGTCCAGGTACATTTATTGCTGCGAATCATACAAGTTCAGGGTTTTTAATATATATTGTGGTGACCCACTCCTCTACGCAGTCCAGGTACATTTATTGCTGCGAATCATACAAGTTGATGGTTTTCTTATTATATATATTGTGGTGACCCACTCCTCTACGCAGTCCAGAAAGATACCTCGTTGCATCGTTTTGGACTAATAACTATATTGTGAGGTGTTCAGAATACACTGTAAATTAGTGGAAATGCTTGTTATTGAATGTTATTGAGGTTAATAATAGCGTAGGAGTGAAAATAAGCCTAAAAACTTGATTTTTAAACTTTTTATGTTTTTTCCAAAAAAAATCCGAATCCAAAACCTTAAATCCGAACCGAGACCTTTCGTCAAGTGTTTTGCGAGACAAATCCGAACCCCAAAAATAATGAAAATCCGGATCCAAAACACAAAACACGAGACCTCAAAAGTCGCCGGTGCACATCCCTAATAAAAACCAACGTTTTTTCTTAATTGGATAAGACATTAGGATACTACATATCCGTTTAAGTTTCCTGTTCTCATGGTCTTTTATAAGGACAATAGGACTGTTATTGAAAGTGCATTTGAATGTATTAACAGGAATACTTTACAGACATTAATTGCATCTACATACAGGGCTAGATTTACTAAGCTGCGAGTTTGAAAAAGTGGGGATGTTGCCTATAGCAACCAATCAGATTCTAGCTTTCATTTATTTAGTACCTTCTACAAAATGACAGCTAGAATCTGATTGGTTGCTATAGGCAACATCCCCACTTTTTCAAACCCGCAGCTTAGTAAATCTAGTCCACAGTCTTTTTCCGATCTTTTACCACCGTATATGCTGGAAATTGCCATACACACTTTTGAAAGGAACATATCCCCACCTTGAAACATAAGGATAATCAGGAGATCATACACTATGCAATATTAGCAGACAGTTCTATCCGACAGTTTTTGATCTATTGGGTTTTATTATGGATTATATAATCTACTGTTCATTTATGAAATAATTGGATAGCGTTTATAAATTATATTGCTATTTTTGGTGTATAAACACCGTTTTTGTGATTTTTATTGTTATAATTATATTTTATATGCATTTTTAATGTTTATGCCTTGTGCTATTTTATTAGCTAATAAATTTGTCTGACAAACCAGCGCTCTTATTACCCTATCAATTTATCTTCTTGAGATATTCCAGTAGGATGTTTTTATGGTAGCAACTAGTATAGCCAGCCTATATTCATCCAATTACTATTTTTCATTGGTATCAGTACCGTAGAGCGCCTTTTTTTCTTTTCCTCAAAACTGAAATGTCTGTATAAAAATAAAATTTAGTCATACCCCAAACAGTCACCATTGTCCAGGAGGCAGTCCCAGTTCTCAACAGCCAAAAAATAAATGTATAGAAAACAAGCACATAAAGTTGAAGTTATTAGACAGTTCAAGACCACTTGCTGTAACTGTATTTCCTGATACAATTTAGTCATATCCCAATTAGTCCAGATTTTCAGGGAGCAATTTTCTACCACGAAAGTGATGCAGACTTGCTGTTAAACTGTGATCTGAGCTGATCATGGAATAGCCAGTATGCCACCTAAATTACTTTAAGTTTTAATATTTATAGATATGCTTTAGTTAAACCTAACAGCGCCTGTAAAGGCCAGCGCTTAAATTTATAGCGGCGCTGCATTGTAAAGGGAAACTTCCCTTTACAATGCAGCGCCACTTTAAATTTAAGCGCTGAAGAGGTTGAACATGCCGGAGATGAAGAATCCGGAGATTCATACATTTACCACATGGTTTGCACTCGCTCCAAGGTAGATGTAACTGAACGATGATAGTGGTGACTAAACCAAAAGTCATGTGATGAAAATGGTGCGGCAGGCTTTCATGTTAGGCATCCATCAGATTATCCATCTGCCACTCGATGAGAAGTCCCTTGTGCCCAAAAAGCATCAGTGCCCAAAAAGCATCAGTTTTCTCACTATAGCTGGCTTTCTGCACGCTATAGAGGCAGTAGAACGCACACATATAATCTTGATCCCATTGTGTGGAAATCTATTTTTCTTAATATAAAGCATTTCCACTCAATAAATGTTCAAGCTATATGTGCTGCATCTCTTCAGGTCCGATGAAAAGCTTCTTCTCCTATTTCTCCCAAACCAGCCCCAACATTAAGTGAATAGTATATCCATTTAATAAATACATCTATTTCCCTCCCCCAAAACAGCTCTGGTAATATATTAATAGCATTTACATTAGATAAATATACCTATTGCACACAACCATCAGCAACATTAAATAATTCCTTCATAGTTTCTTTCTTCCTGACATGATGTGTTGAGGCTGGCTCTTCTGTTTCCTCTCTTGCAGCCTGCACTCATACACCTGTCATGTGGTGCATGGTCCATGTGACATCTCAGTGATGGACAGCAAGGAGGGTTGAGACAGTCACTCATCAAGGAATAGAGGGAGGAACAGATCTTACAATCCACTGCCCCATGATGGTGGTTGGGCTCTGAGGAGGGGCATCCACCAAGAACCATACGTGCCAGCAGCCCCCCCTTAGTCCAGCTCTGGGAGGGTGTCTCAGTGGTGCCCCCCTCTCCAAAATCCAGCGCCCTAGGCAACTGACTAATCATAACACCGGGCCTGCATCTCTCCAGATTTGATTCCTGGATGCTAAATGGCTTGGGAGCAGCCATGATTCCTTTTCCTTCAGGCAATCAGGCATGTGGTGCAACTTATCTCTGAGGCAAGGAGGCGCAAGGCCTCATGGAGACACGTAGCTATTAAGTACTATTTTACTTTACATAATTGCTTATTGTTAGGTAATTTTTTGTCCTCAAAAGATTTGTATGCATTGGAATATTAAATGGTTTATTGTGAACAGTAACAAAATTATAACAACACTGTGACGGTTTTGTATTATTGTTATTTTCCCTTAATATCCATGTATGAAAATGTGTATATTGTATGTAACCTTTCAAAGTGTGCTTTGCTGACTGACCTAAGTGACCTGTGCAATTGGCAAAGAGTCTTTTAGAATTAGCCAGGCCCAGGGACAGATAAGCATCTCTGAGTAGTTTCTGTATACAGAGGATGTGGACCTGACCAGCTAGGCAGAACGAGCAGAGGTGAGAATAAAGTCCTTTGAGATGCAGAAATATCTCAGGGATAGAGAACTCACTTCAAAAGCTCTGTGTCATTCTGGGAATCAATATGTCCTGATTGCCAGCTAACCTCCAACAGTGGGGGTGAGAGCTATGTAAGAAAGGTTTTTTTAAATTAGCTGCCTTGCCTAGTAAAAGTGTGCATTTCTAAAGAGGAGACCTACAGTATCTAAGTTGAAGTGTGCCATCCGTCTCAAAGTGTACTTCTGTCACGCCAAGTCTTAAATCTAGTAAGTTAGCGATTCTGGTTTTCTTTTCTTTTTTATTTCTGAAACTTATTTGTGCAACTTATTTTGTATGTCTTATTATTAACTGTTTTGTAATTAAGCTTTGGAAACATTTTTTGGATTAAATAAATTTAATCTAGCAGATTCTTTGTGATTAGTTGTGAAGCCAAGTGAGGCTCATGCAACATGTGTATGTGATTTAAGTGTGAAACACTAATAAGTGGTTTTGGTGAATGTATGGACACCATAGTAATTCCTTCATGATGGCAGAAAAGGTGTATTCATTGACAAGTGACTACAGTGACTTTAGTCACGGCCAGTTGTTCAGACTGTAGTATCTGGGACAGGCTATGTGTTCGTGACAAACACTCTTTGCATTATGATGTATGTACTTAAAAATGTACTGAATACTGTGATTTTAAAAAGTGCCATAAAATGGCAATGATTCACCATAATTTTTACCCGATTTTGTGTCCCAATATATACATTTTCTTACAGATTTTTTTTCAAAGGAGACAATGCTTACCCTTTCTGCTCTTGGCTCCTCACACAATTTTACATCCACACCCAGAGCAAGAGGTTGCATACAATTACGCACATTCGTCAAACAGATCGGTTAACAGACTTTCATCACCTTGACTAGTCTGAGGGTGCATTTATGTGTCGAATATCGTTTGTGACATCATAGATCTGTGTGTGATATTTCACAATATTGGCATCCGGAGTGGGGTTCCATGGAAGGAAGAGGCCGAGGTTGTTGATCTTGGTCCTCCAGAATCTCAAACTACTCTGCTTTCAAGGCATTTGTTTTATATGTGTATTTTGGGGTTTACTCAAAATCTAATGCTTACAATAAATGTACCAATAAATAACCAAGCAAACCAATTATTTTTTTCCAAAACACTGTATTTAAATGAACAGGCAGGCAAAATAATGACACACAAAAATCATTTTGACTTGTACATTTGCCTTCCCCCTTGCCAAAAATTCCCAGTGATGTTGGTCCACCGCTGCCTTTGGGTCATTTGAGTAGGGGATGGAACGGGCACAGAAGCAGAAGGTCCAGGTTTTGGCTCCCCCTGCTTAGGCTCCCTGGAAACAGCAGGTGCATCAAGGCTGATTTCACGTCACTGTGGTTTTCCAAATGATTTATAATAGCAACATATATTTTTTTCACAATTAGCATGTGATCAGGGACTCTTTCATTTCTTTTCTATGTTGACATATCTTAGTAAATGTATTCTATGACTTGGCACTCTTAGAATGCAAAGCCTGCACTAGTTGTTAATCGATGAAGGCCAATGCTGTGTATCCCAGTGTTGTCGGGTCCAAGGACTCAATCAGACCACCACCTGTACCCCCCACCCGCCATGTTTACAGTTCTCTTCAATTTTATACTTAAGGGGTCACTTAGAGTCCTGCCACTTGTGTGATATGTTAGAATGTTTCTATGTATACTGCCAAATATTTTCGAAATACGGGTGCAGACAAACATATGGATCTTACAGTATATCTCTATTTTTTTGGCAAAAGGTCTCACAAAATTAAAGACTGGAAATTTAGAAGTGACAGTATGAAAAATTAGAAATTGCAACATATAAAATGTAATGGGAATGTAAATGTTTGGAATTTGATAGTTTTATAATGAAGGCAGTAGGAGAAGTAGTGGTATGGCATATCACTGTATACACCCACACTTCGACCATTGGTGCTTGACAATACCATTGCAAAAATATGGCCATTTATGTATCGTGAGCATAATATATTAGAAAAACATTTGAGTTCACTTACCTATTTTTGGCCTCACTCACAGATCTGTGAATAGGAACCACATCATTGACCTGCTTGGTGATAGACTACCAGATGTGGTGCTTCTTAGTGACGGAATGCTGACGGGTAGTGTGGTGCAGCCTATTCCCCACAAGCTGCACCAGCAGCTCTACCTCTTTCTATTCAAAGTTGGGCTGCTGATGTTTAGTGGACGCTTGGCTGGGGCCAGGTGTCTCTTCCTCAGAATGGGACATGATTGGAATGTGAACAAGTCAACAGAGAGCAAAATACCAAAATGGATACTGGGTCACAGAATGGCAAGACACAATACACCTTCTTCTGCTTTATATAGTGTCTGCTGTGGGAGTGCCCCTAATGGTGCAGGACAGTGTACTAACCTGTGACACTCCAGGTGTTGTAAAACTACAAGTCCCAGCATGCTTTGCCAATATATAGCAGCTTATTGCTGGAAGGGTATGCTGGGACTTGTAGTTTCACAACACCTGGTGTAGGATCTCCTCTAATGTCGTCGGAGCCGCCCATTATTATCAAAGGGGATATGACAGATACTCCAGTATGGATAAATTAAATTAAACTATATCCGTTAGTTTAGATATGGTATTGAAGGGAACCGTGACTTAAGCACCTACGCCCACACGTGACATGTCATCAGTGAGGAGAATGTTGAAAAGCCTCATTCACTTGCAAACATGTGGTTTACTAGTTTCTCAAGGATGAAGCTGAGGGCCTGAATAAAGTCACGGACCATTTCTTAGGGCGCAATTGCTTTGCAGAGTAGGCAGCTGGCACTCTGTTCTGCAGCTTCAGCGCTGCTGGAGTGACCTGATAGACTGAATGTTTATTCAGCTCACAAAATGGCAGCCTCCAATATGGGCTACAAATACACTTTAAGGGTATTGCTTCCAAGTTAAAAAAAAAAATCTTCCTCAACTTTTTGTACTTGTATAGACAGATTTTTGGCAAAATATATTCAAATTCTTCACTGATGAAAGCGGTTTTTGTTGATTCTCTAGTGTTTTGTAAGCACTATATAAAATAAAGTTAAAAACAAGAATTCATTACTCTGCTGCAGTGGTACCAATTCTGCCTTTTTATTACAAGTTAGAAGAAAATCTATTTTGGAAGTGCAATGAAGTGGATATCTGCTTTAAACATCCAGAGATATATTATAAAATAGCTTCTGGTATCTGTGGGAATCTGACTGAAATAGTGCAAACAGACATAGGAGTATTGTTGTAAGGTTGCATTTGGACTGACAAAAGTTTTATAGACAATCTTTCAGAGCCGTGAGTTGATGTTAAGTTCAAGCAATCTCAAGCTACAAAAACTAATCTTCTTGCCAGCATCTCTCTTCTCCTGTCTAACTTATTCAGTCACCTTTGTGCCCTCTTAGGTTTATAACAACAAATCTGTCTTTCTGGTGCAGTATTGTGTTGAACAGGATTTTGCAATGGTAAGAAATAGAATATTAGATTGTCTGCACTGCACATCGCCTGGCCGGATAGCAAAATTTGGGGGAGAGATCGGCCATGCCAGTCCACCCTCTCGAGGCCCCCATTCTGTTCATTTTGGGATTCACTGCTCAGAAGAGACCTTGCCCCTGAGTGGCATTGCTGGTGGTCTAGGTTTTAGGTCAATATGCAGGGTCCTCATTTTCAAACCATTCCTAATCATTTAAATATATAATCCCCTATCATGAAAACTATGTTTTCCTCCCCAACTGGATGCATAGTGCCACACATCATTTCATCTATCCTGTAGTGAAGAGGGCACCTCCCATTTGCTCCAATCCACCCACCACCATATGCAAAATTTGCTCACTCCACATTTTGTCACACAAATCTGTTTTCATGAAATCTTGAGTTAAATGTTAAATATACAAATTCATTTTCATGATGCTGTTCCATTAATGTATACATTTTACCCAACAGAGCATAAATCTGTGCAAACAAATTATGATGATATATAAAATACACAGGAGCCAACTTCACCATCAATATGTTTGGGACAGCTAAAGTTAGCACAATCACCTCCTCACAATACCTATCAAGCTCCCACCCCAAATTACAGGCCGTTGCTTTTGCCATCTTATAAAAAATATAAAAGTAAATAATCCTTACTTTTAGTTCGTCAAGGGCAATGTTTTCCTTTTCACAACAATTCTACATATGATTAGTTAGTAACAGCTTCACAGTCAGGTGCACACTGAGGAAAGGCTTTCCAGTTGCCCAGAAACCCCTCTCACGGCCCGGGAATGTGGTGCTTCGGGACCAAGACTGGGGAACTTTATACTTCCTGGTGGATTGTCCGTCTCACAGGGACTATCCACCTTACAGCAGCTGTTGATTTTCTTGATCTGTGCTCCACTATCTCTCTCCCACTGACCGTATGTGGGAAGAAAGCAAGATTCAGGGATGGCGACAAGCTACAAAGCCGCAGGACAGAAGATAAGTGTCGGGGGGTGGGTGCTTTCAATGTAAGTGTAAGTGTGATGGAAGGGTGGTAAACTGCTTTTAATGTATTGGTAGTCAGGGCCTGAGCTAATCATGTAATATGATTGGGAATTATTCATTTCTTGCTGGGGGCTATTTATTTAATAGTGGGGTTATCGTGGGGTCTATTAATTTAAAGTGGGGTAATGGGATTATTAATTTAATGCTAGGATGTTTTGGGGCTATTAATTGAACATGGGACTGAGTTTGGGGAGAAGGAAGGCCATTTATTTAATGTGAATATTAATTATTTAATTGTTTGGGAGGAAATGGTTTATTTATTAAATACGGACACTATTAATTTAATGTCAGGGTAGTGGGGGAAATCTGTCTATTTATTAAATGCGAATACCAATAATTTAATGTTGGGGGTGGTTGGGGGATCTAGATCTATTTAGTAAATGTGAATGCTATTACTTTTATTTTGGGGCTGGATGAAGCGATATAGTTCTATTTTTTAAACAAAGAAAGGAAATAAAGTTTTGCTTGAACTTTGTAGATTAATGGTAATTGGGTAGAATAGGCTAGGGAGGTTAAAAATGTGCTTTGGAAATTTGCTGAGCTTGCCTAAAGAGGTGAGTCTTATTGGGTGAATTAGTGCAACTTGAAAAATTTCTGTAGCTCAAAGTGAAAGATAATGCACCATCCAGCAATACAGGGAGTGCATAATTTCCTAGCTGTTCACACATAAGACTTCATTCAGAGCTGCAAATTCAACTAAAGAGTGCAAATTTGTGTCTGGACAAACATTGCTGCAATGTAAAAGGTGCAAATGCTATTTAATTTTTCCTACTTTTGCATGTGGTACACACAAATACTGGTCAACTTTTTTTAACTGTGATTTGAGAAAGGATGTCACCCCTGCAGCTCAACATGATTTTGCCAAATTGCAAATTTGTACCTTCTAGCTTCATTTACCCCTATCTCTAAATGAAGACCATTATCTCCAAGTGGTCATCAATATTGTGGCTATCTTCAATTCTCTTTTTCCATGTATTTTTCATAACAGTTTTAGGGCTAGATTTACTAAGCTGCGGGTTTGAAAAAGTGGGGATGTTGCCTATAGCAACGAATCAGATTCTAGCTTTCATTTAGTTAGTACTTTCTACAAAATGACAGCTAGAATCTGATTGGTTGCTATAGGCAACATCCCCACTTTTTCAAACCCGCAGCTTAGTAAATCTAGGCCTTAGTGTTGTTATACCCTCTTAATTTGCTGGCTTGAGAGGTTAAGGCAGATGTTAGCTGCTCTAGATAAAAAAAAAATAGAGTTGAGTGGTTCAGAATCCATTGAATCCAACAATTCCAAGTTTTACAAAATGACATTGAGATTCGGATTTACACAAAATTTTCCTCTTAACTCTGATTTTAATGCAAGGCAAAATATCACTTTCATGTGAAACTGGAAGCGTGTGAGCTGTGGACTTAGCAATATGTATATAATCCATTGTCTCTTCATGGCAGCTGTCATTTTGTGTTGGAAAGAATGAGGGAGAGGGTCCAGAGAATGGAACGGCCTGATTCTGCAGCAGTGCAACTGCAAACAACTTTAATAAATAATAGTATTGATAATAATTATTTAATATGCAGATATTATTTTATTTGATGGAAATAACAGCCCTATTGTTAAGACTGAGAAGCTGCAAATAAGACATCTGTCTCTCTTTCTTCCAGGTAAGATAAAAAAGGGTTGTTCAAAGCTGTACAGATCGGTATAACAGAACAAAGCCCTCAAATCAGGATGGTTGGACGTATGGTTTAGTTACATTCTGGTCTAGCATGTCTCACTGCAAACTTGTCTACACATGGAAACACGGGTTTAGCTGAGCTGAAAAACAATGTACTGCTGATAACCTAGTAATAAAGGGAAACACAGTAGTTGGATGGACTGAAATACTTTGTGCCACTGTTAACATTCGATTGCTCTGATTGGTTAGATATAATTATAGGCTGCCCACTTTTATCCTGCTAATCTATGTGTCCCAAGTTTTGAAAAATGAAGACAATAGACTTTCTGATCCTAGTCAAATGCACTGTAATGTATATGTTCTTTCATTGAACACCTTTAAAATGAGTTGTGTGATTGGTTATGGCCTATAGTACAAACAGACAGAACTTAAATACTTGATTTTGCACAAGTGAATCATCTTTATCCATATTTAATTCTTGCTCTAAAAGAGAAATCATGTTGAGAAAAAAATAGCTGTCTCTTGCACCTGTTATATTTGACTTTGTTTTGTTAATATGGGTCACTTTAAAGTACTAATTTTGATTTTTACAACTTGTAATTGAATACTGTGACGGCCAAGACATCCCAATTTAACTTGTCAGGCTTGTAACGTTTCTGAGTTATCATCTGCTCCTTTGTTGTATTGTCACAGAAATAGAACACATCTTGATGAGAATATGGCTCAGTCTTGCAGCTGAATGGCATTAAATAAGGAAAAACACAAGTTTCAGCAAGTTTCTTCTCAATCCCAATCAAGTCCTGCGTGCATTAATTTGGACAAAGCAGGCAATCTGCCCTTTATTGATTCCTGCATCAAACTGTTGTTAGTTACATCGATAGTCTTAGCAAGTGTCTGCACACTTCACAAGTTTAAGCAATGTGGAAGAACAAAAACCGTGAGCACTGCAGAAAAGTCTTTTTGGGCAGTTTAACTTATTTGTAATTGCTAGCTGAATGTATGTAGCCCTTACAGTGTGAAAACCAAGTGGTGTGCTGTGTTGTGACATACTTGGGGTGCACAGTTGTTGTGTGATACCCCACTCGCTATTCAAATGAAGCATAACACAAGCATAACAGTTGCAATAGAGAATATTCAAACCTCATTGCCCTCCAGCACCCACTTTAGCAGATTTAAGATTGCTATTTCAATGCACAGACTCCTCACTCCTCCTGTACGGAACTTGTTTCACAGTAATAGTATTACTGGGAACAGTAGTTCCATACAGTTCTTATGTCACAGCCATCCCCTAACCCAGCGACTCCTTCACTTCAAGTAGCCACGCTGCCTATCCGCAGCGACCTCCCCATAAGTTATGGGGCAGCACGGTGGCTAAGTGGTTAGCACTTCTGCCTCACAGCGCTGGGGTCATGAGTTCAATTCCCAACCATGGCCTTATCTGTGTGGAGTTTGTATGTTCTCCCCGTGTTTGCGTGGGTTTCCTCCGGGTGCCCCGGTTCCCTCCCACACTCCAAAAAAACATACTAGTAGGTTAATTGGCTGCTATCAAAAATTGCCCTTAGTCTCTCTCTGTGTGTATGTGTGTATGTTAGGGAATTTAGACTGTAAGCTCCAATGGGGCAGGGACTGATGTGAATGTGTTCTCTGTACAGCGCTGCAGAATCAGTGGCGCTATATAAATAAATGGTGATGATGATGATGTTCATTTCAAGGGGGCTCTTGAAATAGTGCAGCCATTCTGCTGGTAAGACAACTCATTAATTGTTCTGTAAATAAATTGCCCCTAGAGCAAATATAAAAAAATTTAAGCTGCGTCCACACATACTTTATTTTCAACTTATTGGAGGTGTCCTCCATTTTTTCTTTCTTTATCTGCATTGTGTGCAGTTCAGTAAATGTGAAAATATTGTTTGTTTTTGTGTTCTGTGTATACATTTCTGTGGCAGACTGTAGCCACTATTTATTAATAAATGTAATGTTATCTCATTAAGAAACATCTCTCTGCAGCCTACTGCAGTAACAAGAGATGCAGTTTCTGAGCAATTTTATCATTATGCTCATGCCGTGGAAGCAACTTCAGTAAGTGGCCGTTCCGGCGAAGACTCTATAATACTAAGATAGCTTTCACCGATTGCTGATCGCATCGGTGAAAGACAACTTTTGGGTTCTCTCCCCAGCTTTGTTCATTGTGCATGCACCTAGCACGTCTGAGACTAGGCAGCGTTACTGTAGAATTATGAAAACAGCTACTAGTACCATCCACAGATAGTGTTAGCAAGCTCTGTGTCAAGGTTCTCTTGTCCACATTGTATTATCACACTGAAACAATGGTTAAGGTGAACTAAGGTGATATTTATTGCTTACAACAAGCAGGGTAGGATCTCAATGGCTGAAGGGCCAGGCATGGCAGGTAAGAGAAAGTACAGTGTCGTGAACATAGAGAGCTTGCAGTTATTTAAAATGGATAATTCATAACTGCAGTGTAAATAGGTTGTATCAAATGAATCCATTGATAAGTTAGTGTAACATTTAAAGAAGCAGAGTCTGATGTAATTGTGTTTGATGGCTTTGCACACCCCAGTGTGAACAGATAGACGTGTCACCTGGGGGCAGTTCAAAGGACTCCTGGGGTGAGATCTAGACTATTTGTGACACTTAAATAGACTTTAAGGTACCGCTCAGCATGTGATCTGGCTCAATGAGGCCATGTGCTAACATAGCCTAAATGTAATACTGTATGGACAAAAAGAATTCAGTTTTAAAATATGCCACTTAAAATCAATAAAAGTAGTGATCAACCACATATTCCTCGATAGCATGATGAAGGGCTGCTCATATGTTAAATTAAGAATTCTGCCCCACAGAGAAATGAAGAAAAGGAGTGTAAGCTCTGCGAATGCACTGTACTTAGGCATGTTTGATATGAAAAGATGGACAAAGTCATAGGGGATTTGTTAATGATAAAATTGGACCGATGTATCGCTGTCCTGGAAAAATATATCACATAGTAGGATTGGTTAGTAAATCAGGCAACATGTAAATTTGGTTTGAAAAAGTGTCCCAGGACACAACCCCTGATTAGCATTAACACTGCCCCTGTGAATGCCGTCCCATTTGAGTATGCTTAAGAATCTGTGTTCTGAGGGGAAAAACTGTCAGACTTCTGGGGAAATCAAGTTACATTGATAAGCTGTCCATCTTCCTAGCCAAATTCCCCTTGGCCAGATGCAATTCATGTAAGTGCAAATCTGAATGTAATCCTTTTTATTTTAAACTGTTTTTGCTTGTTATGTCAAATTTATTAATTGTTATTCCTTATTTTTGTTATCTGTATGCCCTGTACTTTTTGTATATTAAATCTATAATTTAATAAGTTGCGTCCTTGATACTCTAAAGAATCCATAGCCTGTTAGAAGAGATTGCTTGTCCAGGTTACCCTGTGTGTGATTTGTTGATACATTTGATTAACAAGCTGTGTGTGCTTGTATTTACATTTGTGTAACAGTCTGGAGGTGTGAAGAGTTAACCCTGTGTGTGCTGGTGTAAGTCTTGTTAGTTTGTGGAACTAGAAGCCTGTGTGCCAGTGTGGGACAGTATATTGGGGTCCTATTGCCCGTACCCAATAGGTGGTGGCTGAACCTTGAATTGTCTGGGGGTGTGAGAGCGCTGTGTTTGGGGGCGATTCCGTAGGTCTAGAACCTGTGTGATAGGTGAGAGAGACTGCGGGCTAAAATCGTGTGTGACCTCATACAGCAAACACCCCAAATTCATGGCAGCTGGGAGCGTGTTTGTGACATACAGTATGAATAAAAATAAAGTCAGACAACTACATTTAGCACACATATATAGAAGTTCTTATCTGGAAAGGAAAGACATCGGGAGCAGAGGAGGTCCTTTTAAATGAGTTTTTAACTAGTTTACAGCCACTGTTACAGAATGTAAAAAAGTTTATGGGCTAGATTTACTAAGCTGCAGGTTTGAAAGAGTGGGGATGTTGCCTATAGCAACCAATCAGATTCTAGCTGTCATTTTGTAGAAGGTACTAAATAATTGAAAGCTAGAATCTGATTGGTTGCTATAGGCAACATCCCCACTTTTTCAAACCCGCAGTTTAGTAAATCTAGCCCTATATCTTCAAAGTTATTTATGCAAAGTAATTCATTTTATTACAGCCCATTGGATACGTTGTACGCGGAAACGTAAAAAAAGTAGGTTTAGTGTAATAATGTAATAAAAAGCAAAACATGGTGATAGTGGCTGATCTTGCACAACGGGTGATTGTCCAATTAGGCTATACATAGGTGACAAAATTGAAAGGAATCCAGCCATTCAGTGCACAGGCTCAGCAGCTGAATCTTTTCCAGACTCTCTGAGACTTGTTAGTGTGGTCAGGAGATACCTGTATGCATTGGGGTCATCTTCCAAACACATTTACCAACATGTCCAATAATGATACAATTGATTTTGACATTTTAATATGTCCTCATGATTTGGCTCTAACATTCCCCAATAATCCAGAGCTCTGGGGGAGAGTCCTAATTTGCAAGGCCTGAAATTGGACTTGTTGGTGTGGTGTTGCCCTATTGGACATGGTTTGGTGGATGCAGTGTGGACAAAATGTTTTCCAAATTTTTTACCTTCAAAATTGGGAGGAATATATTAAGACTAAAAGGATGGCAAAAAGGAGAAATGTCATGTGATGATTTTTTATAAAGGTCCACTAAATTTGGCAAAAAAAAAGATGTCTTCTTAGTAAAAGATACCTGTGAGGATCCGCTATAATATCAGCTATGGATGTCAGGCACCACAATCAACACTGACAACTGCAACACTCTCATATAACATTTACAGGATAAAGGAACTCACCTTTGCACAAAGTTTGGATTTGCACTTTGTTATAGATGCTTCATAGAATCTTGTTTAGTTTGATGCTCATTGACTTCAGCTTTGTCTTTCACTATTCAACCTTGACTTCACCTTTCTGCCATATAAACCGTCCTCTCAGAATTAAGCAGCTGAGCCGAATGTGGTGTGTCTCTGATAGTTACCCCAACCAAGTGGTTTACTCCTAGGAACAACCAGCACTGTGATAATACCTTAAAACGTCTTGTTAATATTATCCTTTGTTTTTAAATTAATATCCCACATGTTACTTAAAGCTATACAGTTGTAAATTAAAATAATAATACATTGATAACAGTACTGGATTTCAGGAAACAACACAAAAGCACAATTGATAGTCATAGCAGCCCACAGGAGGCTGCTGTTAGGTCCAGAGGCACAAGGGGCCCAGTGAGATTCAGTCCTCAACGGCTGACGTCACTTTGTGGGCCCATGTATATTAGCCTAAGGCACTTGTCACTTTTATGCTTCGTTTTCCTGCACACAGCACACAGCACACAGCATAAGCACTACATCCCTGAGACATAAGCACTGCTTTGACCTGTGAACACTGCTGGCACCCGTCACAGAACAAACTGGTGTTCATATGTCTGGAACTTAGAGCTTACACTGTCTACTATCTGTAAGAAAACAGCACATAGTGCATAGTTGCCTAGGCCAATGAACGGGATTGCACAAAGCATCCATATGTTGTTAGCCTGTCCATTGGTGCTCACGTCTGTTCACCTCACCAAACAAAACGGTGGTGTGGAGAAGTGAAAAGGGATGGGGTCCTGATACTCCTACTTACTTCTATAGACACAAGTACATTTCTTAATCACATTTATGGTTTTCATTCCTTCATGACTACACTAAGGGGTATATTTACTAAATTGCGGGTTTGAAGAAGTGGAGATGTTGTCTATAGCAACCAATCACATTCTAGCTGTCATTTTGTAGAGTGCACTAAATAAATGAGAGATAGAATCTGATTGGTTGCTATAGGCAACATCTCCACTTTTTCAAACCCGCAGTTTAGTAAATCTAACCCTAAATGTTGTTGTTTGCCCTGCAGTTCTTCTAAGTGTAGTGATCCTAAAAATGTGTTCTTTATTCTAGATCTGCTGTAGCTATAATGTCTAGAAAGCAAAGTTACCAGTGTGTCAAATGTAATGGTATTTCACATCTACTTGTATGTAAAAACACATTAAGGTTAGTATAAGAGGAAAAGGGCCAATTATGGGTGACATGGATGACAGAAATTGGTCATGTTATTGAGTGAAAAGAGTTTTTGTATTTATTTTGTTAACATTTTGTTTATTTTACTTTTCTAAAAAGCGTTCTGTACTGAGACCAGTTATGTGCACACTGCAGGGCTACTATCACAAGAAGAATATTTATCTCCATCCTGTTAGAACACAGTGGTATCTGGAAGGTCATAGTTAGGTGTTTAGCTTAACATGTGATCATTAAAATCAATTAAAAAATTAATTGCAACAGATGTATTTTAAACATGACCTTGTGCACTATAGTTGAGAATTGGGGTCTGTGCTGTTGGCACCAGGGCCAATCAACATTCCTGGTTACAACTGGGATGACATGGTAGAATGAGGAAGAGCATCACAAAGTATAATATAGGTACAACATGGGAAGTCTATGAGGGAATGTGAGATGGTAAGAAGCCATGATGGGAGACATACATACATGGCAAATTATAAGAATGGAAAACTATATAAACATGAAAGTAGATATAGGCAGGTGCTGCATTCCTGATGGGTTTCAAGGGGCTGACCAGAAATTTGAGTTGACAGGCAGTAAATGTCACGAGCATAGTAGGTGTCACGAGCCGCGGCGGTACACTGCATCCTGGCGTGAACTAGCAGCCGGGCGCGTGCTCTAGTTTCTATGCTCTGTTATTATTCTTTGGGATTATCCTTGTGGCATTGATGGATGGACATCCTCCAACTCCAGGGAGAGCTCTCATATGATTTAAACTGGTTCATTTATATTTTTATACATGCTTCCTGGTTATGTTATCATCTATGCTAGTTCTAGCTAGTAATTAATTAGATGCTTCCTGAGGCTGATTGTCAGCCCTGTCCTCCTCTGTCCTGATTGGCTCTTAGTACTATTTAAGGCAGTGAGGTCTGAGCCTCACTGCTGGTTATAGCGTTCTGTTCCAGTACTGCTACCTGCTCCTGTTCTTGTTTAGTGTTTGGTGTTCAAACCTTGGATTGATTACCTGTGTATGACCTCTTGCTTGTACCTGGGTTCTGAACCACTGCCTGTGACCCCGATCGTTTGCCTGTACCCAGACTCTGAACCACTGCCTGTGACCTTAATCCTTCTGCCTTTACCTGACATCTTCTCTGGTGCTCTGTCCAGTCCGCTGATCTCTGGCCTGCCGCCACTACACCGTGTGCTACCTCCTGTACCTGTGCGCTGCCGTGTTAGCATAAACTCATACTACTCTGAGCATAAGACCTGGGGGCATCCGAGTACCTGTGAGCATAACCAGTCTCTACGGAAAAGGCGGCTGCTAAAGGTGAACACCTCTCTTACCTGTTCTATGAGTTTATGCCGCACTGGTGGCCATAACAAGTAGGTATTTACATTACCAGTAAAGTAAGCTATTAATAAGTTACATTTATCTAGCTATAGAATTTAGAATATGAGCAACTGTCTTTAAGTTTCCATCAGCAGTTTGGTATTTTTTCATGGACAGCACAATGGCATAAAGGTTAGCATTGCTTCCTCACAGTGCTAGACTCATGGGTTCGATTCCAACCAGTGCCCTATTTGTCTGAAGTTTGTATGTTCTTCCCACGTTTGCATAGGTTTCCTCTGGATGCTTTGGTTTCATCCCACACTCCAAAGACATACTGGTAGGTTAACTGGTTTTTGATGAAGTTAACCCTGGTGAGCGTGTGTCTGTGTGGTAGGAAAGATACACTGGGGCAGTTACTAATATGAATGATCAAATATTCTTTCTGTAAAGTGCTGCATAATGTCGGTGCTATATAAAAATCTGATTATAAATAAATACATTTCTTGCTGGGACCCTTGAAACCCTTACAATACCATATTTTGATCTCAGACCTCCCCAACTTGCTCCAAAATTCCCCAACATGCCCTCAGATTCCCGCTTGACACAAAACACCTCACATGCCCTCAGATACCACATATACTCCAAAACAAAGACATCACATGTCACTCAGATTCCCCCGCCCACACACACACATGCCTCCCCACTGGGAGTACCAGTGATCACTTAATAGTAATTAACTAATGACCACTAACAATTATTTACCACTATGCACAAACAATGCAATTACCTTGTCAGTCAGCATTCCGGTTACATGGATTTTAGAGGGAAATCACTTGCTGTGATATCTGCACTGATTTGCTTCCTCCAAATAGCTCTTTTTTCACAAACAGCATCACTTACTGGCACAGCTCTGAGTTATTGAATAGAAGTTAGGGAATTGTTATAAACCAGGATGGAGCTGGGAGCTGGCAATGAAAGATTGCCGAGGCCATGGGCCACAAATCCTTAGGAGGTACCTGATAAACATTTAACATCTCAATTGGAAACATGATGAAAAAAAAGGTTAAACCACACTTTAATGCATTATTATATAAACAAGAAAGTTGTTTCAACCAAAAAAGACTAACCATCAGCACCGGCAACAAATTCTATTAAATTTCCATTAACATATATTACTGCAACTTTGAAAATAAAGTACTGTGCAAAAATGAATGAAAATTAGTGAATAAACAAGCATTAGTTATGACCGGATATAAACTGTTCCTTGTTCCATATCTATTACGGGGGTTATTAAAGGTTACAATCCTTTTTTATTAAGCCAGAGTGATTGCAGGATTAACAAATAATACATCTAGTGCGTGTCACTTTGAGTCACAATTGATGTTAATCATACATCCATCATTTCAAAACAACAATGATTACAGATTAGGCACCAGTCTCCTCAATTTTCCTTTTATGACCCTATCCAACCTCATTATAACATGATTGTCACTTTGTTATATTATAATTATCATGTATTATCAATTGAGTGTCTCTGATATTATGTTCTCCTGATATTTGCTATTTAGTGCACTATGAAATAACAACCACTTATAAATGATAAATGATAAATAAGAAAGGCAGATTCAACTATTTTACTATTAGCTGAGTCTGTATCATGAAGCAGAACCCTTACTTTGTGTGTATTCATTCATCTTTGTGTTTTCCTACTACAGTTTACATCAATAATGTGTTTGTGAGAAAAACACTTTGTAGGTATGTAGGAGGCTGTACTCACATTTTCCACGCTCATGATAAATTTAAACGTATTTACTACAACTTTACTTTAAAGTGTTTTCCACAGCATAAAACAGAAAAAAACTCTATTCTGTAGTTTCTATACAGATATATTTGGCTGTGGATATGACAATTAGACAATTTAGCTTATAACATTAGACTTAATTCTTAATTATATGTCTATAATGTGCTCTATTAGAACTAATTAACCATCTGTCAATTCCATGAGGTTCCTTGAATTATCCTATTGGCTTATGCTCAGAAGGCTGGTAAGACTCATTTTAAAACCTTTTCTAAGACTCTGCTAACCCACAGCTGTATATTAAAGTGACCTTTCTTTTACATGTAAAATGGGTTGTCCACTTTTACCCACCCTGCATCTTTATGCACTTGTTGTCACACAATGTGTTTTCTGTATAAAACTGTATCTCCCTGTATAATGTGGGTCTTTCCAACCTCCCTCTCCTGTAGCATCATAACCACACTTTATTTCCCTGACTTAATGAAATCAGAAAGTCCCAATGTTGGGAAATGTTGCCTGGGGCTTTCAAATTAAATTCTGGTAAGATATAGAGTGATGTTATGACATGGGGGGAGAGGGGCAAATTTTATAATAGACACAGATGACATTTTTGTCTAATACACAGTACATGCTAAACAAAGATAATAAACACTTAAAAAGTTGATTTAGTTCTTTCCTGCTACATGTAATGTATGCCACCTGTTTTTTTTAATAAATCTACATAACTGAAGGCCCAGTCTTCACCTATAGCAGCCCTTCACCTATGGGAAAACTAGCTCAGGGAGCAGCCTTTCAATCATTGCATTGTGTTTTAGTGCAAAATGGGTTTCCTATTAGTAAACTTAGAATTTAACTTAAAAGTGCTTTAATGATTGGCAGCTTTTCTGCACAATAATGCCGTCCAAAGGAAAACAATAAACCTGCCCCTAGGGGTAGTATTATATCTCATCAAGTGGGCTTCTAGGCTGCTTACAATTTTAGCTGTAGTGGCTTAAACCACAACAATACACCATGCTTGACCACTTGTGAACCCCTCTCCAGGATATCTCAGAGGGGAGGTCAAAAGGAGCAAGGGAAAGAGGTGAAATGTCACGGTTTGCATCAATATGGCCCTGTCCCCCGCTGCAATTCACGCGGTGGAGGAGGGGCCATGATGATCATCATGACCCTAACCACTACTGCATAAAGTGAAGGGAGGGATCTGTGAGGATAGCCTACTCTGGCTGGAGTCTGGACTGACTCCTGCAATTCAGGAATAGGCAAGTGTGCAGTACGCAGCCCTGGTACTGCTGAGATTCCTCCTTAGCCAGTTAAAATACTTAGTATCTCTCTTTACAGAGCTTTTTGCCTGCCTCCTGCAAGTCACACCACTGCCCCTCAGTCGACTGTCTCGAAGGCTTTTTCATATGAGGCATCTCCTCAGCTCCTTGCTGAGTCTCTTCTCAGGCCTCCAGCCTGTTGCAGGACACATAATGATATACATGGTCCCACTTCTGACCTTCTATCTGAGCTCTATAATGGGCTGCACATAGGTGTGGTCATACAGCCATTTAATCATGAAACTCCAGGGCCTGAACCGGTAACCAACTAGAGCCAACTAGCCTGTTACCATATTACTATATATAGATATTTATTAGTTGTGATTACTATTAAATTATCAATCCCAAGTGCCTTCCTTTTTTTACCCATGTTATATAACAACCCTTTAAAAGTGTCCAAATCATCTTGGTTAGGGCTTCATGTTGGTTAGGGCCTAACTTCTCTCTGGGTTGGTTCAGCTCCAATAAACAGAGCTTAGGAACCACTACACGGTAATCAGCCAAACATATTTACCTGTCAGACTTCTTCTGGATTGAATCATATGTTCACATAAAAATCTACCACTGCAAAAAATGGCGTTATACTATTTACATCTATAGAAAAAGCCTAGGGGAGGAGTGTAGTCATACGTCAGTTTTATTGGTTAGGTTTAGTGAGAAGTAGGGTTTGATTGCACACATGAGGGATCACAGCAAGGATCATGGCGCAGTGTGTAGTCTTAACCTCTGCCCCTGCTTATATTTGAAAAATGTCTGTTTTGAAGAGCTGTTATCTAGAATACATACAGAGAGCTGGGGGAGAGGGATCTAAAGAAATCATTTGGAGGATCAAGCCTCCAAAATACGTCTGCCTCTCCCTGGTGCCCACATCACAGTACAGTATCAGGAGTCCCAATTACAACCCTCCAGGTACTGCAACTAGCCACCAAATAAGTCGGCTCTTCAGTGGTCCCCGTGCAAATATGACCTAATATTTCTGAAGATATCTCAATAATCTGAGTCCCAAAGGGATGGAGCACTGTACAACCCCACCAGATCTGTTAGGGAGTGCCGGTATTATAATTATTATTATCTTTGACTTATAAGGCGCCACAAAGGGTCCGCAGTGCCGTACATTACATATACAGAAAGCAGAACCAAGACACAACATGATACAAAAATATATACAAACACAGGTGACAGGGTAAAGCAAATCTGATTATATCTGGGACAGATAGTGAAAGGGATGGTAGAAATCAGCGAGAAGAAGGCCAAAGCTCAAGAAAACAGGGAAAACAGGGCTAGCGAAGCAGGCCAAGAGATACAGAGGGTGAAGGAACAGTAGAAGGAGCACACAAGGAAAGAGCCCTGCTCATGAGAGCTTACATCCAGCATTTTGGCATCTCCAACAGGAATTAGGTATTTCTCGGTAGCTTTTTGCCAATGGGGCAGGACATCTATACCATCTAGAGAGTACTTTATAATGGGTTTCTATCACAGATACACTGGTGGAACATGCATGGACTGTCTCGAAAATAGCTGGCCAGTCTCCTTCTTGAATCAGGTCATCTACGTCTTGTTCCCAAGCCATGGTAAAGTTCGACATGGAGTTAAATAAGATATCATTATTCGGGCAACCCGGAGCGAATGAGGTGTTATCAAAGATAGGGGCCATTGGTGAGATGGGTGAGGAGATATGTGTAAGTGTTCTGAGTTTGGACCACCTAGTGATGGTAAAGCCAATTGTGGGATGTTTAACAGAAGGCATTTTACTCAGCCAAGGGTGTGTTTGGTCGAGGAGGATAGGTGTGACCCCTCTATCTTAATTCATTGTTTATCACATTTGGGATTTGTCCACTCCAGAATCCTACACCAAATCTACACCAAACTTTAATTCAATGTCAGCCAATGTAGAAAGCTGCTGTGAGCAGGACCAGGCAGTGAAAGTTATAACTACCATTTGAACTGGGAGATGATGGGAAAGACCAGCCCAGCAGGCAAGTATATTGGACACTTAATACAGCTCTTTACATTGTTCTTGGTACCAGGTATGGCTGTGCACATTAGTTTTGCTACTAGAAGTGGCTCTGCATTTTAGTTTGGCACAGATTGGCTTTGCTCTTTAATCTCGTCAAGACACCTTGACAAGGTAAGCAGCACACTATTATTTGCTACACCTCACTCTTCCTTTTTTACCTATTCAACAAACAAGTATTTTTTGCTAGCAATACACAAAAATATATTCATAAATGAAAAGATTACATTTTGCCAACATCGTAAAGAATGGAAAGATTTGAGTTTGCCTTGGGATACAGAGCATAAAGTTACCATTCATTTAAAAATTATTCCACTTACTTAGTTATGTTACATTACCCTTTCAGGTATATAATTAACTTGCATAATGGAACAGAAATGAAATTAATCAACACTGTGCAGAAAGTTGGGGTATAATTATTCATATACTGCAGGCAAAGTACAAACACATCAACTTAACTGTCCGCTGGCTTAATCTAGCTGTAATACATATATAGAAAACATTTATTATATAGTGCTTATACAAAATGCATAGTAAGCATTGTGGTTACCAGGGAACATTGCAGTCATTATTATTTTATTTATAATTACCAATTATATAATGCTCTTCATAGGCATTGCATTTATTATTTTGTTCTGTTTTAACACTTTTAATTGATTAAATGAGTTTGCATTGATAATGTGTTTTGAAGCTGCAAATAATTTAAGGGTTCAATAAAGTTGGATGCATTTGCTCACTGAACGTCCATAGGAAGAGATACGCTCAAGAAAAAGCGCACTTATGTGTATATATTGATTTGGACACATATCAAGATGCATCCAACTGAAAAGAAATAGTATTTGTGCTAAACGTGGAGCAGGCGCAAAATTGTGTATACTTATACCCCCTGATAACTTACAGATGCGACTTGACAGTGTTAGTAGTAAATGCTTAGTAGTTTACACCTTTAAATGCTGTGAATATTCTTGTTTGCAGTTGTATAAATAGAAATGTCAATTCAGTAATGCAAAAGACGGGTGTAACTTTATATAATATAGAAGCCACACTAATGAATAAAGTACTGTTAGATAGAGGACCATTACGCAATCAGGCAATCAGAAGCATTGAGATGTTCATCATTATCACTGTGTATACTTGGCCGGACCTCACATAGGTGTATCGGCAGATGCATGACTTCGAATTATATTGCAGTTACATGAACATGCCCTTTCTGTACACATCCTAAGCTTGCCTACCCCTATTCTGCATCACTAGAAGTAAGGGGGACAAGTCATTGATATACAAATGTCTATATATGGACATATGCACACACATTTTTGCAGCACATGCACAGTATAGAAATATAAAAATTGACGCACTTTCAACACTAAGTGAGCCCCTTACAGTTCATTGATGTATCAGGCATGACAACTAGGTAATTATTTTAAATCCCGCATTTGTTGCAATTTTACTTCAAAATCCCAAATTATTTTTCTTGCTTTCCTTTCATGGCATTATCTTTAGGACTCTATCATCCCTCACCCTTCCTGCAACACAGACCTCTGTCCATATTGCCCCTTCAATACTTCACCCACCTCTAGTTAACACTCATGAATCCAGGTCTCCAACACTTCTCCCATGCACACATATCTGAACACTACCGAAATCCAGCAAACCTCAAACACATCACCTTTCTCTCCTCTCTTCTAAAGTCCTTTAAATGTGCCCTTTGGAATGCATGCTCTGTTTGTAACAAACTTACCTCCATACACAACCTCTTCCTCTCAAACAACCTCAACCTTATGGCAAAAACAGAAACATGCCTCACCTGCAGCCCTTTCACATGGTGGTCTACATTTTATCCACACCCCCAGACCTGGAGACTACTTCTCTGCCCACAGTGCACATTCACATTTCTACCAAATGTCCCATCACTCACTTTCACATCTTTTGAAGTACATACTTTTAGGATTTTTAACCCATTCTCTATGCGTATCACTGTGATCTATCACCCTTCTGGACCACACCAACAATTTCTTGAACATTTCTCTGCATGGCTCCCTCACTTCTTATCTACTGATATCCCCACCATCATCATGGGTGATTTCAACATCCCTATTGCTAATCCACATTCCAATGCTGCTTCAAAACTACTCTCTAACCTCCTCACTTGACCTCTCCCGGTGGATTGAATCTGCTACTCATCAGGATGGCCACTGTCTTGATCTTGTTTTCTATAGACTACGCTCAATTTCTAATTTCCTTAAAACTCCTTTCCCCCTCTCGGATCATCACCTTATTAGTTACTCGCTCACTCACAGTCCTTTAATCTCCCTGCTGTCAAACTCTTCCAAGTCTCCTCATACCCACAGGAATATTAGCTCAATTGATTTTCAATAGATTTTCACCTCTTTCCAACACCTTCTCTCCCCAATTTCTACACTCTCCTCCCCTGATATGGCAGTTTCTCATTTTCACTATACCCTAGCAACTACCCTTGATAAAGTGGCTCCAGCGACTCTTCATACGCGTAGACTTCGTTGTCAACCGTGGCACACTAAAATAACACAAAATCTACAAAAGTTTTTCGCAAAGCTGAACATCACTGGCGTAAATCTTGTACCTCTAATGATCTGAGCGCATATACTGCTATACACTTCTATCAAAATGCTCTGGACACTTCCAACCCCTCATCTATGCTCAGGCTTCTATTCCCAAACGCCTTCTTAACACATTTAAATCTTTTCTAAATCCTCCCACTCCAAACCCTCCGACTATAATCAGTGCCCAAGATTTTGCATCCCATTTCAAGGATAAGATTGATAAGTTCTGGCTTGAAATGGTATCATCTCACTCGACTAGCAATTAGCTCAATTCCTTCCCAGCATCTCTGACACCCTCTCTTAATTTGATCTCACAAATAAAGATGAAGTATCTACTTATTTATTATCTTCCTAATCTACCTCCTGTCCTCTTAATCCCATAAGCTTACAAATTGGTAGGTTCATGTCTCGTGTGCTCATTCCACCTCTAACTAAAACCTCTAATCTATCTCTCTCTACTGGTATCTTTCCATCACTGTTCAAGCATGCAGTGATTACTCCTATTCTGAAAAAAATTAATTCTGACCCACACTCTCTCTCGAAATACTGCCCCATCTCTCAGCTCCCATGCCCCTCCAAATTTCTCGAGAGCATTGCCTACAGTCTCCTCAAACGTTTCCTTTCTGCGAGTAACCTATTGTATTCTCTTCAATCAGGCTTTCACTCTTAACACTCCACAGAGACTGCACTGACTAAGGTTGTCAATGATTTGATCACAGCTGAAACTAAAGGTGAGCACTCTCTCTTCTAATTCTCCTGGATCTCTCTGCTGCATTTGACACAGTTGACCACCCTCTCCTCATACAGACGCTACAATCCCTAGATCTTCAAGACACTGTCCTATCCTGGTTCTCATTCTATCTATCTAATCGCTCTTGCAGTATTAATTTCTCTGGAACAACATCCACACAGCTTCCTTTATCAGTTGGAGAACCACTCAGACGCAGTCATAGGCCCTCTGCTATTCTCTATCTACACCACTTCTCTTGGAAAACTAACAAGCTTCTTTGGATTTCAGTATCATCTCTATGAGGATGATATGCAAATTTATCTATCCTCTTCTGATCTCTCACCATCTGGGTTGTCTCACATTACTGACTGTCTTTCTGCCATTTCATCTTGGATGTCCTCTCGCCAACTCAAACTCAAAAACAGAGTTAATAATATTCCCACCCAACAAATGAAGCTTCCTGCCTGACATTTCAATTTAAAAAAACATTTCCAGAATATGTACATATCTCACATAAGACACTGCAAAAACTTTAATTCATGAACTCATCATCTCCCACATCGACTATTGTAATTCCCTCCTTACTGGTTTTACCAAACTCAAATTTGAACCCCTATAATCTATTTTGCATGTAGCGGTTAGAATGGTTTTTGTTGCAAATCGTTTTACATCTCCTGAGTCACTCTGTCAGTCTCTAAATTGGTTGCCTGTTTTTCAACAAATCCAATATAAAATTCTTCTACTAACCTATAAGGCGATCAACAAAATTGCACCAACATACATCTCCTCACTTGTCTCTAAATATCTCCCAACTCGACACTTCCGTTCTGCACAAGATTCGCATCTCTCTTACACTCTCATCACTTCCTCCCATTCTTGGTTACAGGACTTTTTTGGGCTGCACCCACTTTATGGAATTCCCTCTTTTGCACCACAAGACTTTTCTCTAGTCTTCAAACCTTCAAGCATTTTCTAAAAACCCACCTCTTCAGACAAGCTTATAATATTCCTCTACCACCCTCTTAATCTCCTTAGGTTACCTATTACCACCCTTTACACAGCTAATACAAGACAACATAGTTATGTGACTGAGCATACAGTCCAATAAAAAATAATACATGAGAAAGTAGTTTAGAGTTAAAGGGAAGCGGATATAATGAAGAATAGTGATTGTGGCTTTAGAGAGAGGTAAGCAGTTAAAGAAGTGAGATGTTGTGACTTGAAAGTGAGCTATACAGGGATAAAGAGATAAAGAAGCTAAAGAGGTAAGGGAAAAGACAATGAGTAATAACAGAGCTTGAGGGTAGTATTACAAGTAGCAGAGACTAAGAGAATATTTGAGGTGATAGTTTGAGCAAGTAGTTAGAGAGTGAGAGGATAGAGGAGTATGAGGGAACAGAGGCTAACAGGAAGAGAGTATGAGGACAGTCTAAGGGAGATATACTGAGGTAAACACTGGGGCTAAAGAGAACATACAGAGATTAGTGAGTAGAGGAAGAAACAGACATCCAAACTGAGAAGGAGAGAGAAACCTACAGTGATCACTTGGAGCGACGCAATTTCCGGATCAGGGCTTTCATAAAGCACCATCCATGTCAGGAACACTGGACATCCTAGCCATACTCTGGATGGCCGAACAGATAAGTGTCAACACGTTAACTAAACACTGCAGTGTATGACATATTCTAACACTTTTGCAAGTTCAGGCTAGGTGAACTTACATCCCATGATTTAATATTACCAAAACTTAATTAGCCTTCCCATTATTATATAGCAGTATGAACCATAAGGCTAAAAAAAGAGTAAAAAGTAACAGTAAGACCTTCCATCCAATATAACTTTATACTGCTAGGGAGAGTGTCTTTGTTGTATTTGTATTTATCCCCTCTATGCCTCAAATTTCTATTATTTATCATCTTTCTGAAATGTAATGCGAATATAGTAAGCTCAATGTTGGAGACAAATAAAAGCAGTTGTTTAAACATTATCTTTTATTCCAGCACAACTTCCTCAGAGAAATCAACAGTAGTTGTTATCAGAAAAAATTAATTGAAAACTGATTTCCAAAAGCCTTCTCATCATGGAAGGGTTAATAAATACACCTATTGTGGGGGGAAAGTCTTTGAAATAAATATGGCAACTTATCCATATATCCAAACTTTGAAGCACCTAGAATTGGAAAAGGGGAATGGCAACATAACAATTGATGGGCTGTGTCCATATCACTATGGGGGTGTGGTCATGTCATGGGTAACATGCCTACTGCTTTTGAAGCATTAGACTATCCCTTTTCCCATCCCATTCCCTCCAATCACCCATTTATTGCCACGTGCACTAGTGGGAAGTGTGCACTGCACTCGTTCACTGCTGCTCTACAGTCAGGACAGAGCCTTTACTTGTCATTGTCACACCTAAACAGATGGGATGTATGACTTGCCTGCTGTATATAATACATATGCAGACACTATAGTACATTTTTTAGAGGGTAAATCAGTGCAATCATATATCTATGTCTAGACAAATGCACCCATTTTTACGAGTAAGCAAATGGATTTTTGGTCCAAGATGGTGTCCATTGCAGGAGAGCAGATGTTTGCGTCAACTGATGATAGGAGTTGGGCAGTTTGAGGGCATTGCTAAATGTGGATAAGGTGCATCTAGTTTTGCACTAAAGTCCAAAATTAGAATTTGTGTTACAGGAGTAGATTATTTAAATGAGATAAAGGGTATAAAGGGTACTTTTAGAGGTGAGATCTTTCCTTTGGAGAATGACACACAGCCAGTTCCTCCCAGCAAAAGCCTTGAATTCTTCATTATTCTTATAATGGGACACATTGTGTACCTTCCTTTTTTGTGACAAGGTACATTTATAGGTGTGCTTCAACTAATGTAGTAAAAATCTGCAAACACACAAAACAACACATGTAATAAAGACAGACATTTGTTTTAACTCTCATGGTTTATTTAAAATACTAATGCATAAAATTATGCTCAGTTTGCTTTTACGGGGTACTTCCAAAGTCCATGAAATGGGCGTGCATCCTGAAATTCATTAGGCAAAAAAGTATAAAAATGATCCCAATCAGCCTCCTTTTTACTCAAACAGACTGACTTATATATAAACACGCCCAATCCTACAAAGATGCATGACTTATCAAAAGAAAAAAAAATAACAAAATTTGCAGGAGCTCTTTTTTTCTGGTCCCTAAATGACCCTGAGTGTCCTTGTTTTTCAGTGATTCGGTACAATGCAAATGTATTTTATTTGCTTAAAAACATAACGAATGTATGCAAAAGCTGTTCTAATGAATAAAATTTCCACAGCACCATTAAATTATTTGTGCATTTTCTTTCTCTCAAAATCTGTCATCTGTGGGTAGATGGCCTTGAAAATTATTTGTAGACTTTTTTATGCTTTTATAATAGAGCATACATAATTAACAGCATACTTGGAATTAAAAACAAATAGTTATTTGAAGTAAACAACAACAAGGCTGAACTATACTGAAAAAAATATATACGTTAAAGTAGTTGAATTGAATTTAGCTATAAAAAATATAGTTTCACTGAAATATTCGATAACCTTAATTAAAAGTTAAAATGAATTTCACATAGAAGGACATAAAAACCTGTTATAAACCAGATGTTATTAGGCTATGTCCACATGAATACATATTTGACCATGCAGAGTGCAAACAGGAGCTGGTAGGAGGTTATAAAATGATGTTTGTGTCCTTTTTCATGCTCCGTAAATCTCCAGAGCTTCCTGTACATGCAAAAAACCATCTGTGGATGTAGCCTTAGTCTGACAAACAGATGGTGTGAGCTTACATGAGAGAAATGCATGACAGTGTGCTAATCTCCCATGTTGAGCAGCCCTCTAAGTGTTATCGGAAGCCTTTCACTCTAATAAATAATGTGAACTTGGTTTAGAGTCATATGACATTTCATTTGTGGTGGATAAAAATATGCTTTTCAAACGGCACATGCGTTCAAAATGCAGCCTCATTGGACATAACTTGACCTTGTGTCCCCATATGCCCGAAGATGTGGATCAGAGATGGCTGAGCAGAAACTGGGTACAGTTAGGGCATGCACACATAAGTGTAGAACACCATTGGGAGATGTGGCCTATTTTGCCACTCCTGAAGTCCTGGAGTAAAGTTAGATGCTAAAGGTGATGATGATGACAGCATCAGCATGTACCTTTACTATTTGAAAAAAATAAATCAGGTAAATCAGTGGAATTGACTTTTTGTGAAATCATATACCTGCGTCTATACAAATGCACCCATTTTTACGAGTAAGCAAATGGATTTTTGGTCCAAGATGGTGTCCACTGCAGGAGAGCAGACGTTTATGGCAACTGATGGCAGGAGTTGGGCAGTTTGAGGGCATTGCTAAATGGATAAAGTGCATCCAGTTTTAGACTAAAGTACAAAATTAGAATTCATTTTACAGTAGTAGATTAATTAAATGGGATAAAGGGATAGAAATGATACTTTTAGATATACTTCTTATAATGGGACACATTGTGTACCTTCCAATTTTCACATCTGTGACAAAGCTCATATCTAGGTGTACTTTAACCAATGTAATTAAAACATTCTTGCCAACTTTTTTAAGTGCACCTTCGGGAGTTCCCGGAGGGGGTATCAATGGAGGGGCCAGGGCTTGGTGAATCGTGTAATTTATGTCCCCGCCGCAGAGATGTAATGACGCTTATGCATCATTTTACAGTGGAGGCCAAAATGACGCTATTACCTGAGAATCACATTATGGCTACACTAATCCTGCCCACTTCACTACGAAGTGGGCAGATGAGGGAGGGTGTACTTTCCTGGGAGTCTGGGAGACCTACCTGGAATTTGGGAGTCTCCTGGTGTCAGCAACTCTGGCTATCTGCTGATTTTGGCACTACCCTACCTGGTCTTCTCCAGGGACCACTGCAAGGAGGTTGGGGTTTAGCTGCAAGAGACATGCAGATTGTGATTCTCCAGTAGGGTAATAACGAGATAGATGAGGGATAATCGGACGGTCAGGAATGCTGAGGTCTAGTCATGCAGACAATGCAGTACACCAGGAGGATCCAAAAGAGTAGTCAGACAGGGGAAGGTCAATACCGGAACAATGTAGCAGAACCAAGGCAGAATCCAAAAGGAACGTCAGGGACAACCGAGATCAAAACCAGGAAGACAGACCAAGGATAATGCAATATAACAAGACCTGGAGCTAGGAGACCTAGTGGTAAATGTATCAAGCTGAGAGTTTTCTGGCGGGTTTGAAAAGTGGAGATGTTGCCTATAGCAACCAATCAGATTCTAGCTGTCATTTTGTAGAATGTATTAAATAAATGATAGCTAGAATCTGATTGGTTTTTCAAACCCGCCGGAAAACTCTCAGCTTGATATATTTACCCCCTAACTTCTCTTTTTATATAGGCAAAGGAAATAGGGAACGCTGGTGGCAGTGACGTCACCTGCCGCCGCCGGCTTCCAGACTAGCATGCAGTTGCCTAGCAACAGGGCACACTTGAGCAGAAGTAGCTGCCCGGCAGCCGGACCTGATGCAGACGGGAGAGCACAGAGATGGCGCCTGACACCTGGACATTCCAGGAGAGTTGGCAAGTATGAATAAAGAAACTGCAAACACACAAAACAACACATGTAATAAAGACAGACACCATTTGTCTTAATTTTCATGGTTCATTTAAGAAAGAAAATCTTAAAAGTTTGAAATAACGGGACAGTCCAAAAGTTGGACTTTTTGGTTGGACTTTCATATGAAATTTTTGCTGCGCATTTTCAGAGGCACAGTTTAAAAATACTAAAGCATAAAGCTTATCTCAGATTGCATTTTCAGGGGTACTTCTGATATCCATGAAATTCATTAGACAAACAAGTATAAAAATGATGCCAATCAGTTGCAGCCTTCTTGACACTCTAACTGATCCAATTACATGTAAAAACACGTGCAATCCTACAAAGATGCATTACTTATCGAAAGAAAAAAATAACAACAGTTGCAGGAAGTCTTTTTTCTGGTCCCTAAATGACCCTCAATATCCTTGTTTTTTCTGTGTTTCAGTATGCTGTAAATGTATTTTATTTGCTTTAATACATATCTAATATATACAACACTTTTACAGCATCATTAATTTATTTGTGCATTTTTTTCTACTAAAATCTGTCATCTGTGGGTAGATGGCCTTGAAAATTATTTGTAGACATTTTAATGCTTTTATAATAGAACATACATAATTAACAGCATACTTGGAATTAAAAACAAAGGGTTATTTGAAGTAAACAACATCAAGGCTGAATATACTTAAAAATATATACATTAAAGTAGCTAAATTGATTTTAACTGTAAAAAATATAATTTAACTGAAATATGCAATAAACTTAATTAAAAGTTAAAATAAATTTTATATAGAAAATGTATAAACCTTTATTAAAGCAGATGTTGTTAGGCTATGTCCACGTGGATAATTTTTTGACCATGCAGAGTGCAAACAGGAGCAGGTAGGAGGTTATAAAATGATGTTTGTGTCCATCTTCATGCTTCTTCAATCCCCAGCTTCCTGTGCATGCAAAAAAGCAAATGTGGATGTAGCATTAGTCTGACAAACAGATGTTGTGAGTTTATTTGAGAGAAATGGCAAAACAGTTAATCTCCCATCATGACAAGCCCTCAAAGTGTTATCAGAAGCCTTTTACTCTAATATTAATAAACTTGGTTTAGACTCATATGACATTCCATTTGTGATGGGTAAAAATATGCCTTTCAAACTGCACATTCATTCAGAATGCAGCCGCATTTAGAGTTGGACATAACTTGACCTTGCGGCTCCATATGCCTGAATAGGCAGATCAGGGATGGGTGAGCATAAGCTGGCTACAGTTAGGGCAAGCACACATAAGTGTAGCACACCATTGGGAGATTTGGCTTACTCCTGAAGTAAAGATACATGCTAATGATGATGATGATGATGACAGTCTCAGCATGTACCTTTATTATTTAGAAAGATATCATTTTTAAACATCAACATGCCCCCTTTAAAATAAATATCCAGCACCAATAGCTTGGCTGATTGTAGCTAAAGCAGGGGCCAATGAAAATGAGATTCCCCTACAGATGCAGCAACCAGTACCATTCTATGCCAAGCTCTCACACATCACGCCGATAAATGCAATATAAAGTTATTATATAAACTCCAGCCATCATGTGCTTTAAGTAACGTAATGCAGCCCTTGAAGGTGACTGGAAGCTGAAAATATATTATTGTCATTGTTGTTGCTAGATTTCCACCCCCCCTTAGAGCCTAGCGCTCTATGCTGGTCAGATCATCATATCCTGTCCTTTACCAGCAACTGCGACAAGTGGACCTTGGTCCGCTATGTCAACCCCTTCTTACCCTTAACCTCTGGTCCTTTCTTCCTCTTCCTCTCTGGTCGTCGCCTGGCTTATCTTATTTCGTCTATTTTTCTTTCCTTTCCTTCTTCTTTGACACCTCATGTCTGTTCTGCTCTCCTGCGTTTCGAACATTAGCTTACATATGACCCTTAATCTTATCTCCCACAATGTCAAGGGCCTCAACTCCCCTCTGAAACGAGATAAGCTCCATTCTTCTCGCAAGACTCTTAAAGGCGAATTGATATTCGTGCAAGATTTTGTTAACCATCTCCACCCTGAGCTCCGTTCTAGAAAATTCCCCCTCACATATCATGCATGTGATCTTAGACAGAAAAAGCGAGGGGTTGCAATCTGGTTTGCCCGTCATCTAATTTTTGAACTTCGCGACTGCCACAAAGATAAGGAAGGTAGATTCCTGATCCTCATAGGCTCTCTAAATAATCTCCCCTGCATCCTGGTGGACCTATATGCACCCAACACTGGGCAGCATAAATTCTTCAAAATATTGGGTTCTTTGCTAGCACGTGTTTGTCAGGGTGAACTTATTGTCGCTGGCGATTTCAATGCTGTTTTAGCCTTCTGTAATGCCTGGTCTACTGCAGGTGTCTGATTTTCTGGAGATCTAATATATAAAGGTGCCTTTGTCTCCTGGGATTATCTGCATTCTAGGTATCCTAATCTCCATTCTAAATTCTACGAGTACTTTCAATTGCGGCACTTTGTGGGCTCTCTCCTCGGGGGTCCTCCTGCAAAATTAGCTTCCCATGTTCTTGCTGCAGCGCGATGCCTAGTGGCTAAGTCATGGAAACAAGCCGAACCCCCCACTATGACGTCCTTACGCTCCTATATTTGGTTTATTGCCCAGATGGAACAGATTACATACCATCTACATGATAAGAAGGATAAATTCCACCAGGTTTGGGCTCCTTGGCTTTACTTATAATCCCTCAATACCTACATCAGCTGCCTTTTTGTTATGTGATTTCCCAATGTTCCCAGCTAGATGAACAGCTCATAGGGGGTCTGTATCTTGAAATTGTTCCTTCCTCGCGAGTATTGGGGTAGTATTCCCTTCAGCGGTTTGGTGTTTTTTTTTATTTTTTTTCTTTCTATCTCTCTTTGTAGGCAACGACCAGTGTCCCCCCCTTCCCACCTCATGTTATTAAAACGGCATAAAGCCTTGAATAATTAGTGCTACAAATGTTTACTTGTTTGATCTGCGACAATCTGTTGTTGGTTTTGATATTTGCTATTTGAATATTTTCCTTTAATATTGTCGTCTATGTTTTATTTTTATTTTGTATTGTTTCCTGTACCTATCTTCTTCGTACTTATGCAATGTACTAATTGCTGATTCTTGTATGTATATTATTATTGATGCTATTTTTTATTTAATTTTTTTAAAATAAATAGTTATAAAAAAATAATAATATATTATTGTCTTTCTTTACCCAAGTACTGATAGATGTAAGGAATGTATTGTATTGTATGTGTATATGTAACTATTGAAGAAATAGGCAGCAGGGAGAAGTCTGGTGATAAGACACAAAACTGGTGGTCACAAAGGTTAATAGCTGAGGATAACCTCATGGGCAAGGGTAAAATTTTAATTTAAAATAATCTCAATTGAAAAAACTTTGTAACGTTTTGCTTGTCTTTATTGTTCACTCGTTTGCATATATGACAATTTCAACACCATAATCCAATCATATAACATTATTATTTTTCCAGTAGTTAGATGAATGTTCAGTTTACATTATTGCTATTTCTGCCATTTTTTTTAAGGAATAAATGGTTCCTGTTACTTTCTTTTTGTAGAAAGTTTACTATGCTGGTAAATGACTTTGTGTGAACTATCCTGAAGTGCAGTAATTTATAATAAAGTTGAATAGACAAATCAAATTTGATATTAATTACAACTGAGCTTAATCATTTTTCATTTTTGAGATAGAACACCCTCTCAGAGGACTTAGTACAGAAAAACAAGTTTATAAAAATCAAAACAACAGATAAACCGAACACTGAAGCATTATTTTTCCATTTGACATGAACATTAAGTATATAGAAAGTTATAGTTGTGTAACAAAGTCAAATTTAATTTTGCTGATAATAAAAAGTTCATCCACATGGCAGTAGGGCCTGTTGTTTCGGGTTTTATTTGATCCATTCCAAAGTTTCATGACACTTTATTAAAAACAACTTTTGTAAATACACATTTCATTTTTACACTGTAGTATCAAATGTGCATTCATCTCGCCCTTATCACCTTCTGATGCATTACACTATTAGTACTGTCAGTCCTGCAGACTATGCATTCTCAAAGATATTGAGCCTATGTCCAAAACAAGGCTTCAATCAACTCATTTTTAATGTATGCACATACAGATGAGAAGTGGGCATCCACTATAACTGGAGAAAAGACGGCTTTGCTATCTACATCAGCCTTTTCACTGTAAGTGTGGTCAGACTGTGCCTTTCGTACAAGAAATAGTATCATTAGCTATAATTAGCAAGGAACATAATTAAGGTACTATGGCATTCCTAATGCCTCTAACGCTCCCTCTTTCCCTCCATCACTAGCACTTCTACTCCCAGTGCAGCCAAACAGTCATTACTTTCTTTATACAGTGACTGCATAAGAAAGGACATGGGCAGGTCAAAGACAGAGTACTTTCGATAGCAGTCAACAGTGGTGGAACTACTGCCACTGCAGGGGAAAGTATGTCACTATTGTGTGTTTGAATTTTTTATTACATTGGTTGAAGTGCATCTAGTATGTACACCAGTGCCGCAACGAGGGTGGTGCGGACGGTGCCGTCGCCCATGGCGCAAAGCCAAGAGGGCGCAGCAGCCGCCTGCTAACTGCCTTCAGCCCTTAAGTTACGCTTAAGGGCTGAAGAGAGAGAGAGATTTTAACTTACCAGAGTTTGATGCTTCAGTCGTTAAGTTCCGCCGTGGAACGCATGTGCGTTCCACTGTCAGGAAGTTCGGCATTTGGAACGCAAACTGCGTTCACTGTTCCTGCAGTATAAAAGAATCAGTACTGCAATATATAACTACGTTCACTGTTCCTGCAGTATAAAGGAATTTGTACTGCAATATATAACTACGTTCACTGTTCCTGCAGTATAAAAGAATTTATACTGCAATATATAACTACGTTCACTGTTCCTGCAGTATAAAAGAATTAGTACTGCAATATATAACTACGTTCACTGTTCCTGCAGTATAAAGGAATTTGTACTGCAATATATAACAACGTTCACTGTTCCTGCAGTATAAAAGAAATAGTACTGCAATATATAACTACGTTCACTGTTCCTGCAGTAAAAAAGAATTAGTACTGCAATATATAACTACGTTCACTGTTCCTGCAGTATAAAGGAATTTGTACTGCAATATAAAACGATGTTTACTGTTCCTGCAGTATAAAAGAATTTATACTGCAATATATAACTACGTTCACTGTTCCTGCAGTATAAAAGAATTAGTACTGCAATATATAACTACGTTCACTGTTCCTGCAGTATAAAGGAATTTGTACTGCAATATATAACTACGTTCACTGTTCCTGCAGTATAAAAGAATTAGTACTGCAATATATATCTACGGTCACTGTTCCTGCAGTATAAAGGAATTTGTACTGCAATATATAACTACGTTCACTGTTCCTGCAGTATAAAAGAATTAGTACTGCAATATATATCTACGTTCACTGTTCCTGCAGTATAAAGGAATTTGTACTGCAATATATAACTACGTTCACTGTTCCTTCAGTATAAAAGAATTAGTACTGCAATATATAACTATGTTCACTGTTCCTGCAGTATAAAGGAACTTGTACTGCAATATAGAACAACGTTCACTGTTCCTGCAGTATAAAAGAATTAGTACTGCAATATATAACTACATTCACTGTTCCTGCAGTATAAAAGCATTAGTACTGCAATATATAACTACGTTCACTGTTCCTGCAGTATAAAGGAATTTCTAATGCAATATATAACTACGTTTACTGTTCCTGCAGTATAAAAGAGTTTGTACTGCAATATATAACTACGTTCACTGTTCCTGCAGTATAAAAGAATTAGTACTGCAATATATAACTACTGTGGCAAGAGCCCGCTACTGCAGAAGCACACGCGTACAACTTCTTCCTTTTTATGGTTCTTTATTGTCAGGATGGTAATAATGTTTTGACACCGTATACTTGCACAGCAATTATGGAGACCCTCAACACTTACTATACATAGTCCAGCTCTCTGTCCAGATCAGCCAGCTAGCCCAGCGTTGATCTCCCTGAACAATGAAACAAGCAGGGTTATATACCTGACACTCCTCCCACAGGCCTAGCTTGATGGACAGGTGACACACCCACCTTCTCTTTAAAAGGAAACACCCATCCCTGGCTCTGTTTAGACTATAAGACCCACCCTGTCTGTTTGCTGAGAGGAAGCATCTTTTAAATCATGTAAGTAAACCAATTTTAAACTACACATATGTTTTTACCTGGTTTAATCTCCACCTAGGTACATAACTGTGCCAATGTTTTACTCTACTTCCCTGCTTTCTCTGCATATTGCCAGCTAAATGCCTCCTTTTGTTACATATCCCTCCCCCTAGCGTCTCCAAGTAGGGGGACACGGACTTCGCAAGGAGCGCATATTTTCGTGACAACGCATCTGCATTTTTGTGTAGAATCCCAGGCCTATGTTCTACTGAGACCTGGAAAGGTTGTAGTGCCAAGAACCAGCGGGTTACCTTGGCATTTACCTCCCAGTTGTTCTACATCCATCTTAATGGTGCATGGTCTGTAATTAGGGTGAACTCTCTGCCTAGGAGATAATAGCGCAGAGCTTCTGTAGCCCATTTTATGGCGAGACATTCATTCTCCACAGTGGCATATTTTTGTTCCCTTGGAAGCAACTTACGACTTAGGTACAGGACAGGATTTTCTACTCCATTCTTCTCCTGTGACAAGACTGCACCTAAGCCAACACCAGAAGCATCAGTTTGGAGGAAAAACCTCTGGGTAAAATCTGGTGCTTGTAGAACTGGAGAGGAACAAAGAGCTAACCGAAGATCAGACCAGGCGGTTTCTGCAGAGTCAGACCAGGTTAATCTATCAGGACAACTTTTTTTTAACATGTCCGTAAGTCGAGCAGCTCTAGTGGCGAAGTTGCTTACAAACCGTCTGTAGTAACCTACTAAGCATAAAAAGGTTCTTAACTGTGACTTTTTCTCTGGTCTTGTCCAATTTTTGACTGCCTCCACTTTGTCTAGCTGGGGTTTTACATGCCCTCGACCAACAATGTACCCCAAATATTTGACTTCTCTCATGGCTATGGCACATTTCTCTGGGTTAGCTGTTAACCCTGCGGACCATAATGAAGCTAAGACCGCCTCAACTTTGGCTAAATGTGATCCTCAGTCTGGGGTATAAATCACTATATCGTCCAAGTAAGCAGCTGCATAAGCTGTGTGAGGTCGTAGCAATTTATTCATAGCCCTTTGGAAGGTGGCAGGTACCCCATGCAACCCAAAGGGTAGGACTTTATATTGATAGAGACCATCAGGGGTGGAAAATGCAGTCTTTGGCTTGGCCGTGGAAGTCAGGGAAACTTGCCAATAACCCTTTGTTAGATCAAGGGTTGTCAAATAATTGCTACCAGCAAGATTTTCCACTAGTTCATCCACACGTGGCATCGGATAGGCATCAAACTGCGACATACTGTTTAGGCGCCTAAAGTCATTGTAGAACCTAATTGTCCCGTTGGGTTTCGGGACAAGCACAATGGGACTATTCCATTCACTAGTGGACTCTTCAATTACATCTAACTGGAGCATCTTCTTGACCTCCTTTCTCACGTCCACCGGTCTGGCTTCTGGAATACGATATGGCTTTTGCTTGACAATGACTCCTGGCGCAGTGACAATGTAGTGTTCGATTAAGGTAGTGCGCCCAGGAATGGAAGAGAAGACATCCCTGTTCCGGCAAATCATTTCTTCAGTCTGTTGCCTGTGCTGAATGGACAAGGCTGGCTCTATGGGCACTTCAGACTTTTTAATGGCAGTACTGACTACCTGAGGAGAGGTTTCCTCATCATGCCAGGGTTTAAGGAGGTTCACATGATATATTTGCTCCTCTCTTCTCCTACCTAACTGGTGAACTCTGTAATTGACAGGACCGACAGCCTCTAGAACTTCATATGGACCCTGCCAATGGGCAAAAAGTTTGCTTTCCTGGGTGGGAACCAGGATTAGGTCCTTGTCCCTAGGCTTGAAAGATCGAACAACAGCACTTTTATCATAACTTTTCCTCTGTCGTTCCTGAACCTCTTTTACATGTTGCTGCACAATGGGCCCTATCTTTCCTAGCCTCTCATACATTTGGGACACAAATTGTACCAGATTTGGCTCCCTGGGACCTTGCTGCTCCCACCCTTCTGTTAACATATCCAAGATACCTCTGGGCTGTCTCCCAAACAATAACTCAATGGGACTAAACCCTGTTGAAGCTTGAGGTACCTCATGGATGGCAAACATCAAATAGGGAATAAGAGTGTCCCAATCTTTTTTCTCTTGAGCCACTGCTTTCCTGAGCATGTGCTTTAATGTGCAGTTAAAGCGTTCCACCAAGCCATCTGTTTGTGGATGGTATACAGAGGTGTGAAGCGCCGTAACCCCTAGCAACTGGCTCATGTCCTTCATCAGTTTAGACATGAATGGAGTACCCTGATCTGTGAGAATTTCTTTGGGTATTCCCAAGCGTGTAAACATTAATACAAGTTCTCAAGCTATGGTGCTGGACTTTATGTTTCGTAGGGGAATTGCCTCTGGATACCTGGTTGCATAGTCAAGCACCACTAGTATATATTGGTGCCCACGTGCAGATTTTTCCAGTGGCCCCACAAGGTCCATAGCTATCCGTTCAAAGGGAACTTGTACTATTGGTATTGGAATGAGAGGTGCCCTGTACATGGGTTTGGGACAGGTTCTCTGACAAATGGGACAGGACCGGCAATACTTTTTCACTGCCATGTGTAAACCGGGCCAGTAAAACCTAAGCAGAACTCGTTCCCATGTTTTATCCTCCCCTAGGTGTCCCCCACAGACATGTGTATGTGCTGCTTTTAACACTAGGGTTACATGGACCTGAGGAACCATTAATTGTTCTACTTTTTCCCCCTGTACATTAGCAACTCTATACAGGAAATTATTTTTAACAATAAAATATGGTATACCTTCTGCAGGCTGGGCGGCTTTCGCTACCCCATTTATCTCAGTCACACTTTTAAAGGCATGTTCCAAAGTGGCATCATTAAGTTGGTCTCGAGCAAAGTCCTGCAAAGGAAACAAAATTGGTATTGCGGACCAGTCCGTATCCTCACTGAAAGGTGGGATGGGCTCATCTGTGACATCACCGACCAATGCTAGTTTGGACTGTCCATGTTTCCCCACAGTTGGATGCTTTTGTGGAACTCCTGCTGTGACTCCCAGGATGGCATTTCGTTTTGGCGGTTCCCAAAGATCGATGTCCAGATGTTGTGGATTCTTAGGCGTTCCTTTAAGACCGGGCTTCCGACCGTTGCATCAGTTGCCGGCATGTCCGGCCGGATCCGCTCACCGAGGACATCATTTAACAGTGGGAGGTCTCGCCCCAAAATGAGTGGATATGGGAGTTTAGGTGCTATGGCAGCTACCACCATAACAGTTTTGTCTTTGAGTGTGACTGGTAGTAGTGTTCTTTCATACTCCTCTGTTGTGCCATGTACGCAAAGAACTTTCACTTTGGGCAACCGAGAAGTTATGGTTTCGGGTAAAGCAGAGCTGGAAACCAATGAGAGTTCACTCCCCGAGTCAACCAAGGCCAGAACAAGGTTTTGGTTGATTAGCACAGTCACCCGGAACAAACAAGGACTTCCTGATGTGCGACTCATGGTAAAACAGCTTGGAAATGCAGGTCCGATATGTGCTACAGAACAGTCCATGGGCTCCTGTAGTTTAGGACACTCTGCCTTAAAGTGGCCTGGCTCACCACATTTAAAACACTTCAGATTAGACAGCTTTGCACCTGGCCCCCTGTCCGTAGCAGTTTTGCCATTGGGCCCTGTGGCAAGGATTGTCAAACCTGGCTTTTGGCGTGGCAGCGGCTTTGGCACAAATGCAGGTTCTTTAGTCATTTGCTGTAGCGCACAAAACCTTTCTACCACGGTGGCGAGCTCTTCATAAGTTTGTGGGTCTGATTGCAGAACCCACCTTTTCAAATCGCGGTTCAGCACCCGGATGCAGTGATCTATCGCCAGAACTTCAATAATCCGAGAAGGCGAATTCTCCTCAGGCTGCAGCCATTTCTTTAAAATTTTAGAAAGCTCAGCCACTTGCGCTCTGACCGGTTTTTCTTTATCATAGCGCCATTGGTGATAGCGCTGGGCTCGGCCTGGCCCGGAAACTCCAATGCAAGCCAATATCTCAGACTTTAGACACAGATAATCAGAGGCCCGTTCCTCATCTAGATCCATATAAGCTCGCTGAGCTTCACCAGTCAGATATGGCGCCAGTCTCTCAGCCCAATCTTTAGGAGGCCATTTTGCCCTTTTTGCAAGTCTCTCGAAAGACACCAGATATGCTTCTACTTCATCAGCTGGTGACATTTTCTGGAGAACAGGACCAGGTGGTTCATTTCTGTCATGTCTCACCTGGCTTAACTCTTCTCTTAAGAGCCTTGTGTTTTCCACCTGTGCCTCGGCGACTTGTAGCATCTGAGCTTGCTGCTAATGCTGCGCAGCAGCCACATTCACGAGGGTTCTCAGTACTTCCTCCATGTTGACGTCTGCGCGGGTTCTGTAGCGGAAACTTGTTTCCCGGAGCATCCCACTCCTGACACCACTTGTGGCAAGAGCCCGCTACTGCAGAAGCACACGCGTACAACTTCTTCCTTTTTATGGTTCTTTATTGTCAGGATGGTAATAATGTTTTGACACCGTATACTTGCACAGCAATTATGGAGACCCTCAACGCTTACTATACATAGTCCAGCTCTCTGTCCAGATCAGCCAGCTAGCCCAGCGTTGATCTCCCTGAACAATTAAACAAGCAGGGTTTTATACCTGAAACTCCTCCTACAGGCCTAGATTGATGGACAGGTGACACACCCACCTTCTCTTTAAAAGGAAGCGCCCATCTCTGGCTCTATTTAGACTATCAGACCCACCCTGTCTGTTTGCTGAGAGGAAGCAGCTTTTAAATCATGTAAGTAAACCAATTTTAAACTACACATATGTGTTTACCTGGTTTAATCTCCACCTAGGTACATAACTGTGCCAATGTTTTACTCTACTTCCCTGCTTTCTCTGCATATTGCCAGCTAAATGCCTCCTTTTGTTACACTACGTTCACTGTTCCTGCAGTATAAAAGAATTAGTACTGCAATATATAACTTCGTTCACTGTTCCTGCAGTATAAAGGAATTTGTACTGCAATATATAACTACGTTCACTGTTCCTGCAGTATAAATGAATTTGTACTGCAATATATAACTACGTTCACTGTTCCTGCAGTTTAAAAGAATTAGTACTGCAATATATAACTACGTTCACTGTTCCTGCAGTATAAAGGAATTTGTACTGCAATATATAACTACGTTCACTGTTCCTGCAGTATAAAAGAATTAGTACTGCAATATATAACTACGTTCACTGTTCCTGCAGTATAAAGGAATTTGTACTGCAATATATAACTACGTTCACTATTCCTGCAGTATAAAAGAATTAGTACTGCAATATATAACTACGTTCACTGTTCCTGCAGTATAAAGGAATTTGTACTGCAATATATAACTACGTTCACTGTTTCTGCAGTATAAAAGAATCAGTACTGGAATATATAACTACGTTCACTGTTCCTGCAGTATAAAAGAATTAGTACTGCAATATATAACTTCGTTCACTGTTCCTGCAGTATAAAGGAATTTGTACTGCAATATATAACTACGTTCACTGTTCCTGCAGTATAAAGGAATTTGTACTACAATATAGAACTACGTTCACTGTTCCTGCAGTATAAAAGAATTTGTACTGCAATATATAACTACGTTCACTATTCCTGCAGCATAAAAGAATTAGTACTGCAATATATAACTACATTCACTGTTCCTGCAGTATAAAGGAATTTGTACTGCAATATATAACTACGTTCACTGTTCCTGCAGTATAAAAGAATCAGTACTGGAATATATAACTACGTTCACTGTTCCTGCAGTATAAAGGAATTTGTACTGCAATATATAACTACGTTCACTGTTCCTGCAGTATAAAAGAATTAGTACTGCAATATATAACTACGTTCACTGTTCCTGCAGTATAAAGGAATTTGTACTGCAATATATAACTACGTTCACTATTCCTGCAGTATAAAAGAATTAGTACTGCAATATATAACTACGTTCACTATTCCTGCAGTATAAAAGAATTAGTACTGCAATATATAACTACGTTCACTGTTCCTGCAGTATAAAGGAATTTGTACTGCAATATATAACTACGTTCACTGTTCCTGCAGTATAAAAGAATCAGTACTGGAATATATAACTACGTTCACTGTTCCTGCAGTATAAAAGAATTAGTATTGCAATATATAACTTTGTTCACTGTTCCTGCAGTATAAAGGAATTTGTACTGCAATATATAACTACGTTCACTGTTCCTGCAGTATAAATGAATTTGTACTGCAATATATAACTACGTTCACTGTTCCTGCAGTTTAAAAGAATTAGTACTGCAATATATAACTACGTTCCTTGTTCCTGCAGTATAAAGGAATTTGTACTGCAATATATAACTACGTTCACTGTTCCTGCAGTATAAAAGAATTAGTACTGCAATATATAACTACGTTCACTGTTCCTGCATTATAAAGGAATTTGTACTGCAATATATAACTACGTTCACTATTCCTGCAGTATAAAAGAATTAGTACTGCAATATATAACTACGTTCACTGTTCCTGCAGTATAAAGGAATTTGTACTGCAATATATAACTACGTTCACTGTTCCTGCAGTATAAAAGAATCAGTACTGGAATATATAACTACGTTCACTGTTCCTGCAGTATAAAAGAATTAGTACTGCAATATATAACTTCGTTCACTGTTCCTGCAGTATAAAGGAATTTGTACTGCAATATATAACTACGTTCACTGTTCCTGCAGTATAAAGGAATTTGTACTGCAATATAGAACTACGTTCACTGTTCCTGCAGTATAAAAGAATTTGTACTGCAATATATAACTACGTTCACTATTCCTGCAGCATAAAAGAATTAGTACTGCAATATATAACTACGTTCACTGTTCCTGCAGTATAAAGGAATTTGTACTGCAATATATAACTACGTTCACTGTTCCTGCAGTGTAAAAGAATCAGTACTGGAATATATAACTACGTTCACTGTTCCTGCAGTATAAAGGAATTTGTACTGCAATATATAACTACGTTCACTGTTCCTGCAGTATAAAAGAATTAGTACTGCAATATATAACTACGTTCACTGTTCCTGCAGTATAAAGGAATTTGTACTGCAATAGATAACTACGTTCACTATTCCTGCAGTATAAAAGAATTAGTACTGCAATATATAACTACGTTCACTGTTCCTGCAGTATAAAGGAATTTGTACTGCAATATATAACTATGTTCACTGTTCCTGCAGTATAAAAGAATCAGTACTGGAATATATAACTACGTTCACTGTTCCTGCAGTATAAAAGAATTAGTACTGCAATATATAACTTCGTTCACTGTTCCTGCAGTATAAAGGAATTTGTACTGCAATATATAACTACGTTCACTGTTCCTGCAGTATAAAGGAATTTGTACTGCAATATAGAACTACGTTCACTGTTCCTGCAGTATAAAAGAATTTGTACTGCAATATATAACTACGTTCACTATTCCTGCAGCATAAAAGAATTAGTACTGCAATATATAACTACGTTCACTGTTCCTGCAGTATAAAGGAATTTGTACTGCAATATATAACTACGTTCACTGTTCCTGCAGTATAAAAGAATCAGTACTGGAATATATAACTACGTTCACTGTTCCTGCAGTATAATAGAATTAGTACTGCAATATATAACTACGTTCACTGTTCCTGCAGTATAAAGGAATTAGTACTGCAATATAAAACTACATTCACTGTTCCTGCAGTATAAAAGAATTAGTACTGCAATATATAACTACGTTCACTGTTCCTGCAGTATAAAAGAATTAGTACTGCAATATAGAACTACGTTCACTGTTCCTGCAGTATAAAAGAATTAGTACTGCAATATATAACTTCGTTCACTGTTCCTGCAGTATAAAGGAATTTGTACTGCAATATATAACTACGTTCACTGTTCCTGCAGTATAAAGGAATTTGTACTGCAATATAGAACTACGTTCACTGTTCCTGCAGTATAAAAGAATTTGTACTGCAATATATAACTACGTTCACTATTCCTGCAGCATAAAAGAATTAGTACTGCAATATATAACTACATTCACTGTTCCTGCAGTATAAAGGAATTTGTACTGCAATATATAACTACGTTCACTGTTCCTGCAGTATAAAAGAATCAGTACTGGAATATATAACTACGTTCACTGTTCCTGCAGTATAAAATAATTAGTACTGCAATATATAACTACGTTCACTGTTCCTGCAGTATAAAGGAATTAGTACTGCAATATAAAACTACATTCACTGTTCCTGCAGTATAAAAGAATTAGTACTGCAATATATAACTACGTTGACTGTTCCTGCAGTATAAAAGAATTAGTACTGCAATATAGAACTACGTTCACTGTTTCTGCAGTATAAAAGAATTAGTACTGCAATATATAACTGCGTTCACTGTTCCTGCAGTATAAAGGAATTTGTACTGCAATATATAACTACGTTCACTGTTCCTGCAGTATAAAGGAATTTGTACTGCAATATATAACTACGTTTACTGTTCCTGCAGTATAAAAGAATTAGTACTGCAATATATAACTACGTTCACTGTTCTTGCAGTATAAAGGAATTTGTACTGCAATATATAACTACGTTCACTATTCCTGCAGTATAAAAGAATTAGTACTGCAATATATAACTACGTTCACTGTTCCTGCAGTATAAAGGAATTAGTACTGCAATATAAAACTACATTCACTGTTCCTGCAGTATAAAAGAATTAGTACTGCAATATATAACTACGTTCACTGTTCCTGCAGTATAAAAGAATTAGTACTGCAATATAGAACTACGTTCACTGTTCCTGCAGTATAAAAGAATTAGTACTGCAATATATAACTGCGTTCACTGTTCCTGCAGTATAAAGGAATTTGTACTGCAATATATAACTACGTTCACTGTTCCTGCAGTATAAAAGCATTAGTACTGCAATATATAACTACGTTCACTGGTCCTGCAGTATAAAGGAATTTGTACTGCAATATATAACTACGTTCACTGTTCCTGCAGTCTAAAAAAATTGGTACTGCTGTATAACTCCAGTCCAGTGGTACTGTCCTTTGCCGCATTTAATTTTAAAAGCCTTTGACGGGTGTGTGTGGTTTAGGGGTACGCTCTCTTGTGCTGCATATAATGGAGTACAAAAATTTGGAGGATAAAGTAGGGAAAGATCAAGAACCACTTCCTTCTAATGCTGAAGCTGCTGCCACTAGTCATGACATAGGCGATGAAATGCCATCAACGTTGTCTGCCAAGGCCGATGCCCAATCTCCTAGTAGAGGGCATGTAAAATCCAAAAAGCCAAAGTTCACTAAAATTAGCAAAAAAAGAAAATTAAGAGAGTTAAGCTGTCATCAACAACACAGAAACAACTCTGCCTTTTAAAGAGATGGCATCACAAATCCCCAAGGCGAGTCCAAGGGTGTTGGTGGTTGCGAAGCCTGACCTTCCCAACACTGTACGGGAAGAGGTGGCTCCTTCCACCATTTGCAGCACACCCTCTGCATATGCTGGAAGGATCACCCACAGTGCAGTTACAGATTTGGCTAATGAAGGTGTCAATGTTGTACACCGGGAGGAGGATATTGATGTAGCTGGCGCTGAGGAGGAACTTGACGAGGAGGATGTTGATGTGGTTATCTTAATTGAGGCACCAGGGGGGGAAACAGTTGTTGTCCATGGGATGAAAAAGCACATCGCATACCTGGCCAGAAGAAATCCACCTCTTCGGTCTGGAATTATTTCTTTCCCAATCCGGACAACAAATGTATTGCCATATGTACCTTATGTAAAGCTCAAATAAGCAGGGGTAAGGATCTTAGCCACCTAGGGACATCCTCCCTTATACGTCACCTGAAAAACGTTCATAATTCAGTGTTTAGTTCAGGAACTGTGGCTAGGACCGTCAGCAGTCCAGGGACACCTAAATCCCTTGGTCCTGTTGTATCCACAATAGGAACACCCTCCTCGTCAATTTCCTCCTCGATCTCGATTGGAGATAGTCCTGCAGGCCATGTCACCGGCATTCAATCCGGGATTCTTCCGGAGAATCCTGCAGCGCTACGCCTACTACTGCCGCTGCTGCTGCTTGTAGTCGGTCATCTTCCCAGAGGGGAAGTCATAAGACCGCTACGTCTTTCACTAAACAATTGACCGTACAACAGTCGTTTGCCATGAGCACGAAGTACGACAGCAGTCATCCTATGGCAAAGCGGATAACTGCATCCTTAACAGCTATGTTGGTGTTAGACGTGCGCCGGTGTCCGCCATCAGTGGAGTGGGATTTAGACGGTTGATGGAGGTATTGTGTCCCCGGTACCAAATCCCGTCGAGATTCCACTTCACTAGGCAGGCGATACCCGGGATGTACAGAGAAGTATGAAAAACTGTTCTCAGTGCTCTGAAAAATGCGGTTGTACCCACTGTCCACTTAACCACTGACATATGGACAAGTGGTTCAGGGCAAACTAAGGACTATATGACTGTGACAGCCCACTGGGTAGATGCATCGCCTTCCGCAGCAACAGCAGCAGCAGCATCAGTAGCAGCATCTCCAAAACGCCTGCTCGTTCCAAGGCAGGCAACATTGTGTATCATTGGTTTTAGTAAGAGGCACAACGCTGACAACCTCTTAGAGAAACTGAGGGAAATAATCTCGCAGTGGCTTACCCCACTTACACTTTCCTGGGGATTTGTGGTGTCGGACAACGCCAGTAACATTGTGCGGGCATTACATATGGGCAATTTCCAGCACGTCCTATGTTTTGACCACACAATAAATTTGGTGGTGCAGCATTACCTGAAAAGTCACAGAGGTGTGCAGGATATGCTTGCGGTGGCCCGCAAAATTGCTGGACACTTTCGGCATTCTGCCACTGCCTACCGCAGACTCGAGCAACATCAGAAAAGCCTGAACCTGCCCTGCCATCACCTCAAACAAGAGGTTGTGACGCGCTGGAACTCCACCCTCTATATGCTGCAGAGGATGGAGGAGCAGCAAAAGGCCATTCAAGCCTACACAGCCACCTACGACATAGGCAAAGGAGTGGGGATGCGCCTGAGTCAAGCGCAGTGGAGACTGATTTCCATTTTGTGCAAGGTTCTCCAGCCATTTGAACTTGCCACACGAGAAGTCAGTTCCGACACTGCCAGCTTGAGTCAGGTGTTTCCCCTAATCAGGCTGTTGCAGAAGCAGCTGGAGAAAGTGAGGGAGGAGCTGGTAAACCATTGCGATTCCACAAAACATGTAGCTCTTGTGGATAAAGCCCTTCGTACGCTTTGCCAGGATCTGAGGGTGGTCACTCTTTTAAAGTCAGAGGAATACATTCTGGCCACCATGCTCGATCCTCGGTTTAAAGCGTATGTTGTGTCTCTGTTTCCGGCGGACACAAGTCTACAGCGGTGCAAAGACCTGCTGGTCAGGAGATTGTCATCTGAAGAGGACCGTGACATGCCAACAGCTCCTCCTTCATTTTCTTCCACACCTGTGGCTGCGAGGAAACAGCTGAGATTTCTTAAACGACCCGCTGGCGGGGATGCACAGAACATCTGGTCCGGACTGAAGGACCTGCCAACCAATGCAGACATGTCTTCTGTCGCTGCATTGGATGCTGTCACCATTGAAAAAATGGTGGATGATTACTTTGCTGACACCATCCAAGTAGACATGTCAGACAGTCCTTACTTTTACTTGGAGGAAAACAAGGCAGTTTGGAAGCCCCTGTACAAACTGGCCCTATTTTACCTGAGTTGTCCCCCCTCCAGTGTGTACTCGCGAGTGGCGAAGGAGGTTGCTTCCGCAAAATGTTGAGAAGATGATGTTCATAAAAATGAATTATCAATTCTTCAATCAAGACCAGCAATGGCCTCCAGAGACTACAGAGGGACCGGTGATTGTGGAGTCCAGCGGGGACGAATTGATAATGTGTGAAGATGAGGAAGTACACACTGAAGGGGGCGAGGAATCAGAGGTTGAGGATGAGGACGACATCTTGCCTCAGTAGAGCCAGTTTACTTTGTACAGGGAGAGATGAATAGCTTTTTTTGTGTGGGGGCCCAAACAAACCAATCATTTCAGCCACAGTAGTTTGGTAGGCCCTGTCGCTGAAATGATTGGTTTGTTAAAGTGTGCATGTCCTTTTTGCGCAACATAAGGGTGGGTGGGAGGGCCCAAGGACAATTCCATCTTGCACCTCTTTTTTTTCTTTGCCAGCTCGTTTTGTGGGGGTCCAAACAAACCAATCATTTCAGCCACAGTTTTGTAGGCTCTGTCGCTGAAATGATTGGTTTGTTAAAGTGCGCATGTCCTATTTCACCAACATAAGGGTGGGTGAGAGGGCCCAAGGACAATTCCATCTTGCACCTCTTTTTTTGGCATTATGTGCTCTTTGGGGCCTAGTTTTTCAAACTGCCATCCTGTCTGCCACTGCAGTGCCACTCCTAGATGGGCCACGTGTTTGTGCCGCCCACTTGTGTCGCTTAGCTTAGTCATCCAGCTACCTTGGTGCAACCTTTTGGCCTAAAAACAATATTGTGAGGTGTTCAGAATAGACTGGAAATGAGTGGAAATGAATGTTATTGAGGTTAATAATAGTGTAGGAGTGGAAAAAAAAAATCCCAAAATGTGGATTTTAGCACTTTTTATGCTTTTTAAAAAAAAAATCAGAACCCAAAACTCAAAATCAGAACCAAAACCTTTCGTGGGGTGTTTTGGCAAAACCCATTCGAACCCAAAACCCAAAACCCAAAACACATAAAGTTGCCGGTGCACACCCCTACTCCCTATTTGCCTATATGCTCCCATCAGAAGATGCAAATCTTTGCATCCTCTCAGGCACCACCATATTGGTCCGCAAATCCATTCATGCTTCTGTAAAAATATCTATTCACACAAGACTAGTCATATTTTGTTACAAAGCAACAATTTTGTAATAGACATGTCTGCACTGCAGTGGTAGACAGTATGAGCCAAGTAGTTGAGGCAAATGTGGCCATGAAAATAATCTGCAATAATAATCTGCAAGAGCAAACCTCTTTTCTGTATTGCTCTGCAAAGCTAGACTCAGCAGTGCAACTATTTTACAATATCTTACACAATATCTTACATGGTTTGCAGAGGTTATTTTTCCCGATACACCATCCATAACAGTTCATGCACCTATATTGCAGATGTTACACAATGTACTGTACACCTCTTTAGAAATCAGTTCATCCCAATTAATAAAACTAGTATCTAAAGTGAAAGTTGGGAAACTTGAAATACTGAACAGGTGAACAACAATATGCCCTCTAATTTAGATGTTCAGCCATATGTTCCAGTCAGCTCTCTGCATGGTTTGGGAAGTTTGGATTTGCAGACCAGCAGGACTTCCTAAGTTGGTACAAAATGGATAATAATCACAACTTTTGGCCCTTAAGGAAAAAAAAATTCAGTTATAGGTATGCTCCAGTGGTGTGACATGTTACTTGGAGTTCCACTCACTGTTGATGTTGCAGTGAGTTCACCTGGACCAGTTTCTGTAGATTACATAACAAGTAGGAGATGAAGACTTCACTGACCAGGGGTTGAACTAGTAGAACCTCTGTATGAAATATAAATGTGTAACAAGCCAATGTGGCAGCTTTATTCTAGTGGGCAAAAGGTATGGGATATATGGTGGGTGATAAGGTAGTAAGAAAATAAGGTGAGCAATAGGATAGATTGGTATAATCACAACAAAGACAGTAGGCGGTTTATCTTCAATAGCAATAATCACAAATAATCATAAGTCAATCAAGGTTAATGGTTGTTGCTGTAGCGGTTCTGGTTTCTCACAGGAGAGAACCACTTAGCTGGGGTAGCTATCAGTGACATACCATGACCGGAGAAGCCACTTAGTCCTGAGATGAAGGGTCTTGAGGAATGAAGCTGAAATTGACGGGTTGGAGAATTTATAATTATGAGGACAAAGCCAAAGACGATAAACAAGCCAACAAAACAGAACTCTTGAAGCTCCATGCAAAGATTGGTAGAAGTGAGGACATTATAATGGCTGCATATATGTGTGAGATCTTAATCCTAATTGATATGACCTTTAGCAAAGTGCTGATTGCAGTGAGTGACAAAGAATGTGCGGTTGTCAGTGTTGTCGGTGCACTGCTACTGTCATCTTTGCTGGTATTTTGGCAATTTCTCACAGTATGTATGCATGGGATTTATGACATAATTTAGTACCCATCTGATGGTCCCTTACTTGGAAGACAAATTATTGGCAATCTTAATGATCAGACAGACCTGCTGACTCTTACCCCACTGTAAGTTTACATTGTTTGTCGTGTACTTCACCCTTAGGGCCCAGCAAGTTAAAGACACCTGTCAATGTAGTGACAAGACTTTTTAGTTATTGTTATATGTTGATGGCCAAAAATTATCACACTGTTCACCCTCTAGAAGGCTTTAAAAGTAGTACAGCTAGTATCCTAATTGCTAAATGGACCCACACACTACCTTTCCAGCAACAAGTACCCTCCTTACACCATTACTCTCATCAGTTATCTATCACCTTCTCTCTAACATGTCACCAATCTCAGGGCTTCTTACTGGTCTAGAGTATGAGGAGCAGTCATGTGTTGGAAAATGGGTAATACACTCATAGGGCTAGATTCACTGAGCTGCGGGTTTGGAAAAGTGGGGATGTTGCCTATAGCAACCAATCAGATTCTAGCTTTCATTTATTTAGCACCTTCTAAAAAATGACAGCTAGAATCTGATTGGTTGCTATAGGCAACATCCCCACTTTTTCAAACCCGCAGCTTAGTAAATCTAGCCCATAGTGTGACTAAGTTACCAATAACGGCACTGAGCCTTCTTTGCAATTATAAATAACTAAAAAAGATACTGTCACTCTGGTGAATATACTGTATACAGCTTTCACAATCTCTCTTATTTCTTGAATGTTTGTATTCATTTTAGGACATTTTGAGCTTTGTGGTGTATTACAAAAAAAAAAAACAATGCTACACAAATAAAACAATATACCGTATTTCCCCATGTATAAGACGCACCTTTTTCCCCAAAATTTTGGGTCTAAAAACTGGGTGCGTCTTATACAGGGGTAGTAGCACTTACCCCATCAGATGATTCCTCTGTCCGGTAAAGTCTTTTTTCTTCTGTCCGTCTGATCCTGATGCTGGAAAGTCGCTTAAGGTCCTTTTTGCGATGACCGGATGTGGCGCGTGAACCGCAGGTGGAACGCACACTTCCGGTTTCTGCATTTGGTGTTTTTCCAATCAGGACCTTGTAAAGGTCCTGAAAGGACATCCGGACATCGCGAAGAGGGCGGTAAGCGGCTTTCCAGCATCTTGATCAGACAGAGAGAAGACAGAAGACTTTACCAGACAGAGGAATCATCTGACAGGGTAAGTCAGAATCCACTATAGCGTTGTCTCTCCTCTGTATAAGCTGCACAAATACTCTGTGAAAAAATTGAGGATAATGTTTAACCTCAATTTTTTCACATGATTTATATAGGTGCGTCTTATACAGTGGAGCGTCATATACATGGGGAAATACGGTAGATAATATTATCGCTTATTTATATAGCACAACCATGAGCCACAATGCTGTCCAGAGATTACATATTCAAATCAGTCCCTGCCCTATTAGAGCTTACAGTTTTAAATCTCCACCACACAAACAAACATAGGGAGAACACACACAGTGCTCTGATTCAATCGAACACATAACCACTGTGAGGCATTAATGCTTACCACTGTGACACCATGGACAACAAGATATAAACCATAACGATTACATGTCATGGATACAGAGGTGTAAATTTACTAAACTTACAATTTATTCTCCATTCAACCAAAACTGTGTCAGGCATTTCGCACACATAAACAATGAACTGTATATACTTTCTTCATGGTCCGAAATAATTATTATTATATATTTTCTGTACTATTTATGTGCTTAAACCTTTACCCTCGTCTGTCTGTTCATAACAGTGACATTAATGAATTTTCAGGTCATTAGATCAGTTGCTGAAAAGTTAAAGTTGGAGCGGAGATGTAATTAAAGTTGTGCTTGTATTGTTTCATAATAACTCAACCCTTGGAATAGATTTGTTAAATGGAAATGTAATATTTTGCTAGTGATAAAAGAGACTGGTTTGTAGGTTCTAATGATAAGGTAGGGTAATATTGGTAAGAAAAATAGACCATATCAGTGTTGGACTGTGGCTTCTTCCTCCTCCTTCATCCTCCTCCATTTTTATCCTTATCCTCCACCATACTCCTCCAATTTCCTCTTCTTTCAACTACAATTGAGCAATCTGTAGGTCATGTCATCATTGCCAAGGAAGGCTCTTACTAAGATCCAGTTACCCTATTCCTCCTCCTCTGTCTGTAGTCCTCCTCCTCCTTCTGCTTTTTTCTCCTCCTTCCTTATGCTCCACCTCTTTCATTCCACCTTTTGCATCTTCCTCCATCATACTGCTCCTTTATTATCCTACTTTATCTTCCTTATTCCACCTCTATCTTCCATATTCATTCTCCTTCTCTATCTTCAGTCTTCATCCCAGAGAACAGTGCAGCTGGGGCAGTACATGCACAGGCACGTGCCTTATGTACTATGCTGAGGGGGATGTAGTCACAGGTAGACCTCTTCCACCCACGTGCTGCTGCTGCTGATGATACACATTAGCTTAAGATAAGTGTGGCTCAGAACATTAAGTAAAGTACAGGATGCAATTTACAGTCACATTGTAAGCATAAATTGCGCCCAACTTTACATAAGGGGACCCTGCAACAGCGTACGGTAAAGTATGCAAATTTCAGCTTTTATTGTCTTTCAGAAAAATAGAAATATTGCAAAGTAATACATTTCACCAAGATATTTCAAGTTAACGTCCAGACGCTAGTCAAACCGGATTAGTTATCTAATTTCCTATCTCTATATTCTTCATATGTCATTTTCATTTAAATAGCTATTAAAGAGATATGGAAAATAGAAAAAAGAATTATAAGTTAAAAAGCTACATAATTCTACCAAATGTCTAGCTGGCCCTCGTCAAATACACGTAGGGCAAATATTATGAGAAAATTACCTTTCTCTTCCATATAGCAAAATCTGTTTTAACATCTATAATGGATTTTTCACAGAGTGGCAATTTTAAAAAATGTAATGGCTTTTCAACTTTGCAATTAGGATGTAGCATATTGAAGGAATTATCAGCCTAGGTATTCACTAAAATGCTTCTTTTGCTGAGTTTTTAAGCAATATATCCCTTAAGTAACTTTCCAACATTTAAAATATGAGAAAGTTAGAATTGCTGGGAGGACTTAACTTTAAATGATCCTGGAATTTGTATTAGACAAAAATGTCTTTATTTACAAAATATTAAGATAGAGTTTAGCAAACCAGTATTTATTTTCTTATTTGTCCTTAATGAACAAGATTGTGTATATCCCTTATCACAGAGAGTAACATTACATGTGCAACGAATTAATGGGGAGTTTCTTATATTTCATATGACTTCTAAATGCATTTGTGTTAGAAAAGTATCAAGCATCTGAAATGTATTACAATATAAAAAGTTTTTAAAAAAAATTATATTTCTCATACCTGAAAAAGTGCTAAAAAGGTGTTTGTGGGTCATTGTCCTACTGGATTTCCCAAGATCTAGAACGGAGTCCCGGCTTCTGACACTGGGTTCAACATTGTGCTGCAAAATGCACTGGTAATCTCCAGATTTTATTATGCCATCCACATGTTCAAGGCACCCAGTGCCAAATGGAGCACTGCAACTCCAAAGCATCACTGAACCTCCTCCATGTTTGACTGTAGGGAAAGTGTTCCTTTCACTTTGATCTCTGTAACCACAGTGATGATGTTCTTAACTGGAAAAACTCCAATTTGATCTTTGCACAGGACATTCATCCTGAAGGAAATTAGCTTGTGTTTTGTCATACCCCAGGCAGGCTTCTTTTGTCTCTCTCTCTCTGAGCAATAGACCCTTCCTGGGCCCCCTGCCATATAACACCTCTTTCATTGAGATGTTGACAGATGGTGTGAGTTGAAACTGTTGTACCTTGTGTCTGTAGGTCAGCTTGAACCTGTTTGTCAGTTATTCAAAGTACTTTCTCCACAGTTCAAACAATCCTGTTCTACAATCTTCAATCATGTTTTCTCTTTCCAGTGAGATTGGCTTCAGTGCCATGGGCCTTAAACCTCCTAATGACATTACATACGGTGGAAACAGGAACATTAAGGTGTCTGGAGTTTGATTTGTAGCCATGAGATTGCCCATGCTTGGCTACTGTCACAACATCTCTACACTAATTATAAATGTATGTGTATATTACGAAGAAAGATCTGCAGATGAGAGTCCTGATTGCCGAAGACTTCTAAAGAAAACAGGGTCTCTAAGATGATTAATTATACATTAGGAATGCTCACATGACATCTGATTGCTGGAGTCTCGAAAGCGAATACAAGCACAATGATAGAATAGCAAATGCCTGGCATTTCCAAGGCAAAAAGCACACCATAAATGGCAGCGCTAAACTGGCAATCTAGTAGTCTTTGAAGAATCAAGTTGTGATGAGCAACTGCTAAAAAGGATTGGAAGGTAATAGTAATGACACCCGGACTTAGTCCGGAAGGAGAGAAATGAGCAAAAGAAGCATACGGAGGTTAGGTAACCTGGGTCTGATACTTGGAGAACCAATGGGAGCAGAGATCAGATTATTATTCAAGTCTGATACACAAAGAGACAAGTGAGCAGAGGTCAAGAAACAAGTCAGGTCAGATTACACTGCATATCTGTGTGTATCTAACAAAATGAAAACATGAGGCATTGGTTCATATTTAGATCAAAACTTTTAGGCCTGCATGCCAGCATCAAGGACACCTCATTGTATGCAGGTCATACACTTACCTATATGCTTTAAACACAATTAAAATGCAGTTAAAATCAGATGCACTTTTCTTCCCAGGTACAGGGGTTTACCTCTAGCAAGGGCTGGCTTGTTAGCCACATCAAAATGAGCCTTAAATATGCTTGATGGACAGCTGCTAAGACAATATAAGGCAATATAAGGCAATATTTTGAGACAAAACCAGAGAAGAAATAAGCCTGTACTCAGTATATCCCATGTTATATATGGTACCAGCTGCATGCCAAAAAAAATGCCCATACATGTAAACAAAACTAAAAGACAGTTGTTGCCAGCACTTATCCTTAACACTGCATATCATTGTGTAGCTAGCAAAATGAAAATATGAGGTATTAGTTCATATTTTGATCAAAACTTTAAGCCTGCATCAAGGGCACCTCATTGTATGCAAGTTCTACACTGATCTATATGCTTTGAACACCATTAAAATGCAGTTAAAATCAGATGCCTTCACCTCCCATATAGAGGTCCTGGGCTATAAATTGTCTAGCTAGAAGAGAGATTAACAGACTTTGGGGCATATTTACTAAACTGCGGGTTTGAAAAAGTGGAGATGTTTCCCATAGCAACCAGTCAGATTCTAGCTGTCATTTGTAGCATGTACTAAATAAATGATAATTAGAATCTGATTAGTTGGTAGGCAACAGCTCCACTTTTTTCAAACCCGAAGTTTAGTAAATATACCCCTTTGTCCATTAAGGAGGGGAAAGACTAATGAAAGCACATAGCTATTTTTCTTTTTAAGTAGCCTAATATTTAGCTTTGCTTCAGGTGGTGACAGTGTTGGAGTGTTAAAAAGCATCTAAAATGTATCAAAATCCCTAAATCTTCCCCCCAGCCATTCACTTCATTGGTCGTACCAGAACTAATTTTCCCCTTCAACCACTGATACACGTAATGATAGTATTGATAGTAATGATAGTATTACCCTATTTGTAGGCCCTCTTCTCTTCTCGCTCTACACTTCCTCCCTTGGTGCTCTCATCTCCTCCTTCGGTCTTCAATATCACCTGTATGCTGACGATATTCAACTCTACACCTCTGCTCCTGATCTTTCTTCTACCCTCCTCTCTCGTATATCTGACTGCCTCTCCGCCATCTCCTCCTGGATGTCCGAGCGTTTTCTCAAAATTAATATCTCTAAGACGGAACTCATTGTCTTTCCTCCGTCCAGACTCCCATCCCACCATGACCTCTCTATTGTCGTCAACAACACCACCATCTCCTCTGTCACCCAACTCCGCTGTCTGGGTGTCACCCTCGACTCCTCTCTCTCTTTTGCCCCCCATATTCATGCCCTTGCCCGAGCCTGTCGTTTCCAACTACGCAACATCGCCCGCATCCGTCCCTTTCTCTCTCAGGATGCCACTAAGACTATCATCCACGCACTCATCATCTCCCACCTGGATTACTGCAACCTCCTCCTCACCGGCCTCCCCCACTCCCATCTCTCCCCCCTCCGCTCTATACTTAATGCGGCCACGAGACTCATCTTCCTCTCACGCCGCTCCTCCTCGACCTCCCCTCTCTCCCTTGCCTTACACTGGCTCCCCTTCCCCTACAGAATCCTTTTCAAACTCCTCACCACCACTTACAAGGCTTTCTCCAACTCTACTGCCCCTTATATCTCTAGCCTCCTCTCCATTCACACTCCTGCCCGCTCCCTGCGCTCGGCCAACGATCGACGCCTCTCCTCAACTCTTATCACCTCTTCCCACTCCAGAATCCAGGACTTTTCCCGCGCTGCCCCCTTCACTGGAATGAACTCCCTCGTTCCATCCATCTCTCTCCTACTCTGTGCTCCTTCAAACGTGCGCTGAAAACCCACCTCTTCCTCAAAGCATACCAACCATCCACATAACCCCGCCACTCGCTCTCAACTCGCTCTCCCCCTTACCTTTCTGGCTCCCCCTGTGCCTGTTCTGTTCTCCCTCCCTTAGGATGTAAGCTCACTTGAGCAGGGCCCTCTTCCCTCATGTCTCCCTACCTGTTCTTCTGCTCCGTTTTTTGCATCAGCCTGCCTGGAGTTTCTGAAGTATTGGTATTTTTGTTTATTGTTTTGTACTGTTTCACCCTGTATAGTCGGCTGTTTTGTACTGTGTACGGCGCCGCGGAAACCTTGTGGCGCCTAACAAATAAAGGATAATAATAATAATAATAATAATTTGTAAACAATGTAATAATGTAATAAAGAGGCATATACAAAAGAAAGAATAGTGCCCTGACAGCAGTCAATAAATGCAAAAGTCAAATTTTCCATACGACATACAAACACCTCAGCATTATGCTTTTTGCCATTTTAAAAATACAATGGCAATCTTCTTAGCTGCATTAGTCTAAATTGCATGAAAAATAAGAAATTAATATTTCTGTAACTTGAAACGCTAATGATTTTTTGCACTTTTTGGCAATGTCATTATTGTCATACCTATGTGGTTTGAATGAGGGAGTTGTGGTTTTGTAAACTTTTTACTTTGTGGAACTACGTGTGTCAGTCAGGCACGGGTGTCAGGGCAAGTTGGCACTTATAGTACTCTAAGTGCCAGCATGCCCTGGCTGCCATAGGTATGCTGGTGCTTGTAACTATACAAACATCAGCATTACAATACTGTTTATGGCAGCACGGGCTGGTTGGGACTTGTAGTTCCACAAAACAAAATGGCACCTGTTTATTTTTTTACATTACTTTCATCATTATTACCCTACACCCATCGCTCATGGGTGTAGGAAGAGCCCTGGTGCTTTCAGCACTGTGCTGGGTGTCCCTAGAGAGGGATGCCTGCTCGATTTTTTCGGCGGACCCCATTCCCTAGGGATTCCAGCTCAGCGCTGAACAACCTGGGGTTGGTTTTTCAATAGTGCCAACCACCCCTGCTTGTTTGCCTAGTGCTGGGTAAGTTAAAATAGGAGGGACTCCACGCTAATTTTGTCCCTGATTTTCATGTAACCAGCAATAGGCTGGCAGCACTAGGGTTAATAGTGGCGTGGCAGGGGGACCCCACGCCTTTTTTTTTAAGTCACTTTAATCTACTTTTAAACTTATCACAGCGGCGGGGACCTGCGGTTGTATAGGCAGAACAGTGTAACAGTGATGTGTTTACTAAGCACGCTGCTAGGATGCAGCGTGTTGTATGTAACGATTTTTAAAGCAAACTCAGGAGAGTTTGATTAATCACAGTTTCTTACATTTGAGACTTGTATAGTAAGAGTGACAAACAGTCAGGAGTTTGATCTCTATCGATTTTGGAAATAGTGATTTTGACAGAAACACAACTCTGGCGATTTCACATGAAATCTCAGCTTTATACATTAGCGACTTTCAACTCTTCCGAGAAAATCGCTGAATTTGCAAAATCGCACCTTGATACATTTACCCCTTGGGGTGTTTACTGCATGTGGTTACACACGATACCAGCATTCAGTCTCTCTTTACCTATCACACAGGTTATAGACCTGCTGAATCGCCCCACAACAGCGCTCACATATCCCTCACACTTCAGGTTCTGCCACCACTTATTGAATACAGGTAATAGGACCCCGATATGCTGTCCCACACTGGCACACAAGGCTTCTGGCTACCCATAGGTTAGCAAGGCCCACACCAGCAATTAAAGAGTTAACTCTTCACACCTCTAAACGGTTACACAAATGTAAACTGCAAGCACACACTAGGCTTGTTAGTCAAATGTATTAACAAATCACACACCGGCATTCAAAGGATTAACGCGGTCAAACTATATTCTTCTTAACATTCTATTGGATTTGTTAGAGTATCAAGGACGCCACTTATTAAATGTATAGATTTAATATACAAAGGTACAGGGCATTCAGATATAAAAATAACAATTAATAAACACTTGACATAACATACACAAGCAAAACAGTTTAAAATAAAAGGGATCAAATTCAGAATATAACTTACATGAGTTGTATAATCTGTGCCATGAGAAATTGGCTTGGAGGATGGACAGTTTATCAATGTGGATTAATTTACCCAAAACATTGACAACTTGTTGATAACTGGTCTCATCTTTTTAAAGACACTTCCACACCTGTCCCCACCTCCAGGGGTTGTGGTCTGCCACCATTTTCATGTTGTCTGATTTACTACCCAATTCTACTATGTGATAAACATTTCTGTGGAGCGTCACACAGACCCAATTTTATTATTAATAGAAACCCTATGAATTTACCCATCAATTGATACCAAACAGGCCTAGGTAAACAGTATCAGTTGAGCTTATACTCATTTCCTCAACTTCACTGTGTGGCAGAATCCTTAATTTGACATATGAGCTGCCCTTCATCATGCAATTGAGGAATACGTGGTTGATCACTACTTTTATTAATTTTAAGTGGCATATTTTAAAACCGAGTTCTTTTTGTCTATATAAAATACAGCAAGTCAGCACGTGGTCCCCTTGAACCAGACACCATGCTGAGCGGTTCCTAAAAGTCTATTCAGGTGTCAAAATTCCATCCCAGGCAAGCATATAGCTCACCACAGGGGCCTTTGAAGCTGCCACAGGTGACACTACTGTCTTCTAACACTGAGATTTGCAGTGTCACTGAATAAAAACACAACAGACTTTCTGACTTCACATTTTACACTTTAGTAGCTCAATATATCAATGGATTAATTTGATATACTATATTTCCACTGTAGTTGTGATTTAGGCCTCATTCCCCAAAATTATGTGATAGGTTAACCCTTATAAATAACCGTAAGTTCTCTATGCTTATGAGATCTCCCCTTTTTAAGAGATGGCATGGGTATTGACTTACAGGTCAGTGCCCAGGCCAACTCCCACAGATTCCCCCTGGTTCCACTGGGATAGCTACTAGTTGGGTCTCACTAGGGTCTCTGGTGAGAAGGGTTAAGAAGGGGTTAAATGCCTCATTCGGCTGGGATTTCTGGTCCTTCAATAGCTGTGGGCTAACCTCTGTAATCTAAGCTACACTCTCTATACCTCTCACTGACTGGGTCTCTTTGTGGGTGCTGCCCGAGAGAACGCCTCCTTCCTACAAAAAACTCCTGTAAGTGAGAACCCTTTAATTCTGGAACAGCAGAATACCTACATCCACTATGACCTGCTTCCCAGTTACAAAATTCCCTGTCAGTGTCACACACTATGCAATTCTTATCTGGGGGTCTACTGGACAGGGCACTCCCCTGCCCCTTGGTCTTCTCTATATGGGAGTCTAGAGTAACAGGGAGTTTGGGTCCCTCATCTACCTCTTCTAAGCTGTTAGACAGCTGACTAGGAGAGGGTGGGCTAGCAACTGACCCCACTGTCTTTATAGAAAATTTAGGTGAATGTGCAGAACTCAGATGGAGATGTGTGTGAGTGGCGAACATTCAAACTACAGGTCACAGTAACATTATAAGGATTTCTGTCACTTGCTATTTCCCATTAGTCATGTCTATGTGTCTCCTACACATTCTCAACACCCCTGGGTACGGCTGGTTCATGCACAGAACAGACAGTTTCACTCGGCCCTCCCTCCCATTTACACTGTACCCTCACTTCTGAACACATTACCTGGTTAAGAACATTGCTGTTATCAAACCCAACAGAAATAATCGTATTGTCATCTATCCCATTTCTAACAAACATCATATCTACACCTGTATCAATGCCAATATTTGCAGTAACAGGGTCATCTGTACCTACCTCATGACAAGATGTCAGTGTAAAAACAGATTTAGATTTTAATTTAATGCTATTTTTGGCATTATCATCATTATACGCATCAGGTACAATACGACATTTCCTTTCCCTGTCACCATCTGGTACCTGGGAAAAAACGTGGTTGCTCTCAGCAGATTCTAACACTGTAACACGGGTGGCATGAAAATCATTACATACTTCAGGTACAATAGAATGTACCCTTTCCCTGTCACATCCTGGTTTACACATTTCAGATGCAACTGAACAGACCTTTTCCTTGTCAGCTCCTGGCACCTGGGAAAAAACGTTGGTACTCCCAGCTGATTCTACCACATCATCAGTGGTAACATACCGAGAGAGCATTCTACCTAAATCAGTCCCAAGTAATACATTGGCAGGAATATTGTCTGATACCCCTACTTCTTTTAGGCCCTTTCCAGCACCCCAATCAAGGTAAACCTTGGCCATAGGCACAGTAAGATGAATTCCACCGACCCCTTGAACAGAAATACACTTTCCTGGAATGAAGTTCTCTAAACCCAACAGTTCTGAACGCACTAATGTAACATCAGCCCCATCTCTTAACCCCACAGTTACCATGTCACCCACATTGACTGGTTGTAGGATGTCCTTCTTGCTCCCTTGGGGTCCAGCAACACACAGGGCAGCTGGAGAAGATTGCAGGTAAGGAACCTCCCCAGAGGAGGGTGTAGTGAGCCCAGTCCCCTGGCTGAGAAGCAACCCCACACATGAATGATCACACATGAAAGGAGGATCAACGTCACGCCCCTCAACGCCATCACCCATTGGTCTCCAAGCCCAACTTCTCCCAACCCCAACAGTTTGGTGATGAACAATGCCTTTTCCAGCATGATGGAGCACATTGCATAAGGCAAAAGTGATAACTAAGTGGCTCAGGGATCAAATAGTCGAAATTTTGGGTCCATGGCCAGGAAACTCCCCAGACCTTAATCCCATTGAGAACTTTTGGTCAATCCTCAAGAGGCAGGTGGACAAACAAAAACCCACAAATTCTGACAAACTCCAAGCATTGATTAGGCAAGAATGGATGGCCATCAGTCAGTATGTGGCCCAGAAGTTGATTGACAACATGCGAGGGCGATTTGCAGAGGTTTTCAAAAAGAAGGGTCAACACTGCTAATATTGACTCTTTGCATAAATTAATGTAATTGACAATAAAAGCCTTTGATTGACGTGAGGTGTTGCATGTTAAGAATCACGAGTATTACAAACACAAGTTGCATTTATAACAGTTTGCACTATGATGTTTTCTCTGTGATTTTTTCTCCCCCCACATATAACGTCACAGGAATACATGAGAAATAAAGAATGACCCTCTGTCAACAACTATTATGGCTCTAGACTGACCAGTACTTATCACCATTGGTTTATGTCCATATTTTGAATATTGGACAGTCTGTTATGGTTTGAAGCTATTGAAGAAACTGTGCTTCAGTAAGATCTGATAGAGACTATATATGCATCATTAGATATTGATGTAACATTGTATATATTATTTATATTAGCGCTGTGCCTATATATATTTTTGTTTGTAGCTTCTGTATTATATGACAGTCACTAGGATGCTCTCTGTATTGTGTATCTATCACTAATAGTTGCCAAATTATCATGCAAAATGGATTTTATACCTGCTATGTCTTGTAATACATTTTTCTTGAGGCATTTATGGAAGTATATTAGTTTAATTTGAACAGAAAAAGAATGATTTGAATTGTTGATTCTAGCGTTTGCAAATAAATACATATGTGTTTTTTTTTTAATCTTTTCGTAGCCACCCCTGCCTCCAAGAAGAGGTTCAGAGAATATTGGGAGCGTGAAAACGCTGCTGCTGTGATCATATTACATGTTGCATTTGTCTCACCTACCACCAATGTGGCTAGGGCTAATGGTATACTAACCCTGCCTACTTTTGTGCTGGCCCCGCCCACCATTTATTTGGTCCTGCCTGCATGAGGCCACTTCTGGAATATTTTCTTTAAGTTCGCAACTCCCAATCCGCCCGTAGTGTTAGACCCTTGTGATCCTTAGAAGTAAATTTACTGATGAGATTTACTGATGTAGATAATGGCATCATATGCTCACCGATTGCAAATGTCAAGCAGCAAAATACAGTTCTAACTCTCAAAAGCTGCAACACAAGACTAGTGAGTAAAACAAAATATTGCTGTTTGACTATTTAACTTAATCAACCTGATCATTTCCCCACAAAACAAATCAAAGTGATTTAATGCATGTAAATAACATCCACTTAGTTCAAAGCTTATCATTTACTTAATAATCTAATTATATGTCTAACAGAAATCAGAAAACAACACCAGTTCCAGTAACCTGATCATTTGTTTCGTTATTGTCATGAAACATCTACATTCTCTTAGGGAACCATTTATCAAAGTCTCTATATTGAGAACAAGAACAGAACATAAAGTTGAAATCAATGGGAATGTTGTTCTTTAACACTTTTCCCCAGCTTTGCAAGTAAGAAACTTTTGAAAGTCTATTGAATGAAAACAAAAGTTAATCTACCTAAATATAATAATATACAATTGTAGAGAAAATAGTAGAGAAAGAAATACATGCAATTACAGTACAATAAAGTTGTTTCTTACAATTCATATTATTTATTTATCGCCAACCATAATATGCAGAGTGGTATATCTATGTAGAGAATTTTTAGTCATTCAAATCAGTCCCTGCTCCATTGGAGCATACATTGTACATTTCTTATCGCACACATCCACGTACTAGGTTTCATTTGGTCAGCAGCCTATTAGCCTCTCATTATGGGCCTGATTTATTAAGGGATGCATTTTGAATGTAATGAGCGTTTTTTTAACAAAAAATATAAAATACATTTTTACAGTTGTTCCATGTCATAGCATACATACATACTAAGCAGTCATCACTAGTAATCGGCACCTAGACTAGACCTGGAGCTGGAGCAAGAGATACGACTGAAAAACAAGTACCTTTAGAGATGCCCAGAGCGTGAATCAGACACTGATTTGGGTCAAGCTCAAGCTTTGAACGTCCTTACATTGACTATGGACATATGCCCCATCCCAGCCCCATTCCCTTCCTGAAATTGTAGGCTGTAGTAAGTGTCTTTTGTGCTTGAAGATGAAGTGAACGTTGCTGCGTTCTGTGGGGTATGATTCGGTTCTGGGCAAGCTCAGAGCAATTGGGCAAATTATATGCACAAAATCGCCATTTACATCCCTTAATGAATCAGGCCCAGTTTGTTTTTGGACAGTGGAAGGAAACTGGAGCACCAGGTGAAAGCAATGAATGCATGATTTGCCTTGTGCAGATGCCGCCACCCGGATATAGGACATGCACAGTAAGGGCCAAGGTTGTTCCAAAGCAGGTGTGGTAAATTCAAGTCCTGGGTTTCTTGTAAGTACACTTGGTTTCAGCAGTATCATTTGTACCAGCTACAGGGTAAGTGTAAGTGCCGACTGATAGTGATAACTGACACGGCATTGTCTTTGTTTTAAAAAGTATACGTATGCATGAAAGTAAGGTAAACTATAAAAACACATTGTGGGTTTGATTCATGTCTAGACACAAGTCCCTTTGTGAGCCACAGCTTGCATGAAATAGCTCTGCCAATGCTCAGAAGCAGACCTTACACTAATAAATCATATTTGCCAACATTGACAAGCACTGCTCTAGGAGATCAGGGGGAGGTGGGCGTGTTGGGGGCGGGCCCGACAGATCACATCATGTGGCTACGCCCCCTAAACAACCATCTCGTTTTCCGATCAATTGCAGCAGGGAACAGGGCCACGGTGGCGCGCATTTCTCGCCTTAAGCCCCGCCACTTGCCACTTTACTATTGTGAGATGATTAGGAACCGAGAGGTTGCCCTGCTCTCCCGGGAGTCCGGGAGGACTCCCAGAAAGTCGGGAGTCTTCCAAACATTCCGGAAGAGTAGGCAACTATGCAATAAATGCAATTGCATGCAACTTTGAGCAAATTACACTTATGACACCATTTTTGTCACCCATTGTGAGACCCCTACATCGCGATGTCATCTGTGATATCAGTGATGTAAACCAAAGATTTGTTGCTTATTTTGATATCAGCTGTCACCCTTGTGATTATATCTGTGATGTCACCAATTGATGTTATCTATTGTAATGTCACCAACTGTATTGCAAGTTTTGTCACCCATTGAAATGTCACCTATTGGGAAGTCACCCATCATGATATCAGTTATGTTTAGTTCTCTCATGTAATCTGTGATGTCATTCACACATTGTAATAAAATCAGGGTTTTCATTTATTGTGATGTCACCCATGGTGATGTCATCTGTGATTCCACCAATTGTTATTTCATCCATTGTGATGTCCACCATTGTGATGAAAGGGGTGGGGTATGGTATATCGATGTTGAGTAGCCCGACAAGACTTATCCAGACATGAGGACTCATGTACAATGTAGAAGGGTTTGTAAACTACATTGTACATGGGTGTATACTTAAATTACCCCCTTAACAACAGCTATAATACCGTCATCATGGTGAATGACGTCATGCAGTCGAGGCGGCTTCTTACTTGATCGTGATTGGGTGAAGTCGCTTTGAAGAGGAATCATCATCGCTGATGGCCCGGGAAGGAGTCCTCATGTTGGGGTAAGTCTTGTCGGGGTAATCAGCATCGATATGCTGACTACCACCTGATGAAAGCTGTGATGTCAGTAGGTGACAGTTAAGTCACCAATTGCAATGTCATCTGCGATGTCATCCATTCTAATGTCACTTATTGTGATATCATCCATTGTGATGTACATCATGTCACCTCATTGTGTTGTCACCCAGTGTGGTACCAGCCAACTATTCAATGTCAGAAGTATTACAAATGTGAGGTAATGTCATCCATTGTGATGACACAAGTATAATGTCATCAGGGTTGTCACCCTTCATAATATCACTTATTGTGGTATCATAGATGTCACCCCTTGTAAAGTCATCCATTGGGAGGTGATGAGAGATGAGAACCATTGTGAGGCAATAAGACCTGGGGGGAAGTTCTGCTCAAGTGCTGGCTGGTCAAATCCAGATACTCTCCAAGTGGTACAGGAGCTGTCAGTCCATTTGTCTGCTCAGGAAGAGATCTCCAGAGCAACCCAAGATTCCAAAAGTCCAGTAGTGCATTGAATTCAGATGTTGGTCCATAGACAGTGAGTAGAATGATCCATCTCTGCCCTGATAATTCCGATTGGGTCTTGCAGAACAAATCAAAGATTCCCTAGCCCAGTATCCTACCACTGAAACTTTGGAAAAATGAATTCAGCTGGTTATTAAGATTTATAGGCACATAAAAGAAAGAAAAATGTAAGAAGTTTACATCGACTTCATGTGAAGAAGGTGTTTCAGAAGCTCCAGGAGTATCAGTTATTTGAGAAGAAAAATGTGAATTTAAAGTTGCCAATGTTGCCTTTCTAAGATGCATAATCTACCCTCAAGACTTCTCTATGCATCTTAGTAAGCTTCAGGCCATACAGAGTTCATACTTCACTGAATACAATCCACCATACAGAGGTTTTGAGGATTCATCAACAACTATAGAAGGTTCATTTGTTCATTCGTGGTTCCTATTGCACCCATCACTACTTTGACAAAAAAGGGGGCACAATGACAATATGAACTGGACTCCTCAAGCCCTGGAATCCTTCACTGCCCTAAAAAGAGCATTTATCTCTGCTCCAGTGCTTCATCATCCCAAACCTGAATTAACTTTCTCATGGAAGTGAATGTTTCTGATGTTGGTACTGGAGCCATCCTTTCCCAAGTCGATCCTGTAGATAAAAGGTTACATCCCTGTGCCTTTCTTTCTTGAAAGTTTTCGTCTACTGAATCCAACTATGATGTTAGTAAACAGGAGCTCCTTCCCATAAAGTGGGCCTTCAAACACTGGAGACAATGGTTAGAAAGGGTCAGTCATACCATTAAAGTTCTTACAAATATGTGCTGTATTTAAAGTTAGCTAAAAGACTAAATTCATGACAACCATGTTGGGCACTATTCTTTTTATGATTTAACTTGATTATTACTTTTAGGACCAACTCTAAAAACCTCAAAGCCGATGCTCTATCCTGAAGCTTCCTTTCAAATCATAGTCCTAAGTTTGACCACCTGTATGCTAATCCTACTACTTCCATTATTGCAGGGCTCACGCATGGTCTTTCTGCTCAACTGTCAATAATGCAAGATCAAGCCCCTCCAGAAACACCTGCTCAGCTGTTATTTGTTCCCGCTGGTGTTAGGAAAGCAGTGTTGTAGGAGCTCTGGTCACCTTGGAATTGCTAAAACACAGAAACTATTGTCCCGTTCTGTAGGGTGGCCATCAATGAATATTGACGCAAAATAATTTGTTCAGTCCTGAGAGATTTGTGCCAGAAATAAATTCCCTAAGAGTATTCCTTCTGGCCAACTCTTGCCTCTGCCTGTACCCAGTAAACCCTGGAAACCCAGTAAACCCTACACCCATATCACCATCGACTTTATTGTTGACTTACCCAATACCATCTTTGCAATTTTCCATCGATTCAGCAAAATGGCTAATTTTGTTTCTCTTACTAAATTACCTAGTGCTAAATTGATGGCCTCTCTTTTCATCCAACATGTGTTCAGACTTAATGGACTGCCCTTTGATATAGTATGTAGATGATTTAAAAGTCAGCCTCTTCTTCTTAGTATATTCTTTATAATAAGTTGTGATGAGCAGTCTTGTTTCCAATATATTTCTTTTCAATTCTTTTTAATAGATATAGCCTTTAACTGACTTTTAAATTCAGGCTTTAAAAGCGAACATGTCACTGTTAATACAGAGCTTTTAATCATCAGCTATTTATATAGCGCCACTAATTCCGCAGTGCTGTACAGAGAACTCATTCACATCAGTCCCTGCCCTAATGGGGCTTACAGTCTAAATTCCCTAACATACACAAACACAGATTAGGGTCAATTTGATAGCAGCCAATTAACCTACTAGTATGTTTTTTTAGAGTGTGGGAGGAAACCGGAGCACCTGAAGGAAACCCACACAAACACGGGGAGAACATACAAGCTCCACACAGATAAGGCTATGGTCAAGACGCAAACTCTTGACTACCGTGCTGTGACGCTGAAGTGCAAACCACTAAGCCACCTTCAGGGGAGGGCTGGCAAATTTCAGCCCGGGGGGCAAGACTCGACTCAGCAGCCTATTTTAATGGAAAAAATGCAGGTGGCCCCGTGACCCAGCCCAAGGTAGCCCATTATCAACCGGCCTGGGGGGTGCCCCCCTTCCCACCAGCCCAGCCTGCCCCTGGCCACTGTGCAGCTTTGTGTGGGTGGTTAAAATGACAGATATAGATATTGCAATACATTCATGTTATACATTGTAGTACATGAGGCAGAAAGGAGGGATAAAAGTGTCAATATTGCATGTAAATTGAACTATCCAAAAGAAAGGCACCAAGCTGCAGTCTCCATTTCAAATTTGGCGGAATTGTAGAAACCATCATCTTTTCTAATCCAACAAGAATCTCTGGCCGTTTTACATAGGAGCGTCAAACTGCTGTATGATACATGCTGCGTTTTGAGGCACCAAACTGCTGAGAATTGATGGCGATGTGCGGCGGATTATAAACTCTTCACAAAGTGCCGTTTGATACATTTAATCCTTAGGGGTATATTTACTAAACTGCATGTCTGAAAAAGTGGTTATATTGCCTAAAGGAACCAATCAGATTCTAGCTGTCATTTATTTAGTACATGCTACAGAATGACAGCTAGAATCTGATTGGTTGCTATAGGCAACATCTCCATTTCTTTTCAAACCAGCAGCTTAGTATATATACGCCTTAGACTCAATGTTGCTTGATTGACTACACTGGTGGTACTGCAGGTGGTGCTGTTCCATAATGTGTTACTGTTACAGTCATGGCCAAAAGGTTTGAGAATGACACAAGTATTGGTTTTCATAAAGTTTGCTGCTTCAGTGTTTTTAGACCTTTTTGTCAGATGTTGCTATGGTATACTGTAATAAAATTACAAACATTTCATAAGTGTCAAAGGCTTTTACTGACAATTACATTAAGTTTATACAAAGAGTCAATATTTGCATTGTTGACCCTTCTTTTTGAAGACCTCTGCAATTCGCCCTGGTATGCTGTCAATCAACTTCTGGGCCACATACTGACTGATGGCTGCCCATTCTTGCCAAATCAATGCTTGGAGTTTGTCAGAATTTGTGGGTTTTTGTATGTCCATCCGCCTCTTGAGGATTGACCACAAGTTCTTAATAGGATTAAGGTCTGGTGAGTTTCCTGGCCATGGACCCAAAATTTCAATGTTTTGATCCCTGAGCCACTTAGTTATCACTTTTGCTTTATGGCAAGGTGCTCCATCATGCTGGAAAAGGCATTGTTTGTCACCAAACTGTTCTTGGATGGTTGGGAGAAGTTGCTCTTGGAGGATGTTTTGATACCATTCTTTATTCATGTCTGTGAGTGAGCCCAGTCCCTTGGCTGAGAAGCAACCCCACACATGAATGGTCACACATGAAAGGAGGATCAAAGCCACGCCCCTCAACGTCATCACCCACTGTTTCTTAATCTTTTGGGAGGGTTGGAGGAAAGCCTGTTTTTGGAGACACCCACCAATGTTTTCCTGCCAATGTGTTATTTGGGGCTGATTTAGGTACAATGCTCTCTCAGTATGTTTCCACTGATGATGTTGTAGAATCAGCTGGGAGTACCAACGTTTTTTCCTAGGTACCAGGAGGTGACAAGGAAAAGGTCTGTTCAGTTGCACCTGAAATGTGTAAACCAGGATGTGACAGGGAAAGGTTACATTCTACTGTACCTGAAGTATGTATTGATTTTAATGCCTGAGTTCTTCGGCAAAATTGTGAGTGAGCCCACTCCCTTGGCTAAGAAGTAAACCCACACATGAATGGTCTCATGATGCTTTACTATTGGCATGACACTGTAGTGATGGTAGCACACACCTTTCCTTGTCCAGACAACCGTTTTTCCTGATGCCCCAAACAATCTGAAAGGGGATTCATCAGAGAAAATTACTTTACCCCAGTCCTCAGCAGTCCAATCCCTGTACCTTTTGCAGAATATCAGTCTGTCCCTGATGTTTTTACTGGAGAGAATTGGCGTCTTTGACACCAGGCCATCCTCCAAATGTGTTTGCCTCACTGTGTGTGCAAATGCACTCACATCTGCCTGCTGCCTTTCATGAGCATGCCTAGCACTGGTTGTGGAAACTGTCCTGGTGCTTGCTGGACGTTCTTAGGCACCCTGAAGCCTTCTTCACAACTATTGAACCTCTCTCCTTGAAGTTCTTGATGATCCTTGCATGTGAAGCCCTTTTTTGTGCAGAGCAATGATGACTGCACGTGTTTCCTTGCAGGTAACCATGGTTAACAGAGGAAGAACAATGATTGCAAGCACCACCATCCTTTAAAAGCTTCCAGTCTGTTTTTCTAACTTAATCAGCATGACAGAGGGATCTCCAGCCTTGTCCTTGTCAACACTCTCACCTGTGTTAACGAGAGAATCACTGACCTGATGTCAGTTGGTCCTTTCAGGGCAGGCCTGAAATACAGTGGAAATGTTGTTTTTGGCATAAAGTTCATTGTCATGGCAAAGATGGACTTTGAAATTAATTGTAACTCATCTGATCACTCTTCATGACATTCTGGAGTATATGCAAATTGCTATCATAAAACCTGAGGCAGCAGACTTTGTGAAAAATAATATTTGTGTCATTCTCAAGACTTTTGACCATGAGTGTAGTCGTTCTGTGTTATAGCATTGTACTCTTGTACAAAAAAAATTCTAGTTTGTTCTCATGTTGGTTTTACATGCATGATGTGTTAGATCTGTATGCTGAGATAACTACACTGTTTAATTCAAAATATATTCAAAATATAATTTCCGTGTCAGCTCATTGACTGAATGAGTGAAGCATAATCTTCAACAAAAAATACAAATGGTGGAATCAAAATTTAGTTCAAATGTTAAGGTCCACAATTTCATTTACACCCTCTGGAGACATAGCTCTGAGTTTATGGATGCAAAAGGATTCTCTTCAACATAACTAGAGATAGCTATCTCCTACTCTAGCAGTCGAGAGAATATGTTCAACACCTATTAACCCTTAGACCCACTGGTTTATCTTCATGTATAGCTAAAAAATGTCTAGGAACACTATGTTGGTGCATATGATTAATTACATTTCTCCAACGGGTTCCAACATGCGTGTGCTCCCGCCTACATATTGGAAATGACAGGAGCATTTCAAGGCAGTGGTGCACGCAGGGGGGGTTTCTGAGTCTCTAGGAACCCCCCCTGCGCTAACTAAGTGGCCACTATAGCTGCACTGTCCTATACAGCAGCCGCGGCGCTGTCAAAGAAGCTACACTGAACCCACCCCTTTGCTTACTGTTATTCTCTATAATGTGGTGCATCACTCTCCCCAGAAACTCCACACGTCTGTGGGAAAAATAAGCGCATGCAAAGCTGAGTCTGCAATCAGACACTTATATAACTGTGATGTTTATAGCATTGATTGGGCCTGCAAACTCTACACAGTCACATTATAGTTCCAGACAGATACAATAAACCATAGATACACTGCCCATTAGGATCGACTGTCCAACCTGACCACAGTCAAGATAAAAGGGTGCAGGTACTATCAATTCTTCTATATTGCTGGGTGGCTTATAAATATATACTCAGCCAGAGAGCATGTAATATCTTGATGGACACCATTGCCTCCAGGAAAGAGCAACAACACTGACAGATAAGTCGCTTAATCTTTCTCTCTCATGGTTTTTTATGGAGAATCCCTCTGATCATCTTCCTTGAGGGACCAGTGGGCCCTTCTGCAACCACCAGGACCAATATGGTTAGATTTCCCAGAACAAGGTAGCCATCAGGTCCTCCATAACAATCCCAGAGAGCTGTGTAGCCACCATATATGTATGATTTCAGGACTAAGAGTAGTTGCACCTGCCAAGACAATGATGAATCAGTAGGAAAGTACAGGAATGTGGAATGGATTTTGAGTCATTGGATAGTCATATGACAAGTCTGGGAAGGAAGAAATCAGAAATAAGCAGATTCATATGGGTTGGGTACGTTTTGGCGGCACCTAATCTGTCAACAGTCAGACTGTCGACACCAAAATGTTTAAATAAAAAATCAATACATAATTTTTTTTTAAAAAAAAAAGCGCCCCCTGTCCCCAAACAGCTTAACTCAAGTGCTGCCAGCCTAGGCTGGAAATAGCAAAGTCGGGGGGACCAAAAGCCTGGGTGCTCACGATTTTACTATTACCAGCACTAGGCTTTGCCAACCGGAGCTGGTAGCACTGTAGCAGGGAAACCCGCAGCGTGGAGTCTCCCTGCCATAATGACAACCAACCCCTAGCGGGGCTGGATTCTCTCAGGAGATGGGGTCTGGGCTGTGGGGGTGGGATAATAATAATTATTTTATGGTAAAAACACCATTTTGTCCCAGGTGCATTACAGGTCATAGCAAGCCAAAGTTATCTGACCATTGACTGGCTTTAGACTCTCAGTAAAGTATGCTCTTAAACTAGCATACTTTACAAACTTGGCTGACAAGTCACTATTAAAACATTTCCCATGTTCAGAGCAGTAATGTACATTTTTCCTAGGTTTCTCCAAGTGGGTGCTGCAAGCTCTCTCTCTCTCTCTCTGTGACCTTGTGACCTCCCTCACTTACCCAGCTCCTCCTCTGCTTTGGAGATTTCCTGTTTCTCTCCAATGGGAGAGCATCTCTATGAAACCACTTCTCCTTAGCTGGTACTCTCCGCACCAGGCCAGTCATTTACTGACCAATTCCAATGACCTTACTTCGCGCTGGCAAGGAATACCTTTTTATTCTTGGTGCTCTTGTGCCTCTTCCATGACGCAATCCCCTGGATCACCTCCTCCCGGCAACAAGAGCTTCAGGGAGATGTAGTTCTCTACACCTTTCCAACTGCACCATTTTGCAGGACCCCTGCAGCGATCTGGCTCCTGAGGCTCAGGGAGAGGCTGGGTTCACATAACATAGGTCAAGAATGCAAGAAAAGACTTAAGACACTAAAGACAATAACAAGCATTGTTGTACTAGACTCTCTAATATTAATGTATGATATATTTTCTGAAATAAACATGAGGTTCTTGATGCTCATTTTGATCATATTATTAATGCCAATCTATTGTGAAAAGGTGACTTCATTCAGATGGGACCTGCACAAAAATGTTTTTTCTATGACAGGATACATACCTCTCTCTCTTGCATCTACATAAAGATTATAGACAATGCTGGCAGGACCTAGCTGGGACCTACCCTAATTAAAAACACCAATGAATAAATGGCTGGAATGCTGTACCAAAGGTATATAGTCACAGCCTTCAATGTGCTGAGCAAAAAAATAAAGGGGGATTTAGTTCACACACCCAAATTTGTCAAATGTATGAAAAGGGACAACACCCCTGTGACTGACGTTTTGTGGTCAGCTTATGGCGGTAGGTGGACATTCACAATTTCATTAAAATGTTCACTAAGAACCTCAAGGTTATGTCAGACATTATATTGTACAGTGAGTCTAACACACACATGTTTGTTCCTGTAATTAGTATGCCTTTAGTGTGTAAAGTGTACTCCTGCATTCTTGCCTTGTATTACATATATTTTATTACCTGCAAGTCGCATCTTTTGTTGCTATATTAGAGGATGTGGCTAAAGTTTTACTTGCAGCTACAGCTGGCCACAAGCTATTGAGGAACTTATACACAGACAACAGTACAACATGAGATGACATGATGCATCTGACCAAGAAATGACTGCAGCCAGAGATCTTGCCAGAACCACAGATTGTGTATTTACCAGTACCTGAGGTCACTGACCACATCTGCATGCAGGAGGTAAATTCATTGACTCCAACATGGCTAATCAACTAGAGGAAATAGCTGTTTACTACAACCTTGACTTCCATGACCAATACACCAATGCTCACTAGTGATACTGCTCTGGGATAAAAGGTTGCTGGAGATATTTGGGGGCAAATTTATCAAAGGGCGTTCATTATATCAACTGATACATGAAAATGGTTAATGGTGGTGCTCATTCCATGGGGTAGTCTATTTAACAACTATTATGGTGGTGCCTGTTCTGTACTTGCCATCTCAGGATGGTGATTACATAGCCACAGCATTAAAAATCCTTTATTCCTAGAATAAACTTTTTTATAATAAATTCAATATTTAAAAAAGTGAAATCATTGTCTTTCCTTTCTCGACACTAGTGGAAGTGATAGACCAAATTTGGGCTTTCAGTTCCAAGGCACAAGCACACATTTTCAGACACTGGCTCAGCTAAATGGTCAGTTAAATCTGCTCAAGGGCAGCTAAGTGCGTATTAGGTTACCTAGTAAAATACCATAAAATAGAGGGAAGATAGAATTGTGTTTAGTTTGCATACACATCTGTGAACACTACACTGCTAAAGCGATCATAGAAACACCATACTGTGGTCTATTTTGTAGGGTTGGTCCCCTCCTTACTAAATTACTCTTCTCTGGTGATATTTCCATACATTTGGAAGCTACTTTATAGAAACAAAGTGATTATTAAGAATCAAGTAAATAATGCTCTCCAAACAAACAAAAGGCAGGAGAATAACCATGAAGTCATTCCCTTTTTCAGTACTGGCTTGGTAATCAAAGCAGACACCCACAGTGTTTTATAAGTGGTACTGTGGAGGGCCCCCCTGGTGGCTTGGTGGCCTGGTCCCTCAAAATACACAGGTGTTTAACACAGTTTGAATGTCTGCGGACACTTGTGTGGTAGCGTGATACAGTGCAGAATATATTGGGTGCCAGGCCATGCAGAAAGAAACTTTATTGAAAATGCCTTCTCCTCCAGCACGTAAGCATATGATTACAGTAACATCTTGTAAGAAAATGCCAACTCCTCCTCACGGTATTGGGTACTTTCCAAGAGGGCTCTCCTCCTGTTGCTATACAGACCATAATCCAAGAATCCAGGAACTTTCTTTCATTCATAACATATATGATGCTGGCAAATATTTTTTTATGAAAGTTCCAGACTGTTCTTGGCTCCTCTGTTGATATGGGGCACTTCTTAGGGGCTAACTCAACAAGGCCTTTTTCCTATGAGTATTCATTTGTAGGAGTCTCACCATGTTAAATCCTAATGCTCCAGGCTGCACACAGGCAATGTTTTCATCCACGTAATGCCCCTATCACTGCCCTCTCTGACTTATGGATGCCACTCTCTTCTCTAAATGTTGGGAATCCTGATTCTAGTACTCTACTGGCCGAGCTCTTTTGATAGAGTCACTTTTCCCCATGCTATTATTATGGGCCTCCTCCTCTCCTGTCCCTGGTACCTGGCAAGATGCCCCCTTCATGCCTCAAGTTTGGGGAAACCAGATTATTTATACATTCTGGTAATCCAGATGAGCTTGTTTTAGCTAGTGGTGGCACTTTTGCGCTGCAGTAGCCTCACAACACTCAATTCCCCCCCCCCCCAACCTGGGGACTACTCATGCTGTCAACAGGGGGCAGGGGATAAATGTGTAGTGCTACAGGGTTACAGCATAGCTCCTACATTGACATTCAAAATAGTTGTCTGCTAGACCTGGATGCAGTGATTCACATGGTGGATTTTGAGAGCCACTACTCATGATGACATAAAGGCCAGATAGATTATTGTGCTGCCTGTACAGATTGACTGTTTCTATGTCACACATTAAAGTATATTAATTATAAAGATTCTGTACTGTCTGCCCAGGGACACCATTTTATCCTAGTCATAACTAACTTGTTACATATCACCCAGATGCAGGGCCGGATTAACCATAGGGCTAACTGGGCTACAGCCCAGGGGCCTATGGCATCCAGGGGGCCCTTGAAAGTGCTCAGCAGCAGTACTGATCGGTTGGGGGCGGGGGAGCCCCAGCCCGATCAGTGCTGCTGAGCACTTTCACTGCAGTACTTCCCCGGCGCACTGTATTCTCCTTACTCGTGTCACTCTCACGAGATCTCAGTAAAGAGCGTACAGTGCGCTGGAGAAGGAGGTAAGTGCTGGGGGGGGAGCTGCGGGCAGCTCGGATCACGGGGGGGGCGGGCAGCTCGGATCACGGGGGGGCCCTCATGCAGGAATGGAGGCCCCCTTAGCCCAGGGATCCTCCATTTACTTAATCCGGCACTGCCCAGATGTTATACACTTACATAACAACAGCCAAGACAAAAACAGCTAGTCCATGTATTTAGTTTGGTAGAAAAGGAAATACTTACAGACCAAGGCACCAGTTCATGTATATGTCACTAAAGACCTGTACAAGTGACTTAATGTTCTGTTTACCTCACAGTGCTTGCCTTCTGCCCACCCCTGTCTTCTTGTGACCTAACATTCGGGTTGCTTCATGACACAAATAGGCCAAAGGTCAGGGCAGGCAACACAGGTTTCATTTATGTTTTATACTTTTATTTCTGGCCCTTGTGTCACCAGCTTCATAACAGGGCATAATTGGAGACTGTAACCTCTTGCAATCCTGCATTGCTCTCAATCCCCCTCTTGTGGCAGCCCTAGTGAATACCAGATATCCATTTAGATCCTATGACTCAGGTGAGCCAGCACCAACCAATAGTGGCACAGTTCGCTCATGCTATTGACCCCACTAATATTCTAATACCTGCTACTGCTTCGCCAAGCACTTGGAAAATTATTAAATATCTGTTGGCCAAGCAAGACCGCTTTATCAAGTTTCTTTAAGGTCTGTCTACTTGCTTTAGAGATCTACTGCTACTAGATTTGCAGATCTGTTCTTGCACCTGCAATGTCTATGGCTGTACAGCTTACTTGTATCATGCACACTGCCTTGTCCCCGTGTTACAATATCGACCTTAAGGACTAAGTACATTGTAGCTGAATTTGCAAACTGATTTATTTCTCCTCTTTCTGGATAAGCTCTTGTCTTTGCCTCAGTGCTTTCGGGAATATTCCTATTCTGCATAACATTGAAGACTTCAGTTCAGTGGTTTGCAAAACTGTTAACGAACTTGGGGCCTGATTCATTAAGGATCTTAACTGAAGAAACTTCTTATTTAAGTCTCCTGGACAAAACCATGTTACAATGCACCCCTTGCATTGCAAATGAGAAGTTTCTTCAGTTTGACTAATTTGTTCTTTAGTGGTTTTTAATTTACTTCTTTACAGCAGAGAAATTATTTATGTAGCTCTTAAATCCAATAATATGTCCAGATCTACTTTATATGTCTTTTTTTATTTTCTTATCTTTACATTTTGAAATTTTGCCAAATACTTATTTTGGATGATTTATATTTGCATGACAATAGATATTTTTATTGCTATCTCAGCAAAGCATGTACATTATTTCCATCAACTCTTTTGCATAGAGAACTTCTGTTACCTAGTAGACTGACAGTCAGCCACTGTTTAAGGGGTTGAAGAAAAACCCAATGAGGATTTAGCATTCTCTGCACTGGGCTACATGACTTTCAGATGAGTAGAATATGATCACACCGGCACTCATTTAAAAGGGAATCTATTTAAACCTGCAATTTAGAAAATAACATCAGAAAAAACTTCTGCATAATTTATACAATATATATATGTTAAGCCAACTTGCTACCTATGAGTTGTCTCTGATATGGTTACTCCTTGAAGCTCAGTTTGATGGCATTGCTCTCATATTTAGTGTTGTCCTGCTTAAAGCAATTCTCCAAGACTGGGATACCAGTATATTAATTTCAACTTTTATAGGCATATGTCCTCCCTCATACTGATATTTATTATTATTAAGTGGGAAGAAGATATTGGGCCGGTAATGGATGGGGAGTGGGACTTTATGCACCTGCTAGAGAGTTTACACGTTATGTCAGACTAAAGTGCAATTGTACATCCTGCAGAGAGTACCTCACACTTCTGACTATATGAAATTGGAAGGAGTAACAATTCCAACTGTCCTAAATATGGGAATACATTAGGATATTTTTGGCACTTATTGTGAGAATGGCCTATGGTTCAAACATTTTGGTTAGCCGCATGGGAATGAATCCAGAGAACTGGCTGGATGTTCCAGCCAGAACATGTATATTTGGGATTTCCTTTGAAATGTGTTTGTGAAAACCTCTCTCAATATGTGTCTACAATAATGGCATTGGCTAAGGTCATCATAGCCAGAACTCGGGTGGCAGAAGAAAATCCATGTTTTCACAAACGGGTTCCCCTATTGAATAATACTGTGGGACATGAATGATTTGTGCACACAAGTAGAAATGAATGACAAAAATATAATACAATTTTATTAAGATGGAGCAGATGAAGGTATGCATTATAGTCGCTGATTGATGATTCAGACGGAGTGCCTACCCTAGTCCTAGCTTCATTATTGCTGTACTGATATACTGTATGTGACATTTTGTTGTTGGTTTTTAGTGCAACTCTGGCCTTGTACTTGAATGCAGGAATTAACATTTGCTAAATCAACTCATTCATTTTTTCTAAAGATTCAGCCTCGAGAAATAGAATTTCCTATGATAATGGTCTCCCAGATGGAAGCACTAGAATTTTAATATGTTCTATTATTCAGCCACTGTTGCAATTGCTTTAGATGTAATACATAACCTGTTAATGCAATATTGTACCACGGAATAGTTATTAATTTTTTTTTATGTCTTAATGCTTGTTTTGTTTGTAGGTTCTTAAAAATGTATATAACTCTTTAACACAAAGACTTGATTTAAATAAAAGAGGGATAAACAGTAATAACAAGCTTACAATGTCTCCATATATGAAAACACTTTAGAAAACTTCACTTAGTACATTTGATCTGTAGTTTTATTTTCCTTGGTCAGAATACATCATTTAGTTCTTAGCTACAGTACTAATAACCCTTCAACAAATAAAGTAACCGGCAATGTCAAACCAAACTTTTTTAAATATTGTAGGACTTTTCATAATGCAGAATATTTATGAGTGCACATTAGTTAGAGACATGTCCCGTCAATTTTTTCAAAATAATTGAAACACAAACTTACCTTGTTTTATTTAAATCTCGGCATCCACCCCCCCCTCAACAGCCATCCAGTCATGCTCTTTTTTAATTATAAATAATTTTATTATTATTATAAATAACTAAAATATCTAAAATAATCTTAAGTTTTCATTTAAGAAAATTTAAATCGCTAAAACATAAACATAACATAAACAACAAAGTCTTCATCTTCTTTTCTTCTTCATACAGTTTGACGTGCTGTAATAATGATATAAAGAAAAAAAATTAAGGCTCTAACATCATCATCATTTATTTATATAACGCCAGCAAAATCCGTGGTGCTTTACAATTGAGAACAAACACAGCAATAAAAAATACTGGCTAATACAGACAGAGGTAAGAGGGCCCTGCTCCCAGGGTCGTCTCAACAGCATTGTAGCCCCCCGGGCAAAGCAGTGCACTGGAGCCCTTTCTACACAACCACTCACAGGAATAAAAATGTAAATTATCTATGAAATTAATTCTTTCTTATATTATACTTCCGTATTTATTCTTAATCCAAGCTCTCTACTATAGGGGCAGCCAACCAGTCAGCCAGACACGAAGAGCCAAATAATATCTGTAGATACCGCAAAGAGCCAACTTTACCTTTTGTATATGTGTATAGACATATACCAAGTATAAAAACACACATACATACTATACACACATAGAAAATAAAAACATAATTTAAAATATCTTTCTAAGTGAAAAAGAAAATATCCAACAATGCTAAAATGTTCACAATAATCACCAAATTAGTACAGCTCTTACCTTGCTGCTGAATCCAGTGGAGGAGGGTTGAAAGGGCTACATAAAGTCTCTTCACAATAGCTCTACCATATGGTACAATGTGGAGGATTCAACTGATGGCTGGAGCAGTCTAGGAGCCAATAACAGCTATGCCTGTGTGGGGGGCCACCAGCTATGTCTCGGCCACTGTTGTATTTTATTTCCATTGTTATGGTATTACTAGTAAATGTGTCTGTATCTCATTGGTTCATATGGAGAGAAATTTGCAGGGAGCAGTCCCTAATTCCTATAGGGAATAGTATATTAGTGAATAGTGAATACAGGAAGCTTTTTAAATGATTTCAATCAGCTCAGCAAAAGTTTATGTAGTTATTTTGTATAGATACAGAAAAGCATTAAAATATCAATTTCACCAAGTATGTGTCTGTAGTAGACTTTTCTAAAGCTTTTCTTACAATAAGTAATTTTATATTTGTGAAAGTGTGTGATCAGTTAATAGGTGGGATGTACAGCAACACAGATATACATAAGTCTCTGCTGGTCATGTGCAAGGTTGTAATGCGGGCAGGATGTTGCCACACAGCCAGCGTTGGAGGAATGCAGTAATCATGGTTTAGAGGGTTTAGGCCATCCTAGAGTGAAGGTGGATGAAGAAGCAACTGTGTATGGCAGCACAGGGTGCTCCTCCTTATATACTGCCTGCCCTCCAGCTTTGTCTGTGTTGTTTGACTCTCTGGGTTTAAGGAGCACTCATAACAGGGCGCCCCTCCCACTTGGGCATCTCACCATCCCACGTATCTTTTACAGTCTATCAACAACATGATGATGTGGTGCGCTCAACAGAGGGCGTTCTGCCCACTGGACAGCACACCAGCTTCTTCGTCATTGTAGAGCAACTTGTCCTCCATCTATGTAGATGTCCAGTAATGCTCTCATCATGTGAGTTTCTCCCTCTGTCTCCCCCTCTGTTGTTGATTCTCTCACTCCATCCCCTCTGTCTCCTACTCAGACTGTGAGTCTCTCTCCCAACCTACCTTCTGTCTCCCCCTCAGCGTGTCTCTTTCCCTCCGCCCACCCTCACTCCCATCTACATGTAACAGTGTCATCATCATCATTTATTTATATAGCGCCACTAATTCCGCAGCGCTGTACAGAGAACTCATTCACATAAGTCCCTGCCCCATTGTAGCTTACAGTCTAAATTCCCTAACATTCACACAGACAGACTAGAGTCTAATTGATAGCGGCCAGTACATGTAACAGTATCCTCTTGTTATGCTACTCTATCACCTAAATGTGTGACAGCGTCCTCATTCATCTTAGCAAGTCCCACATTGGACCATGCCTCTCCTGACATGTGCACACCATCTCACATGTGTAGATAGAAGGGAGCCAGAAGAGTTTGCCTCCTACAATACACAGCTCGGGAGTTCGGATGGAACAAGGGACGAGTGGAGGGCTCTTAGTGTAGTGTGGCTGCTGTTCAGGATTAGAGGTATGACAAATGGTGCATGGGCTATAAATTTAGTGATGTGGTTAGGGTGGGGGCTATTAATTTTATGGGGATAGGGCTATCAATCTAATGGAAGTAGGGGCTATTAATTTATTTGTGGGGAATATTAATTTATTAGTGGGTCTATTCATTTAATAGTGGGAGGGGGCTATTTAATGGTGGAGGCCTTGTGGTGCCTATTAATTTAGTACTGGGAAGATTTGCTTCTAATTGCGTGAGTTGGGGGGGAGAAGAAAGTCTATTTATGAAATGTGGATGGTGCAAAATTAATGTCGGGACTGGTAGGGATGGAAATAGGCCTAATTATTAAATGTGAATAATAGTACAGTTGTAGGAGAGAGCAGCACAGGGTTGGAGAACAGTCTAGCGCTTGTAGAGGATTAGGCATACCCCCACAGTTGAATGGCAATGTCTCTTCTGACAGTGCCCCCTATTGAGAGGCAGCACCTACTGTCCCCAAAATTGGGGGGGGGAGGGGGGGTGTTAGTGGTCTCCCTCTCCCAGGGCACTAAAATATCTTGTTACAGCTCTGGTCATATCTACTAGAGGTACTTCTGAAATAAGCAAGCGTCAGTAATCCCAGAGAATACCGAATATGTCCCAGTAGATAGTGCTTTGACATGACTGTTTAGAAGATCAAAAGTAATTGACATTTTCTTCTTTTATTTGCTTTTTTTTAGGTTTGGGGCGGGGTTGACCTTTATATGTTCATTGTTCTTTGTGATCTTCTACTTCATTCTGTGAGATGTTTGCAAAGTTAAAATAAAAACTGAAACCACTACCTATTTGCCCATATTCAGTGCCACCCCCTCCCCCCTTCTGGAAAACGTATGTTTGCAATCAGGGTCCTGGTAGTAATGATCAGTTAAAAATGTTTATATACTGGCTAGAAGAAAAGATTTAACGTTTAAATGCCAGCTTTTATTGTTGCTGAAAGTAACACACCATTTATTGCCATGTACAGCTGTGGTCAGTTATTATTCGCTCAGGCAGGAAGTGGCTTTTAAGTTCTTCTCGTTAAAGCCACTGAGAAATTTCTGATTACCTGCAAAACTCTGAACATGTTTTGTAATACACTGGAGCTGTAAGCTGGTTTCCATCATGCAAATTGTGCAGAATATCTGGTCAGCTAATTTTTTTTTAAAATCCTTTATATTGATTTTGGTAATTGTAGCCTCTACCTGTATCGGTAAGTATCTATAATTTTATTTTTTTATTATTTTTTATGTTACCATAAATTAAATGTTTATAGTACTTACAAATATTACTAGCAGGTAACAACAGATGCTTAGTGGGTATATATGTATTAAAAAGTCATCTGCGTTTACAATAATCAATAAACAAAATATATACATTGTTGAGCTGGAAAGCTGTTATAACTGGTTAATTATAACACACTCTTTTTTACATAGTATATAATAATATGTATGCATAGAAAATGTTAGCATTATATGGATAATGTCAGCAACGTAAACTTTTACCATACAAACAAAATTGTGATTGGAGTGTGTGACCAGCTATAAATGAAATATTAATGGATATATTTGTACTCCTGGAATACTATTGTTATTACAGTTTAATTTCTAATTCTACCATAGAGTGTTCTTAAGAAATGTGTAGGATACTCCCAAGGGGCCAGATTCATTAAAGGACATAAACGGCGATTTTGTGCGTATGATCCGCAAAATCACTCTGTGCATACAGAGGATGGGTTCATACGCCACAGAACGCAGCAGCTTCCAATTCATCTTCGAGTGCAAATGACACTTGCTACGTTTTCAGGGAGAGAACGGAGCGGGGATGGGGTCGTTTGCCCGTAGTCAATGTACAGTAAGGGCGTGCAAATCACGAGCGCACGCAGCAGCATCCGTTCCCAGCTCTGGGCATCTCAAAAGTTCTTGTTTTCTGGCATATCTCTTGCTCCAGCTACAGGGCTAGTTTAAGTGCCGCTTACTAGTGATGACGGCTGTGTATGCCTGCTATAACAAGTGTTTGCAATCAGTAGCAACTGTAAAAATGTATTTTATGTACAGTAGACATCAATAACATAGTAATAAATGTATTTTATGGAGAGAAAAAAAACCAGCTTTTTTTTATTTTAAATGGTTTTTTTTACGTATCTTGCAGTGTCCTATGTAGTAGATCAAAGCAGATCTACACCCGTATTCATCAGCACATGTATATTCAGATCCGTTCCTTGGTGAATTCGGGCGTTCGTAGACCTGAATTACGTGCGTTCTGAAACAAATTCACATTGCGCTCAGTATTCGTGCCTTAATGAATCAGGCTCAAGGTGTCTATTTTCTTAAAGGAACCTCTACTGAAATTTTTAGTTAGCATGTAGTCCTCTGCATTCACCCAGCCCTCACTGATGTGTCATCTACCCAGTGCCCGTGGTCTAAAATTAGCAGGGCAAAATAACTTTTATGCTACTGATTTTGCCCCACTGATATAGGGTAAATTAAACTGTTGGGGGTTGCTACTGAAGAATGGAATCCGGCATGAGAGGTACAATTTAGACACATTCTACTAAAGAACTTATCTAACAAACCGATTGAGTAGGGGTTAAATTTAGAAAATAGACACTTTTGTTCTATTATGCATTTATGAATAAGACTTCTTCACAATCAAATTCTTTTACATGGGAAAATTCATTCAGAAACAGAAGTATTTATTTTCACCTGTAATGTGCTTTAAATGCCAATGGCAAATAGCAAAACAATGAGACAGAAATAAAGAATAAATAACAAATTTTGTAAACAAATGTTTAGCATGATACAGTTATCTTTAGTATATAGCTTAAAGCCACTGTACAAACTTAGAGCTGGTTCTACTTTGTCCCCCCTGACCTCTATTTCAACCTCCTAACATATTACAAACCTGTGTGAACATCTCAGTATATACAGGGCTATCCTAAACTCTTGCCCTGGTGCAGTCTCTTATTGGGCCCAACTAGACAGCGCCTTGGTGTGTGTGACTGGGCAAACCTCCCCTACCCCAGGCTGCACCAAAAGCTATTGGTTCATGCAGTCACTTTTCCAACCATGAATGTGGCTAAAATGGGGTTGCATCTCCATAATCTGCCACTGCCAGGCCTCCGAGACAGGTACAGGGCCAGCAACTTTGCAATAGCCCCACCCCCATTTGGTGCCCCTGAGTCTAAACAGTTATAGAGCGGGATATATCAAATATTTGTCAAGGAATAGTACGTAGCATGGTATTAAGGGGCAAACCATAATATATTGGAATCTGGATAAAAACATAAAACATTCTAGTTATATGTACAGCATATTTGATTTGGCATATACAGCCACAAGACCAGGAAGTTAGCTAAATTATGTATTAGCCAAATAATGTATGTTCTTCTACATTTTCGCTGCAGCAAAGTTGCAGACTGTTTCTTTATTGCATGATAAAAAGCTTCCTGCTCTCCGCCACTACACAAGAAGAGGGCACCATGAGAAAGTAGAAAAATAAATAAATAAATAGATGATTAAAAAGATAAAAATATACAAAAGAGACAGGGAAATTGTGGCACCGTAAAATCTACAGGGCTAGTTTACTGGAGTGGGACAGGCAGAGATGTAGAATTGACAACACCGGCAGCAAAAGGGTTAAAATTATGCCTTTTGCCCCTATAAAATATTGTTTAGTAATTATTAGCATGTTTGACACATTCTTTTATACAAATTGGCTGTATACAGTAAATAAGATTTTAAGCATCATGTTGAAGACATGTTTTTAAACAGAGTATTATTACTACTACTAATAATAATAAAAATAATAATAATAATAATAATAATAATAATAATAATAATAATAATTTTGTGTCTTTATAGCTTATGAAAAGAAATACATACCATTTGGGACAGACATAACTATTGAATGTAAGTCTCCAACACCTGGCAAACCCTCATTTTCTGGATCTTTTGTAAGAAGGAAAAATACATACGAATTTTCCTATTTGGATACTGTATATATTCAGATTCTTGATTTTTCCCAGAATAACAGAGGTACATATCGCTGTGTCTCTGGTAACAAGATTATATCTGTGATTTCCCTGGAATTAACTGAGAGTGAGTATAGCACTTAATATATACAAACTGCAAAACCAAATTATGTTTTATTAATTGTGCATCATTTGTAATTGTTAGTGTGCCTGTATTTTCTTCTTTCTATGCCAAGAAATATTCTGTTTAATTATACTGAAGTGATATCAGCCTTTAATACTCCAAAATATTTTACATTGAATGTTTTATAACAAATAGGTATTTTTGTAAAGCATACAGATGCAATGTGTGAATGCTTTCGTTATTTCCCAAAAATTTGGCTATCAATGCAAACAGGAGCTTTAGCTGACAGTGCATATTAAGCATGGACTGGATGGGCAAGTGAATGAATACTGACTCATAGAGCTAGCAATCAATAGTATAACACTGTACAAAATAAGCTGTAATCATCATCATCATCATCATTTATTTATATAGCGCCACTAATTCCGCAGCGCTGTACAGAGAACTCATTCACATCAGTCCCTGCCCCATTGGAGCTTACAGTCTAAATTCCCTAACATACACACAGAGAGAGACTAAGGGCAATTTTTGATAGCATCCAATTAACCTAGCAGTATGTTTTTGGAGTGTGGGAGGAAACCGGAGCACCCGGAGGAAACCCACGCAAACACAGGGAGAACATACAAACTCCACACAGATAAGGCCATGGTCGGAAATTGAACTCATGACTCCAGTGCTGTGAGGCAGAAGTGCTAACCACTAGGCCACTGTGATGTCCTGTTAGTTTTTATAATTTCCATGGGAACATTTTTAGGGGAGGTGAGCTTTTGACAAACATGAATGCTTCAAAAACAATGGTTTGTTTTTTCAGTACTGAACATGTGTTTAGAAAGTATCAAATAAAACAGTACAATTGGTCCTTACAGGGATTTTAGGATACATAACAATATGCAGATTTAACCATTTTTGATGCAATAATATATAAAATACCTTTGTATTCTCCATACACCTTTTTTTAAACATTTTTATTTAGCTCTTATTATGGTGTCTAAGAAAGCTCACTAACTATATTTTGCTGGCACTCCACTACAGCAAAAATGATATATGTAATGTGCTGTGATTGCATGGCAATCATATATACCTGACACACGTGATTTGGCAAGTCTGTAAATATATTCCCTACATTGCCATTTTTGTTGTCCTTCAAAAATATGCTGTCTGAGACAAGTTATAGGCACTGACCTGATCCTGCTTGTGTCTTTTATGTAATAACTGAGAAAATGTTGTCCGTGGAAATGTAATCATTTTTTATATGGATTGAAGACTGCATTAACAGTATTTGTTCATAAGGCTGTGTCACATTGGATTCCCTTTGCGGCCAGAAGATGCAGTGGGGGACATTCATAAAGACAGACCCAAAGAAATACTGTGCAAAAAAACCCCAAAACCTTTTTACTAATGAAGTTTAGCATAAAATTATAAAATTAATGAGTTTAAAAGCAAATAGCATATAGGTTACTTCTGGACAGGGTCTCATTAGTCCTACTGTGAGGATGACTAGCTAACACTTGCCAACTTAAGTTAACAAGGTCCTGAAAGCTGGTATAGCTCCTCCTATGTCGTTATCATGAAATGTGCAGATTGTTACCTAAGCATGCTGATTTACAATGTATTACACTAATTTGATGCTATTTATTTATTAATTCATTTCTTAATTTTGTCACATATATTCAACTTGTGGATATTTCCGCTATCATCTGTATTTCTGTGCTCTAGAGAAAGAGTAAAACTACAGTACTGCATACCTTTATGAGCCTAGTGTTGACCCGGCAGTAGTCATGAGATTAAAACAAGCAATATTTTAGAATAAAGTGGAAAAGCTGAAATGAAGGGGGACAGTCCTAAAGTAGAAGCAAGGTGGATACTGAAGTGACACTTTCACTCATTCCGTCATACGCATTTCAAGTCGGATTTATAACACACACAAATTTAGTCTAAGATTAATTTTCTGGTGGCAGCTTCCAAAACCGGGATGTACAATTATGAATGCACTAGACAAACAAAGGGGGGCATGCATTAAAGATCTGATCCCCCACATATTTAGCTCTTTCATAAATGACCTTTCTGAATAAGGACAGACATTAAGAAATGCATTCAGCAGACAAAACAAGTACATTTTAATGATTTGTGCCACTTAATCACACTGGTTTTCCAGATTCTTATTGAGTCAATCACATCAGTCCCTGGTTCAATGCCTGATTATCCAATAGGTTGATTAGGCTGCAGCCTAGGGTGCAAGGCTTTTGGGGGAGCAAAATTTCCTGGGGTGCCAAATTATGACAATGAGAGGTATAAACTGAAATGAATTTTAAATATAAAAGAATAGTTGTTCTCCAAAGAAAAAGAAAACATGAAAGAAACATGTAGTAAGGTTTCAATGTTGGCATATTCCAATGGTAAACGCTGAAAATAATGAGTCAACCTTGGGGCGGCACTTGAGGATAAGCAAGTAGGAGAGACAAGGATGGCGAAATGCACAGACGTGACCCCATTGATACATGAAGTTCACCGAGACCTCACATAGGGTCTAGATGAAAATAGCCAATCAGGGTAGCTTTCTCAATAGCTCTGGATTGGATTTTGAGGAGAGGCACCACCTACCAGTGTTGTGATTGCGCTGGGAGAAGTTCAGCTTCATCTATCAGGGTTTTATGTATCCTTTGGAATGTGGAGTTTAATAAAGTGGAGACTGGAGGAGTAAGTAAAATAAGTGACTTTTATATGGTGTATGTATTTGTATTTGTAAAAGGACTTGTGGTTGCTCCTCACATGCGCACGCTATCCTCTTATTCTGTTCTCAGATACTCGTTATAAATCTCGCACTTTTATGCACTTTTCCTTACACAATGTTGCCTTACTCAGTCTTTTGACTACACTAAATAACACTTAAGCTTTACAGAATTATTTATCCAATAACCTTTGTTTCTCAGCAGTGCTTCACAGTATATATTTTTATAAATAACCAATACTCACAACATATGTATGTATTTAAATCAAAGTATTTTACTGTTAATACAGAAAAGCTTTCATTCACAGTTCACACATATATCATAATGTTGTCCAACATAACATAGTATATCAATATAAAATTAACCCTAGGTTCACCACCTTTATTTCTTACACCATCCTTGCTTTACATATGTATCCTTAATAAGAATTAGTATTTATAATATTGATTTAACTATCACAGATATCGGACACAGATATAGATAGTTAAATCCACATTTCATTATATATATATATATATTTATTATCAATGCTATATATTTTCTGTAGTGTAGTATAATATATATTTTCTGTAGTGTGTTCCTACTGTAGTGTAGTGTAGCGTAGGGCAGTGCTCATTGCCCAGGGGCAAGCAGAGAGAGGGCGAGAGGGAGTCCCGGGTCTAGCTTTTATAGTCCAGACGCGGAAACTCCCAGCCTCCCCGGCAGCAATGTGTGTGTGGTGATTCACCACACACACACACACACACAAGTGGATGTTGTTTGTGTCCAGGGGAGATGATGTCATCACCCCTGGCGGTTCTCCCCACTGTGTACGTGCCGACTTGAGTCGGCATACACAGTGGGGTTCTGCTATGTAACTGCGCATGCGCCGAAAGTGGATGCGCAGTTGCAGTGTGGCCATGCACGTGCCGATATCAGCACATGCACCGTAGGTACTGTGCATGTGCGAGTCACAAATGCGCAGTTGTACTATGTTCGTGTGCATTCGACCCGTGTTCACACAGCGCGGCTCCCCCCCTTCACAGTATTATGTAAATGTTTTTATGTGGTACTACAGGTCCCAGCAGGCCCTTGATGCTAGGGCATGCTGGCACTTGTAGTTTAATAAGCATCTGTATGCTCTGGCAACCATTGTTATATGCTGACACTTTTAGATGTACAAGTGCCAGCATAACAAGCAGTTTATGGATTGCCAGAGCTTGCTGGGACATATAAAAATACAATTTTTTACTTTGATGTGTGTTTATTTTTCACCATTTTTGCAGCATATACATTAACTCCCTTAATGCTTACAAGATCATATTCTGCCTATTTGTTTACCTCATTCTTATTAACTGCATGTGGAGTAAAGCACAAAGAATAAACTGCCCGCTAACAAACCTCAAGGCACTGGGACAAAAACCACTGACTGTATGACTAAACCTTCCACGCTAGCAAACATCCCTTTTTTTTTTAGTTTTAACTATGGTGAGGTAAGATGGCACTGACAGCAGGAGCAGGTCACCTTCTTCATTACATCTGTCATCTTTAAAAGTTCTCATGTTTGGATCAATGAAAAATAAGAGCTTATTAGGTCAAAGAGTCACTTTTTCACAGTAGACGGAATTTGTTAAAGAAATTGTACATTTAAAATCTGAATTTAAAGGTCTATGTCGTCTATAGCTTTCTTGAATAGCTACATGAAAATCTTGTACAACACTGGCCTAGACTGTATTATACACACATTAGCTGGATCATACCTCTCCTTTAGTAATTGTCACATGACCCTCTTCTTTCTGTATCTCCTCCGTTTTCTGTATGTCTCTTCCCTTTGTTGCTCCTCTTTTGCTTTTTGCAATAGGCAATGGTACAAGCTGATTCCCCTTCAGTCAGGAGCAGATACGCAATGACTTGTGGGCTCCCAGCCTCCTCTTTTATACCCTGAGACATATCATGTGATTTCCAGCTTTATAAAGTGATATGATCAGGGTATGGGTGTTGTCTGGCAAATCTCACATATAGGTGTGGCCAATTAACCATTAATCATATGGCTTTATATATATATATATTTGTTTTTGTAAACACATTCACAAATGTTTGAACACAACAGGAAATACAGCTCAAACAGTCCTACCCGAAATGCTAGGGTTATTAAGTACAGCCAGGGTTTAAATGCCATCAAAAAAATGTATTTACAGTATAAAAACTTAATTTGCTACCAGTCAGTAACAAAAAAGTAAATGTCAGCAACAGTGGCTGAGAATAGGCTGACTAGTATACTTGTAGAGAAGTATTTTAATATGACCAATAACATGGAAAGCATGGGATTATGTAAAATCAAGTATAGCATCAACATAATAAACAAACCTTTATTAGTATACAAAGATAAGTAACAACTATCATTGATAGCTACAGGTGTTTTCTATAACTGTCACCACTGAGGTAAAAATTGTGGAATGAAAAACTAAATGTCTTTAAAGAAAGAATGTATCTACTGTAAAACACAATTAACATAACTAATGAGGTGGTGTCTTTTTATAAGAAGACTCTAAATAAATTAACTTTTAGATATTATCTCAACCCCAGAAAACGTAAAATGTAATCATAAGTACTGAATTAAGGTACTATGTAAATAAACATATGTAAAATTTAGTAATAATAAAACTTTCCAGACCCTGTAGCATGTTTGTTAAACCTTTTGTTCCACTTACTGCAGAGTCCACATCAGAAGAAATAGTGAAGTTTCGGAGTGTTGGAGAAGACTTGATAATGCACTGTAAACGGCTCACCAAAGCCACACATGTGCAGTGGGACTGGATCTCCTTTGACTCACGTAGGAGAGTGGCCATTAAAGTTGAAAATGACATAATAATAAGTGACAACAGCTTTGATGGTCGTCTGGAGATTTCTTCTAACTTGACTTTAAAACTTTCCCTGGTATCTTTTAGAGATGCTGGCCAATTTAAATGTCACTTTTCTGAGCAGACAATGGGGAAGACTTTTCGACTTATTACTGTTCAAGGTAAGTTTGACTTGTGTATAGCAACCTTTATTGTCTGTTATTATCATATGTATTAATATTGCTATAATCTTATTATTATATGTAACTCTATTAAATAGTACTTCTTCTTATTTTCTGTTTCCTTTATGTTTTTTCCCATAATGCTGTTATGCTTTTAATACACAAGAATTTTGTCTCTGGGATTTAGGCAAGCTAACCCTCACCTATTTGGCAAAGTTATTATATATTAAATGCTGTTTGGTTCTATGGTCTGAGTTCTTTTGAAGTGTTTTCCATGCAGTAATAGCAACGTATAGAGATACACTGTTGCTATTATAGTTGCCATGCACTTTTAACTCCTTCCATGGCTTCAACAAGCTGCTTTAGAAATCAACCATCAATGATGGAAAAACACAAATAACAAATAAAATCATAACGATAGTAATTCAAGGCCACAATTCTGGTGATCTTATGCTGGGGTCCTTTGACAATTGACCGCTGTTACGATTATGTATTTCACCCAGGGCCTGATTAAGGGAATGGAGGCCTCCATTCCCCCATGAGGCCCCCCTGTGAGCCGCCCCCCCAAGAGGCCACTCCTGTGAGCCGCCCACCGCCCCCCCCCCCCCCCACAAGCTTACCTCTTTCTGTTTTCCTGTCACTGTAGTCCTTCTGCAGCGCACTGTAAGCTCCTTACTGAGGAGATCTCGTGGGAGTGAGTCAGTCTTACTCTCAGTGACTCAGTGACTACAGTGACAGGCACAGCAGCATTGACCGGGCTGGAGCCGCCCCTGCCCCTGCACCGATCAATAATGCCACTGAGCACTTTTAAGGGCCCCCTGGGCTGTAGACCAGTTAGATCTCGGGTTAATCCGGCCCTGATTGCACCTAATCACTGGTTATTGCTTTCCAATGAATATACATGTATGCCCCTGTGCATTTTATATGTAACAAGTGTGCTTTGCTGAATGACATCAGTTTGATCTGTGTAAGTGTCAGGAGTCTTTTGAAAGTAACCAGGCCAGACAAATAACATCTCTGAGGCGTTGCAGAGTTTGTGTAAACAGTCTGACCAGCCAGGTTGAGCAGAGGTGAGAAATCTTATCCTGTGAGATGCCAGATATATCTCTCAGGAAATAGATAACTCATTTTGAAAGCCCTGTGTCATTCTAGGAAATGCCCTGACATTGGGTTGACATAGTTAATTTCCAAAGGTGGGGGTGAGAGCAGTGTGAGAAAGTTAAAAAAATCAGCTGCTACCCAGTAATGTTGTTCATTTCTGTGAGACCTATGTATCTAGGTTGGAGTGTGCCATCTTTCCCACAGTGTACTTCTCTTATGCCAAGTCTTAAACTAGTAAGTTAGTGACTGGGGTTTTATTTCCTATTTTATTTCTGAAACTTATTTGTGCAACTTATTTTATATGTCTTGTTGTTAACTGCTTTGTCTTTAAGCCTTGGAAACATTTTTCAGATTAAATACATTTAATCTAGCATATTCTCCGTAATTCTTTGTGAATTTACGAAGCCAAGTGAGGCTCATGCTACATGTGTATGCGATTTAAGTGTGAAACATTAATAAGTAGATTTGGGAATGCAAGGACTCCATAGTAAATCCTTCATGGTGGCAGTAAAGGTGCATTCATTGGTAAGTGACTAAGGGGACGGCAGTCACCTTCAGCTGTTTCAGATTGCTGTATCTGAGACAGGCTGGGCATTCGTGACAATCGCAATCAACCTATAAGAACAAGAGCTTGAAAGCTTACTCATCTCTTGGTGAGAGGAATGTCCACAGTGTGTGCACAACAGAAGTATCTAAGGTACATATGGGCAGATTTCCTGCAATTCAGTTTGGGACCACCAAACTGGCCTAAGGCGACAAATTCTAAATCACACATAATAGTTTTGTTCCTTTCTGACTCATTATACGGACAAGTAACATGTTTTTCTGTGTGGTTTTACTAATGACTCAGAAAGTGAAATGTAATAGCCAATGGAATGGATACAAGATTGCAATACATTTTGGTTATATAAAATACATTTGCTATACATGCTACAAAACGCTCTATATTATAACAATATTTGAGGTATCATTAAGTATTTAACATCCTAGTGCCTCGAACAGAAAATTCCACATGCATTAAAAAAATATATCAGTCAATTAAAACATCAAACTTCACTGGTTTCAGCAATTGACCTAATACCTCTATAGCTATTTTTGTTATTTAATCTGAAATGAAAGGGAGCATTGGGACTTTTTGTCCTTCCTTAAGCTACTCTTATGAAACTGCCAGTCCTCCCATTAGAGTATTCCAGTGTACACCTGAGCATGTTCTTAGGAGTTCTCCAGCACAAGTTTTCAATCAATGGGCTATGTACTAAAACAGTATAAAGCAATTATAGGAGGAGGAGCTTGTCAGGTCTAGGCTCAATACCCCTTCATGAACTCCAGGAATCAGGCTGCCATGTTCCTCACCAATAGCATCCCCTGTTTCTGTCAGAATTTGATATACTTTCTGGTTGCTTAAAGGTACATGAAACCAAGATAACTAAAATAATATAACAAAAATAAGCAGACTACAGAGCAACTTCGGAGGAACAATAACCAAGTGTGTAATATATTGTGTTATAAACTATCACTAATTAAGTCATTCATAATAATGCATAAATAATGAATCGATTAAATGAATTATTAAGTAATGAATGAATAATAAATGAATCACTGTCTAAGGTGGAGACTTAAGCCCAAAGCAGAGATCAGTATGGATGGCAGCAAGATACAACGATTACATCCAAAGGTGTAGTTACAATCCAACTGCAAAGGTCAGGAATGGCAGCATAGAGAGAAGCAAGCAGGGTCACACACAGAAATCCATAAGAGACCAATCACAACCATGTATCAGCAACGAAAAGAGAATGCCAGTTCTGGGCCAACATAGATGAATATCCTTCCTTATTGCTGTACACAACAAGAGCGCATTGCGCGTCTACATTAGTGTGTGCCATGAAGAGTCAAAGTGCTCGAGTTTACCTGACACTCTTGTTTGTACCATCACTCTTGTGTGTACCATTAATTGTTTTAGCAAAAATGTTTCTGATGTATGGTCCTGTAACAATGAAGTTGCATGTTGTTATGTAATATACATACTGTAGAGCGATGTCTAGCGACTAGTATATATGTATATGTATAATGTGTGTACATATACATATATATATATATATATATATATATATATATATATATCTATATATATCGTAACAGTGGCGGACTGCCTGTAGCAACACACTATGTACAGGTCTGTGATGGCTGAGAGGTAGACTGATAATATTGTGTTTTAAACATACTCGGAGCAGCTGGGCAGCATACTCTGCCTGTCTGTCTTTGCCAACATGGACCTGCAGGTAGTGTGAGGCTGCAGGCAGCCCGCTACCAAGACATGAAAAAGGGGGCGGGGACTAACCATTGCCCCCCTAAAGAAAGATCTAGATCCGCCTCTGTATATACATGAAAGGAGCCTGGGGAATTAACTCTGGTAGCAGCCTTTCAGTCACTGCTGTGTGTTTGGATACCAGCCATTGACTTAAAACATAAAAATGCTTTAATTGACAGTATAAAGGAACAGAAAATGGCAAACTCCTAGGCATTATTCAGGACACAGTCTCCATTCTGGAACTCATTCTAGCCAGTCACTGCATCAAATATTTTCTCTTCTGCAGTCTCTTTGTCTGCAGTCTTTATGCAGGCCAAACACTGAACTGGGCTCTCTGCTCAGTTCCTCTGATCTTCTGCAAGCTGCTCCACTGTCCCTGACCTGGCTGTGTCCTCAGCTCTTTCCATAGAGCTGTCTTCTCTAGCCTATCTCTGAGTTCTGTACTGGGCTGTCTGCTGAGCCTCTTTCCAGTCCTGACCTCTGCAAGACACACATCTCCTGCCACATGCAGGTCTCTACTCAGCTGCTTAAACCCTCATGGCTCTATCCTGGGTCTACAGACAGGTTTGTAACCAGAACCAGTGGTTGAAGTACCATTGGTATCGCAGGTGCAGTGCACTGGGGCCATGGATATAATGGGACCCACTGCATGGCAGATGCAGAGGGTCAGAGGCACTGGTTCCCTCCTCCCTGCCTCCCTGCACCAGGGCCCACAGCTCGCTAGTTCCGACTCTGATCAGAACCGTTTAAAACCTGTGGGGCAGGATCTTACATTCCCAAGACTGAGCAGGTGTGTGTGTGTGTGTGTGTGTGTGTGTCTAGTGTATAAGGAAAAATGTTATTGCCTATGCAAAAACAATAAACTTATAATAACTTATAAGTAAGAAGAAGGGGTATATAAGCCTGCAGAGATGTTTCATATAGAACGCTGTCCAGACTCCACTGTTGTCCAGGGGCAAATGCAGGATTTCTAAAGGAGAAGTCAATATTCCCCCGCAGTACACTGTTCCCCCGCTTGAAAATGCCCCCCTGTAGCACACCACGTCCCCTGCTTGACAATGTCCCCCCGTAGCACAACACGCCCCCTGCTTGACAAAGTCCCCCCACAGCACAGCACGTCCCCTGCTTGACAATGTCCCACCCTGCTTGACAGTGCCCCCCCTTCAGCACACTGCCCCCTCTTGCTTGACAATGTCCCCCCCTGCAGTACACTGCCAGGCCTGCTTAACCATGTACCCCTTGCAGCACACCGCCATCCGGTTTGACCATGTCCCTCCCCTGCAGCACACTGCCCCCCCTGCTTGGCCATGTCCTGTCCTGCAGCACACTGCCCCCCCACGTAACCATGTCCCCCCCGCACCACCCCCCCTGGTTGAACATGTCCGTCCCCCCTCAATCCCGCAGCACAACACACACACAGCACACACACACCTGTACTTACCAGGAAGTTTACTCCATGCTGTTGCTCTGCTCCTCTTTGGTGGACGCCTCACTGACTGTCGGGATGTACTGATGACATCACTCCCAACAGTCAGTGAGGGAAGAGAGGGGCGGGAGGTAGTGTGTCCCATCATTTAGGGGGGGCAGCGGCGATCAATCACCCCACCCCCGCCATGGATTGGATGAAATCATGCACATCTATAAAGCTGTGCGGCGGCCTCTGAGTTTAACTTCCATGGTCTCCGCACAGCTTTATAGATGTGCATGATTTCAGTGGCGCCCCCCCAGAGCCTGGCACCCTAGACAGCTGCCTAACGCTGCCTAATGGTAGCGCCAGGCCTGTATATAAGAGGCAGGTTAGTAGGGAAAGTTAAGTCAGAAGGAAGGTGTGCAAGAAGATTTGGAGGGGGCCAGTGAAGGAAAGATGATTATAATCACAACTCTATAACTAATATCTTAGCTAGATCTGTACTGTATTGTATTTAATAGGCGGGGAGTGTAATACATGAATTGTAATTAATATTGTAGAAGTAGAAGATGAAGATCAGAATCAATTATCTCTCCTGGCAGGTGTTTAGATTGCGAGAAAATATTGATAACCACTTAATTACATATTTTCAATGTACTTTACCATAAATATTATGCGTGAATAAATGTAACAAAAACCCCTCTGTTTTTCAGTGAAAGCATCTCCATCAGCTGAAGTTTTCCATGGAAACATTGTGTCCCTCACCTGCTCAGTCTCTCACCTATTGTCTGTAAATGACATTATGCTAGTGTGGGCAAAAACAACTGCAACAGGATCAATCCCTGTACAGACCCGAATACTAAATAATACAGTAAAAGAAAACAGTGTGATAATTGAGGATGCCAGTAAGGAAAACATAAACTGGACATGTCTTGTTTTTCATGAAAGTGAGTTAGTAGCATTCTTACCATTCCAACTACTATACAGAGAGCTTGCTACAAACATATATAAAACATCAATCCATGCCAGCACTGCCAAAGGTATGTTTTTCCTATAATCAAAATATTTTTTGATTATCATCAATTATATCAATCATTAATCTCCAAAAATTATTAAAGTAAGAGGCACCTGACTAATAAATAGCTGTACATATAAATAATATTTTTTTCACAATTGTTGATGTCATATTGAAAATAATATTATTTTAGGGTCACTGCCCCTCTTCCATTCTGAACTGAAAAAAAATAAATGATAGAAGCAAGGCAGAGTTTATGGCTAACATATAACTGCTCCCCTGACCCTAGCTGGACAGAGTTGCTAATTTACATATGCCTTCTGTGCAATTGCCGAAGTGTATTCTGTTTTATAAAAGGTTACACAAACCAGCTGTGAAATTCTACAGTACTATATATTAGCATGCTATGCCAATGATAGGAGTAACCTTATATCTGCGGCTTTTCCTGATTACGTGAATGGATACGTAAACACTAACTTCAACATACATGCAGCACAATTCATTCATACATACATTACTGGTAGAAAGGGGGTTCCCAGCTGGATGAACCTTAACTTACAACATGCAGAGCAACTTGATCTTGTTACAAAGACTATGTTCTCTGTAATCATATGTTTAAAATAAAATTAACATAGAATACATTTTTTATGATTCTAACACTTTTACGTCAATCTTGATCAGATATCTGGTATGAACACTTCGGGGTAATCTGATTTGGTGAATTATTTTCTGCTCGGTAAACTCTGACCAAAACCCTTTGATAAAGCTACAATTTTTACTACAGTTTTTTGACATAATTCTCTCCTTAAATGTTACAGAAGAAATGGATGATAAGGATCCCGAATTGAACATTGTATTTTGTGTTAGAAACATCTGTTTGCTCCCTTTGTTTGCTGTAACTCTGCTAATCATAGGCAGAGCATTTAAATGCACATGTAAGTTTACTTTATTATATAACTATATCATTTTTTTATAGTAAATTGTTGTATGTGCCAATTAAATAGAATGGATTCAAGCATGTTTTACTGTCTATCCAAGTGGTTATAAGTATATGAGGTGGGCCTTGAGAGTAATGCTTATCCTAAATCTAGGTGACACCACTTATCTGAGACATACAAACCCTAAAATTGAAAAAATAATATGGAGTTTGACCATAATTCCGCTCCGTATTCAAATCCGAGTAGATCTCTAGATGCATTTTGATTGAATCTGGGTGTAAATATGTTCTGCCTAAGCGTTACTTGCTGCATGTTAACAGATAGAACTGCCACTGGATAGGAGCCCAGTGGTAGGGAGGAAGGCTGGCCAACAGGAGATTATAATATAAGAATAGTCAAACATAGCTGGATACGGTACAAAGAGAGGCAATGGCTAGGGAAGAAGTGAAGTAGTGGGCAAGCCGAGTGCGGTACACGAGTAGTAGATGTCTGCATGTGAGAGAAGCAACAGGAACAGAAGCTAGATCACAGGCAAGGAGCATAATAATCAGGCACTGGAGACATGAACTGGCCAGGCTTTTATGGGAAGTCAAGGGGTGGAGCTAAGGCATGCTGGAACATCAGGAGATCACTAGAACTGCTCTGGAACACAGGAAAAAAGCAAAGAACTGTCCAGCAGCCAGAATAGCTCAGTCAGTAGAGCAGCAGTCCACAGGCAGAAGCCCTGTGGTCTGCTGTGGACAGCCCAGAAGCGAATCCTGTCAAGAACAGATTGCAGGATATGCACATACACATGTACAATATAAAGTCACATCAGAACACTTGCAAAAAAAAACAAAAAATAACAACTCATAATATTGTAATCATTAATAAAAATGTTCTTTAAAGAATTTTTTTTTTTTACATTATACACATAAATTAGGATGTTTTTAATGTGCACTGTGCACACAATGTGTTTTTATAGTCGTTTTCACTTGCATAAACTTGTTCTTTGCTATCTAGAGGCACGCATAGGTGTGTTATGTAATACAAAGTCATTGCTGTGTCACTCATCACTAACAGTCGGCACTTACACTTGCCCTGTAGCTTGTGCAAATGATACTTCTAGAAAAAGCATACTTACGAGAATCCCAAGGCTTAGATCGTCTGCATCTGTGTTAGCAGGCCCTCAGAATGACCTTATTGTACATTACATTTGTTCGTCAGCCCCTTCCCAACCCCATTCAATTCAATTCATGTCCCAATGTCATTTGCGTTTGGACATGAATTGCATATAATTACGTTCCTTGGTGTAATGTCCGTTTCAGAGCATGCACAGAGTGAATTGATGCAAGAAACAGCACGCAAATGGACTTATGTCCGAACATGAATCAGGCCCATTATTTGCAACTGCTAGCTTTTTTTTTTCTTTTTCATTGGTTCAATGTATTACATTATTAGGATACCAATGTAATGCTACCACTCCATCTGTCATAAGAAAAGTTTACTATTTATACACACCTTTCACTGAATACAGTCATAACTAATGTATGTCAGGCTTGGTTGTTTCCAGTGTTTAATAAAAAAAACAATTAGTGCATATCTGGATCAGGATATTTACTATTTTATTTAATCCAGAAAATCATTTTAACCACTCAATTTAAATTTATATGAAACTGACTCTGGACAACTCGCAGGATTCCGTAAAACTACTGGTAATGCAGAGCTGGGGCCTTATACACATATACATGTCAATTAATGTTTTTGTCAGTTTTTAATATGATGGGGTGATAACTTTTGGTTGCTACTTTAAGATTATTTATAAATACTTGAACATTTCTTTTAATGACCCAAATGTGCTTATTCTATTAGTGCAATAATTGATTTTACACCTGTGATGGGCAACAGGCGGCCCTGGGGCCACATGCTGCCCTCTGAACCTTCACCCGCGGCCCCCAATTCCTGACTGGTTTTGTAACACTTGTTTAAAATGCCTGCTGTTAAGTTGTTACAGATGTGTCTCTTCCTTTGATTAAATGTGTTGTTTTAAGGTGTGACCCACACCACCATGTGTCCCCTGAAGTGTTTCAGGTTGCCTGTCACTGTTTTACACAATGTAGTAAAATCATTAACAGTGACAAATTGAATAAAGAAGGTCCTAATGCCACATTGCTAGACATGAGCTAAACTGTTCTGTGACATTTCTCCAGCGGCATTTGGCCTCAAGTGTTTCTAGTCCTACCACTACCATTCACTGCACAGAAGAATGGAATGACTATTATCATTCCGACACTGATTATAAATTCAGCAAATTGCTAATTTACACATAATTTACAAAGTTGTCAAAGCAAAATAGGAAGTTGAAGATTGTATAGCTGGGGACAGCACAGTGGCTAAGTGGTTAGCACTTCTGGCTTACAGCACTGGGGTCATGAGTTCAATTCCTGACCATGGCCTTATCTGTAAGGAGTTTGTATGTTCTCCCAATGTTTGCGTGGGTTTCCTCCAGGTACATTAGTGTAAAACTAAACATTTTCCAATTTATAAATTACCTTTATTATTTATTATTTATTTATTGTGCTTATCTATTAAATTCTATTTGAGTCTTTAAAATATCAGAAATATTCATTTGATATATTCATAAATTTATATATTTAAAACATTGTTTTTTTGTTTTTCCAGATACTGAAGTTTCCGTAACTGAATAAATCTTGTCATTTGTTGAAAACAGAACAAAACACAAATAAAGGCCGTATTATTGTCATCAGACTATGGCGTCTACATTGTATAATAGCAACCAGATTGATCATTGAGTTGTGAAATGGGGTCCTGCTGTTTGATTATGCTATTTCTCATTTCACCACCAGCGGTATAAAACCGCATTCACATGAAGCCAATTATGCCCACATTTTACACATCTCCTCTTTTATTAAAATCTTCATAAATTCAATGGTCCCCAGTTGATGTCTGATTGCTCTTTTCGAGCATACTAAGCAGTGACTTAGACAGAACTTAAAAGTCCTGGGAGAAATTTCCACTGAAGTCCATTTCTAGCACTTTCATGATATTACAGAGCAATGGTGTCAGCAGAAAGCAATATATAAAACAATACAAAAAAATTAAAGAGTGCTATAATAAAAGATTACCAAGTATGTAAAGCACTACGGAATCTGCTGGCGCTATATAAATAAATGTTGATGATGATGAATTTTGCCAAATCCTGTACACATGTATTGCTAATATAATACAATAGCTCTCCTCAGTTGGCAAAAACGAGGGGGCTTTAGGGAGACACACTTTAATAATAGATTTGAGCGAGCCGGGTCATATCCATATGAATTGGCCTGTAACCATTGCTGCTCGCTTCACCACTCTCCTCCATTCCCCAGCTGCCTGTGACTGCTGCTCCTTTTACATTGACAGAAGGAAATTAATAGTTATTGGCAGGGCCGGACTGGGACTTAAAATCAGCCCTGGCATTTAAAGCACATAGGCCCAGTTCTGTTCCAGATTAATAATAATTACAGTACATTTTGCAAAGCTCATTGTTGTATGGTGTCCCGTGAGATATTAATGTATTATGTGCAGCTTGACTCTCTATTTGCAGCATAGGGCGCACTAGTATCAGATAATGGTATGCACAGGACTGGCAAGAGAAATTTGGGGCTGGGGTATAGTGAAATTTTGCCCACCCCCACAGGTGCACAGGAAGAGAGATGTATACCGACAAGCAGTGGCGCCGGTGAAGGGGTGTGGACGCATAATGTTGGGGGCATGGTCGATATGGCATAACATATAGGGGGAGACTCAATTGCTGGCGATGTGATACATGGGTATTGCGCAGCGCACATTGCTGGCAATTACGGTAGAAATCTCTGCTTATTTTTCCTTGAGAGGAAAAAGGAACAGTGATTTCTGCCAAATTTCAGCCGCATAGTGTCTTGCGGATGTTCACTTTGCAGCTAATTGAATTCCCCCATTATGTATTAAAATGGTGTTGCTCTCACCTACCGGTTATTGCAGCTTATACAACCTGGTACAGGATTCTTGCATAGATCCTGGAATATTGGGACCTGTTGGAAAATGTATATATGGAAAACCGAGCAATAAGTGAACATTGTACATGACACAGATCACACAGTATAAAATACATACATTATAATAAAATATTACATTTATTACCAGCTACATAACGCCACCCCTCAGACACATCACGCCACATCCTGCATCACGCTACCCCCTGCCACATCACCCATTACACCACATCAACCCCCCCAGACAAATCACACCACACCAACCCCCCAGACAAATCACATCACACCACTCCCCCAGTCACATTATCATACCACCCCCAAGGCACATTATCATGCCACACAAGACATATTATAACCCCCCCAGACACATTATGACACCCCCCAGCCTGCTGTACTTACCTATACAGCTGACATCAGAGTAAAAAAGAACACCTTGCAGAGTGAGCAGGTAACTCTTAGTCATGCGAGATTTGAAGATCCAGGCCTGCTCTGCAGGCTGCTGGACAGTATATGATGACAGACACTGTAACCATACACTGTCTGTGGACAGCTCCCCCCAGAGTTGGATTAAGGCTTTGGGAGGCCTGGGCACTTAAGACAGGGGGGGCCCTATGGTCTAAAATTAAGAGCATAGTATCATAATTCACAAAAGAGAGAGTTACTAACTAATACATAATGTAGAAAAAATTTACCATTCTGTCGCTTAGCAAAAATTATTAAAATCAGAATATTGAGGTTAACTGCCATCCTCAGGTCTCAGGTTTAGTTAGGTGGCATCAATATTATTATTTATTATCGTAGATTTCTAAGGCACCACAATGCTCCACAGAGCCATACAGTAGGTAAAATAGTACATTCATAAAACAGGGACATACTCGGTAGGCAAAATAAATGGAGACTTGAAAACAAAGGGTATGAAGGACCCTGCTCATTAGAGAGCTTACATTCTGAGCTTAAACTGATGTGAGTTCTCTGTATAGTGCTGCAAAATTAGTGGCGCTATAATTAGCTGCTGCTGTTACTTCCCCTCAACATAGCATGTTAGAGTGTGAATATGTCCTTACTTAGCGGTGGAAGGGAGGGATACGTCTGGGCTACTGCACATGCGCAGTTTTAAAAAGCGCAGTTTTTGCGCTTACATCTGACTCAACTTAGGGCCCACAGTGTTATAGTTTTTAATGCATGACCTAACTAGGAAGTTTCTAGAAGCTACTTCCTCCTTCTACACAACAGAAATGTCATGATTTGAATGTGTAGAGGTTTCTAGACCACTGGAACCTTTCCCCCTCCCCCCAAAGGCGCCCCTGAATGGCTTTGACAGCAACACTGTTAGTAAGAGAATATTTTTATGTATTTATTTAGCACATAAATCATTTTTCTACATTATATTTATAACTGTCTCTTGCAAATATTAACATTGCTTTCTTTACTAACTGCACTTAATCAATGGACTGATTCCTAAGCCTAAAAATATATGGTACATCAATGTGTGCATAGTTCTTTGTACATTTATTATTTACTGATAGCGGGGAAGTAATGCTGGCACATGGTCTCTGCATGTTATATAAACAAATTGTCCACTGTGAACCTGCCTACTAATGGTTATCTATCCAAACATCTCCTTAGAGAAGAAGACAAGTGATATTGGGAGAGTATATTAAACATTGTAAGGGAAAGCTGCATTTCAGCTGTGGCCACCAAAAGTTGTTGTTCAATGTGTCAAATAGGTTTGCAAATGGGCAGATAACAGGAAGCTTCGGTTGGAGGCGGAAATGGGCAGACAACTATTTTTAATTCAGAAACATTTTATACATTCCAAACAGATTTTAAAGAGTCAAAAAATTGTTTAATTTTAGACCCTTTATAACATAGAGAAAAGTAATATAAAACCTATGCAGAAAAAAGCACAAGAAATCTAGTACTTTAAGGTGCATTTTCTCAAATGAATAACCAATATTTAAATTAGAGAGACTGTTTATAAAGCCAGAAATATAATGTAGTATTGGTATACCCCTAGACCTGTAAGCCTTACCTGTTGAATCTGTCTGCAAATGGTATCTTGGAAGCTGCACAATTATAACAGTGCATGCATACATTTTACCAAATGGCTGTAAAAGAGAATATCCAAAACAGTACTTCTAATTCAGCTTTATTTATATTTACTGCATAGTTCTATGTTTTCTGACAGGAGCTAATTTGGTGTATTAAAATATTTTTTTAAAAAAGCAAAAAAAACAAAAACAAAAACAAAAACACTGCTTCAAATAAAAATCAGCAGATATGATATCTCCAAATATAAATCTATACGGACTGGCCGCCTACCAGAGTTTGCAGATTGCAAAGTCCTCAGCAAGTTCTTTTGAGATGGGCACCCGATGCAGCTGTGAAAGAGAGAGGACAGTCCGAAGACATGAGGGAGATTAAAGCCCATCATATCTGCTGAATTTTATTTGATCAATTTGTTTATTTTCATTAAATAAAACTGTTTGTGAAGTAATGCACCAAATGTTACCTTATCTGTTCTGCATATACAATCTGCATGCAAAAATGACTGAATTCTATCAGGGACATCTTATGGATATGGAGAACCGTCAATATTGATATGGGAGATAACCACTTGATTTAAAGTAAGTGCAATTACAAAGGGGAGTCATATCCCCTGAAGAACTTTTTCACAAGTGGTGATACAAATTACAAATTATAAGACACTTTGCATGAAGCTGACTGGCGATCTCTTACAGCATACTTATTAGTACATAAATGGATGTGGATTCATGATATTCTTGAATAATAAATTTATGGTATTACCATTATTAAAGTAATTTCATTGTTTTCAAATAAGCATTGTCTATGCGATTTGTGTGGTTCCAAAGCACAAGCAATTTATTTAGCAAAAGCAAAAGTTTAGCAATTGAGAATAAAATAAGTACAGTACAGTCGATACCTAATAGATACATACATACATATGCTGTGCCCGCTGTGCTCAGCTGCACTCTCTGCTGGACCCAACTAGACAGTCCTTCAATCCTGACGACTGTGGTCAGTGTGACTGCTTAGCTGATTCCAGGGAGCTGTATATATACATTTAGTGATACAGTGAAGACAATACAAGTGACTTGGCAAGTTTCCATAGGTTCAGGCTTCAAGAAGGTCCAGTGTAATGCAGTCCATAGGTCAGTTCAAACAACCCTCTACAAGGGTGGTGTTCAGTATTCCAAGGGTGGGGGTCAGCTCTTCAGATGATGCATTAATTTCCCGCCAAGAACTGGTTCAAACTGGTCTATTAGCATTCCACAGACAATATGATTCTAATCATTTATTCCCTATCATCGATAACTAGCGCACGCAATGTCCGATCCTTTCGGCAAATGAACCGGACAACTGCGGATAAATAGGGGATTAGAATGATACCAAACGTGACATGCTTCCCCTGACTTAAACTTTAAATATCACTAAAGTGTACATATAACCTTATAATATATAACTATAAACCAAATAACATCTGCTCATAAACGACTGTGGAGTGGAACCATCATAAATAAGAAATATATATATATATATATATATACATGAATATATAAGTGCGAGTGTATGCGTGCGTGACTTATTGTGCAATTGCGCCATAACACGTGGCGTACTGATCGCAATCGCACAGTAAAACAATATTAATCAATATACTTTCTTTCATCCAATTATACGACTTTGACACCATGATTTGTGACATCACACTGTATATTTAAAAACACACTACACTTTGTATGTTGTGATTTGCTTTTTATATCCTATATACAACTGGGAAAATCATCTGAGGTATATCTACTGATGTGGAAAGAAGTTCTGTGAATTCACACAAGTTGATTAATCAAAGTCCTGATAGACTATTAGGGGCATGTTCAATTCTCGGCGAAAACGCCGAAAATCTTACGGTAATCGTGCGCGGAAAAACAGTTAATACGGTAATTTACTCTCTGGATTTCAGTTTGCAGCTCCCTGAGCTGCGAGCTGAAATCCAGCTACATATCACCGTATTAACTGTACTAGTTTTTCCGCAGCGCGGAAAAACAACAATTGAATATTCCCCTTATTGTCATAATTCACATGTTGATGTTGACACAGATGAACTCTAAACACCTCCAAATTCACCTATGATTAACGACTGTGAATCTGAAATGCACAATATTGATATTTAATTCCTCACCAAATAAAGATTTAAAATTTAGAATAACTTAGTGAATCATGAATTTTGGTGTGTACTTGCCGGTACATGATCGGAAATATATTGTTTGTGATGTAAACACATTAAGCCTAAATACACAAATAATATACAACAGAATGTTTAATAAGAAAATTAATACAACTTTCACATTGCCGCCCCGGCTATATCCCAGGTATATGAACCCGGGATATTGCCGGGTGACAGAGTCTCCCACTCCGACAAATTCCCGGGTCTCCCTAGCAACATCATAAGAGGAGCTTTGATTGGCTCCTTTTGTGATATTGATTTTTGTTTTAACTTTCAATAGGTTTTGGCGACACCTGCATTGAAAAACCCTGGTCTCACCATTCAGACTGACATCTACCTGGGTTGGACCCGCGTAGATGCAGGGGCCCCATTCACACTCAGCCCGGGCCGGATAACCAGGTTGTTGAGGCAGTGTGAACGGGGTATAAGAAGAAATTTAGCATTTTGAAATCACGTTCTTAAACCATTAATATATTGCTGAATAAAATGTAACATGCAGTTATGTCACTGAAATGTAACAGCAAGACATCCTAAAATTTAATGCGCTAAAGTAGTTTCCTTCCGCATTTACCTTAGTGTATGTATTTATGTAGCTGTGCTCCGCATTAAAAACAGGGTATATTAGTTTATTAGTTCCACATATTGCAATACATGATTAGGTGACCAACTCATTCCAAAGTGTTCCCCGTATAGCCAATCCTATATTAGGGAGGGGAGCTACAATAAGGGTTTGGTCACAAAACCCATTTTAGCAAAAAGTATTATTATACAAAAGTATTGTGCTCTGCCACAAATATTTACTGAATGTAAAGAGCATGAATACTGGGGTGCAAGAGGGGTGTGAACACATTGTGTAGAAAAAAGATTTTGCATCTTCTACACTCACCAAATACATTATTATTATTATTGTTATTATTATTATTATTGTTGTTGTTGTTATTATTATATAGCTAATTCAAGCTGTGCTCTGTATTAAAACCGGATATGTCGTTCCACATGTTCAATACGTGTTAAGCTGACCACCTCACGCCACATTTTTACCCTTCTGACCAGTCCTACACTAAACATAAAAGGGAATTTGAACTGAATCATCATACTTTTTAACAGGGTTGAGTCTTACCTGCACACACTTTTAATAGCAAGTCCTCTCCAAGAAATAGCAGTCGTCAGACATCTAAGGAATCACCAGAAACAAGTTGGATTTAGAGAAACTAAAATAAGGATTTGGCCACAAAACCCGTTAGAAGATTATAAAATATTGTGCTCTACCACAAATATTTCCTGACTGTAAAGAACTGAAAACTGCGGTGTAAGCATAGATTAAGCACAGTTAATGAAAGCTTTTAAGAAAAAAAGTAAGAAATTATATATTTTTCTTTTTTAAAAAAAAGCCCAAAAAAATAAATATTGCAACTTACAGCATAATCATAAACACTCCAGTTGTATATTATTTAGCTTATACATGTTTTCCTCTCACGGGAAGTGGTTTACAGTAAACACATCTTAATAAATGGAAACATATTTAACGGTAGCCAGTCAACCAAAATTTGATCATAGTGTATGTCCTCCAGAGAAGAAGTTGACTTCATTGAAAAGTGTTTTTCCACCAAACTCATCATGAGAAACAAGCTGAATTTATGGCCACTAAAAATATACTTCTTAAGCTGTTTTATATTTGAACTAACTGGCTTCATATCTTTATCTGGTGAGTATGTCATATTATTGATTATTGATTAATGTTTAAATAAATATTCTCTTTAAATCACTGAATAATATATAGGCGCTTTATAAATAAGGGGTGATAAGAATAATAAGAATAAGACTGTAAAAAAAATGAAACTAATTTTACTTTTTTCTCTTATAAACTTTCGTTATTATTAGATGACATGTGAGCACTGAGATTTTTTCATGCTATAGAGCTGATCTCCATCCATAGTCACTAACTAACTAAAGAACAAGAAAGCATCACAAAATTGTCACTAATACAAATCTACATTGAGAAAAATAAATAATGCATGATATGACTGATGTAGGTAGCAAAAACTGCTATCTATTAATAATAAGTGGGTTTCATATAATGAGTAAATAATTATTCCCAGGTTTGTTTAAAGATTGCATTCAAAATGTATTTAAAATGACAAACATGCTCTCTTTAACTTTCTTTATGCACCAAATAATGGTGGATACTGAACCAAATATTTTTTTCCTTATTGTATGAGCTAATTGGAAGTCATGTAGGTATTATAGTACTAACAGATAAATGTGCACATTCATTTCATCAAACCTACATAACACAGTGCAATCTAAAAATAATATCAATCTCAATACAAAAATCACAATCTGTGCCAAAACTGCATAGAAAACTATACTTACTCTACCGAAGATGAAAACTTTAAAAATACAAAAGTATACAGTAGCTAGAGTAATTACCAAAAGTTTAATTTATTATATATTTGTAATATTTACACTGATCACATTTGTTTTCTGTTAAAGACATCGAAAAGATATCATTGGGGTCAGACTTCACTTTCAAATGCCAATCTCTACGAACTAATAGATTGGGATTCTCAGCATCTTTTCCAAGGAGTGATAACTGCAGAGAACTATTTTATGAAGATGACTATTATGTGCTAATTTTAGGATTTTCCTATCATAACCAAGGCTCACACCTATGTATCTCTAATGGTATACCTGTCTCTTCAACAAAATTGGTGTTAAATGATCTCCGTAAGTATGACTTTTAATATATTTAAATTTATATTTTTCTACTTACCCTATAATGCACTGCCTCCACAATACATTAATACCCCCTTCCTTATTACATTGTATATTGAATTAATTATGTCATTATTTGTTAAAGCTTTTAAATGTACATACTAAGCTAGTTATGTAGTTAGGTAGCAGACAAAACTTTCAATTTCATTGGTTTTGATTGACTATACCAGCAGAAGGTGAAAATGCAGATCCAATGCAAAGATGCAAATTAGAAATGTAACATATTTGAACGTCAGAATGTCACAATCAAGGACCTGTTACTTTGGCCAGAAGTCTGTACTGTAACTATCGAGTGGGCGCTATTAATACTGCACCATGCTCTGCAATTCAGGTGGTGCTGGATAGTGCCGCTTGTCAAAATCAAAATTGTTTCATGTAATTTTATAAAATAAAGAATAAAAAAAAATAAAAAATATTGATTTTATATAAAAATAATTCTTGAGTAAATTTCAACCTGTTAAATTACAATGTTATTGTTAAATTATGCTCCATTTGATTTATAATTGCAACTGAATGTGTTGCTATAAGTAAAGTATACCTATAATAATACAAATTACAGAACAAATACAGATTTTTATTTTTATTACAGAAAATAAGATTGTACGTTCTACCACATCACAATCTTTATATTATGGGGTTTCTTAAAGGAGGAAAATCACAAAGTAAAAAATAGAAATAATAGTATTATTATAGCACAATAAAATATTTTGTAATTTAGTGGGTGATTTATGAAAGGGTGAAATAAGCACTATCACTGGTGAAAACAGCCATTTTTGTCAATGTCAGGCTTATTTTATTGTTTCACCCTATACAAATGAGGGGGGTTACTGCTGTTGCCAGTGAAGGCGTCCTCATGCTTTTGTGTGGGTGAGCCTAATAATTAGGTTTCCTGTTTAGACAAGTAGAGCCATAATGTCTGTTCTGTTCATGCCATCTCAGGATGGTGTCACCAGAAGAGACCACTGAAAAAATAATTTATTAATTAAATAAATCATTATTCCAGCATTTCATATGATTAGGGTTATTGACAAACCCTTCGGAAAATAAATACAATTTTCTAGGGGAAAAAGATAGGTATATGTATATGTATTAAAGTTTTAATTTACTTATTTCTGTTTGTAATAGCAATGAAACTAGAGGCTCAAACCTAACCATGCATTGTCATTGTCATATTTTTTTTTTTTTATTAAAGATGTGTTTAATTGAAGATTTTTTTTTGCTAATTGTGACATTAATCAATGACAAAGTTACAAAATATATTATCTTGCTGTAAGAAATGTGTTATTACTTTTGTTTTCATTATAACTTGCAAAACCGATAAAAAGATAATACAAAATCCCAGTTAGAGTAATGACCAAATTGCAATATTATTATTATTATTATTATTAATATCCATTGTAGTTCTCCCCTAACTCAAATAACAATGAGGAACTTTTGATGTGCAAGATACAGTATTTACATAAATAGCAGGATGGAATATATATATGTAGCACAACACACTTTCAGCGGTTATTTAATATTTTAATTCATAGTCTTTAACTTTCAATATTAACAAAATGTTTCAACTACTACTGATTCCAGAGAACAGAAGTAATGAAACCATACAATTCAGAACCACTGGCGATGACTTTCTACTGCTTTGTAGACGGCTTGCTAGAGTGAAACACATAAAGTGGGACTGGACACCATCATCCTCCAAGAATATTACCATAGAACTGAATTCTGAAAACGGAGAATCTGGAAACGGACACTTTGGAAACCGTTTGAGCATTGTAAACAGAACAAACCTTGCTCTAAAAATTTCCCCAGTGTATTTTGAAGATTCAGGAAAATACAAATGCCGCCTTTCAGACACAGACTGACCCATAAACCTTGTCACTGTTAAAGGTATGTGTAATTATAGACATTTTTGCAGGAAAGCTAAAAACCACAAATGACAGCCATGAAACCTCAATACACAAAATGCACAGTGTGAAAAAAGAGAAACATTTATAACATAGAACAATTAGTGCAGTTATTATGAATACTGAACACCAACTTTGTGACTGCTATTAACTAACAAATGTACAAACACACAAATGTGCAGTAGCCTATAGCTACTAGACACTAAACCAATCTTACTAATTTCTGATTGGCTGTTATGGGTTATTGCACATTTGCTTTTTGGCATTTTGTTATAAAATAACCCTCAGTTTGAATAAACTTCATAAAATGGTAACTAATATTATTATATAATGTACCTAATATCTGTGCAATTGCATTTCACAACTCCGTCTATCATTAGTTTACTTAATACATTCACAGAGCTAACTACCAGCATAAATGATCAAATCTATGTAATTGATACTTGATTTAAATACAAAAAAACATAAATAAATTACTATAACTTCAAGCCCACAATAAATATTTTAACAAGAAATAACAAAACGGATTAAAACAATCAATTGATGAACTATGCGTTCCTCCAACAAAGCATAGTAATAATTAATTCCAACCAATTCTTAGTCAAACAACAAAGTATCACTACCTATGAAGTTCAGATATTTTCAGATCAGAAGGATCTCTATGGTAAGCAGAGCCTGAATAAGAGTTCAGGCTGAACTAGACTAATATGCTCTTAGCTTAGCCTTGTCTTCCACCCGTAGTAGGTAAAACAAACTTGCCCTTAATTTAAAATCCAGCTTCCTTCGCTTACTTCACCTGTGCTTTCTAATTTCAGCTCCACTTGGCTTTTTGAAAAAGTCATATCAATCTTTGTCACTCATATTGTTGTCACTAAAATCAGAACTGTGTAGCAGAATGGAGACATGAATGAGCGTTACTGAGGGCGAACATATGAAGCTGGAGAGACTGTCAGACTGCGTCTGTCACAATCCTTGTCTCTCCTACTTACTTATTTTCAAGCACCCACCCAAGGGTGACCTATTATCTTCAGCCATTACCATGGGAACACGTTGAGACTAAATTGCTACTAAATTTTTCCTTCATGTTTTATTATTATTTTGGAGAATAACTATTCTCTTAAATTTTAAAATTAATTGCAGTGTATACCTTTCCCCTGTCACAATTTTGCACTCCAAAAATGTTGCGCACCCCAAAAGCCTCCTGCCCTAGACTGCAGCCTATTTAGCTATTGGATAATAAGGCCCTCATGTTATGCATGGAACCACACTTGTAATTGCACTCAGTGAAAATAGTGTAATGACGATTAATTTCAAATTACACACAGAGAAACATGTCCCTCCTATAACTTTCTTAGTAAATTCAAAGGGAAATTGCAGGCACTTTGGAAGAAATCACATGACCGCTTCTGTTCCTCAGCAATTCATCAGCAAGTAATACAATTTTTATTGTATTAACCAGTCTCCAAGCTCCAGTCCAACAAATTGTGAAAATAGCTATATAAAGCTACACATATCCCTATCTATGTCACCTACAATAATTGTGAGGAACATTGCAGTTTAATAAGGAGGGGAGTGATAGACAGCATGTGGCCATGTGTAATGCATCTTTCAGGTCCTCAGATCTTATAGCAAATAAAATGGAGAGATTCTGTGTTTTGTCTTAGAATTTGCAGATACTCCAGAAAATGTGTATAGTGGAAACTTCAAAGTCCTACTTTTACCCTAAAACCACCCCTGCCATTAACTACATCTTTAACATTATTAATTGGTTTAGCCTTAGTTTAAGTAATCATGAGACTTAGAGGACATCAGGGTATTTTATTACATTGCTCAATGTATTCCTGCACAAGTGCAACTGGAAGGTGCAAAATGCATCCCATTAAAAGTATAAGCATGAGGTTGGGTTTCCATCATACATGACCAGCTGGACAATTGTAATCTCTTTGGAAGAGGCCGTGCTCCTACCTATATAGGGGAATACTTACCTGAATGCACTCCTTCACCTCCATCTTCACCTACACCTGCTCATTAAAAAAAAATATCACCACACAAAATCAAATATTGTTTATGCATTTAAGTGCAAAACCTGGTGCACAGGATTCAAATATAGGGAAATTATATTAAGTCATAGGAAAATAAATACAAAGGTAAATAGAAGGGAATAAAGGAAAAACTGATATAACATATAAGCATAATTATGCTGCTCATTGAGACCTGCTGGTTGTAAAGTGTCACATTTCAGGTTGAAAAGCATTTTCTATAAGGGGTCAATTTATTTATTGTATGACCATAGGTCCAGCTATGGTGATCGTACCCTTGTTTGTAGCTTGATCATGCTCAGTGCTTAATATATCTTTTACTTTGTTTTTACTTTTCCAGTGACATCATATCCATCTACTGGGTTTGTACATGGCAGTAATGTCACCCTCACATGCTCAGTGTCTCATCTAATACCAAATAATAGAATTCATTTGGTTTGGGTAAGAAAAAGTGGAGATAATTCCATTTCTGAAAGTAAAGTATTACTAACTGAACAGTCTATGGAAAATACTTTATTAGTGACAGACATAAATAATACTAAAATTAACTGGACTTGCTCTGTATTTCTTGGAAGCATACTCACATCTGTAGCACCAATCATATTGCCTAATGAGTCTACAGAACATGATCTTACTGCAATTACTGCAACTATTAAGACAAGCTCAACCATTGACATAGGTAAGTTTTGTTTGAATTTGTTTTTTCTACAGGATTATTGGGTCATGTTGGAGGATGTGTCTAGTACTTATGTACTGCAGATTATATACTTATCCTGCTGTATGACAGCTAACCTTGTTGCCTTACCATATTTTTTTTTGCTTAAATAATCTATTATTTCTAAACTTCAAAAGTATTCTGCCTCTCACACCCATTCACATCTCTTACCTATTCATCCAGTATCATATACCTGACCATTTGCTTGAATGGAACTTTCTCAGGTAGTGTGCACTAACCATCACTTAAAAAGCGACACTTTCTTTGCTCAAACAAGGATCAAACATTGTTAGACCACTTGCCTGTGTGTGTTTGCTATTGTGATTGATCTGTAATTTAGCTAGCTATGTTCATGACTTCTGTATCATTTTGATTTTTGTTTGGTAAGAACTAGAGTACTTGAACTAGAGATGGGCGGGTCCGGTTCTCCGAGAACCGAACCCACCCGAACTTTGGGTATCCGAGTACCGAGCTGAGCAGCTCGGTACTCTCCCGCCCGTTCCGAATCCAAATCGAGGCCGAACGTAATTGTGACGTCGTAGGATCTCGGGGCTCGGTTCTCGCGATACTTCAACTTTATAAATACACTCCTCCACAGCAATCCATCGCCATTTGACAGAGAGAGAGAGCAGGGTGTAGTCATAGGCTGATTAGAGCAGGGACAGAGAATACAATATTGTTATTGCAATTGCTCTAGCCAAAATCGCTAGTGCAGAGAGGAGAATAGAGGTTTATTATTTTTTCTTAATATTTGGCACTCCCCAGCGCTTTTGGGGTGTCCCCCATAATTGTGCATAAATATTTCTGGCTGTCAAAAGTCATAACTGTCAGCAGTATCTACTAAATAATTTTTAGCACTCCTCAGTGCTTTTGGGGTGTCCTCCCTAATTGTGCATTAATATTTCTGGCTGTCAAAAGTCATATCTGTCAGCAGTATCTACTAAATAATTTTTAGTACTCCTCAGTGCTTTTGGGGTGTCCTCCCTAATTGTGCATTAATATTTCTGGCTGTCAAAAGTCATATCTGTCAGCAGTATCTACTAAATAATTTTTAGCACTCCTCAGTGCTTTTGGGGTGTCCTCCCTAATTGTGCATTAATATTTCTGGCTGTCAAAAGTCATATCTGTCAGCAGTATGTGGAGGACTTACCTGGCCGGGGCCGTCGTCGTCCCTCGGGCGGCGGTTCCCTCCGTTCAGCCGGGACGGTGAGCCAATCAGGGCTCACCTCCCGGCCATTTCAAAAAGAAAAATGGCGACGGACCAATCCGGGTCCGCCATGTCATCACGTGGCGTCGCGTCGACGCTACGTGATGACGTTAGCGCGGCGCCGACTATTTAAGTCAGCGCGCGCGCCGCCATGGGCAGTCCGTCGGCGGAGAGATTCAGAAGAGGACGTGTCGCGGAGAGCTGCGGGATCAAGACCAGAAGAGAAGCCAGCGGAGACCAGCAGTGGCGGCAGAGAGCCCTTGTTAGGGCTAAGAGCGCCTCTGCTGCCTGAAGACCGGCGTGATCAAGAACAGAAGCCGGCGGCAGAGCGTAGAAGCAGCGGCAGGCGGGGAAGGAGTCCAGGAGAAGCTCCCCGAAGACAGCCCCAGGTAAGGCCTTGCCAGGCAACGCCTCTCCCGGGCCCACGCCCGCAGCACATGCAATAAAGTCGGGCACAAGGCCCGTGGCACGCTAAAGTAGGGGCACAAGGCCCAGGGACCTGGGCACTAGGCCCCAACGTGTTAGTGGGCCAGTAGGCCATTAGTGTATATATATATAAAGGGGACAAGCCCCTATTAGACAGACAGGGGCGTGAGAGCCCAGGTACAAGGGCACAAGGCCCTTAGGTAGTTAGGGGCCTAGAGGCCATAGGAAGGCCAGAGGGCCTGGTTAGAGGCTGGTAGCCTGTAGGTTATTAAGGGCACAAGGCCCTCAGTTAGTTAGGGAGGCCACAGGCCTCAGGCAGGGGCTAGGACCCCTAGGTAGTAGGGCATAAGGCCCTAGTGAGTGGGCTCAGAGCCCTGAGGTAGAGAGGGGGCTGAGGCCCATTAATCAGAGCACAAGGCTCTGTGTGTAGCTGGGCAGAGACCCATGGTGTGTAGGGCATAAGGCCCTGGTGGTGTGTGGTAGAGGCGTGGGAGCCTCGTGAGAGTAGGCGCGGTCCTGTGTGAGGTGAGCACACGTGGTTAGGAGGTACGGTCGAGCGTAGGCTCCGGTGGTGCTGTAGCAACCTGCTGGTTGGCTAATAGCGGTGTGTTCGGGTAAGTAGCGGGCAAGGTACTGTATACTGTATCTATTTATTCTGTCTGTGTGGCGAGTGTAGTTTACATTACAGTATTTTGGTGTGCTATCTAACTGTGTCCAGGGGCAAGACGTCAGGCCCCCATTAAAGGTAGGCTCTTGTTTCCTGTGGTTTTCCTGTGCTAACCCGTGCTGTGGGGGACAAGTGTAAGTACCAGCATACACATAGTCAGGGGAGAACACACGTAGTTTTCCTGTCCCTTAGGTCTCCGGGGTCACACTGGTACCCAGGGGGGGGTGGCTGAGTGAGTTGGTGGCAGTACAGCACACCTTGAGGCAGTTCCAGGGGCGGCCGTGGTTCTGATCGAGGGTCCTCAAGGCCGGTTCCGTGCAGGTGGACCTGTGGTTCCGGACGTAGGGACACGTGTGAGATACCCGAGTACAGGCAGTCGGGCGGTTCAGTTCGATCGGCTGTTCCGTGCGGCAGTCGGCCCGCGGGTTAGTGTGCTGTTTTACTGAGCCTCAGCCGGGCTTAAAGAACCCGTACTTAGGGCCTGTGTGTGACTCCATAGCAAGAAGGCAGCTTCTTGGTACGACCTGGGTGAGGGGGTTAGGAACCGCCCTCCGGTTTAGGCTGTGAACACCGGCTGGTGTTCCCCGTAGCGTGTAACTGAGTAGTTCCGTTAGTGCACCACATTTAGTAAGTGGAAGTGGGAGTGTCCCGGTGAGTATCACGCTCGATTCCTCCTTTCGGTTAGGCCCTCACCGGCAGGTGTGTGAGGCACTTGAGGCGGGATTAGTCCTCGGATTAGTCTTGGCCTTCAGTGCCTGTAGTTCCCCGCGTCTTGGCAAGAACAAAGTGAGGAGGCGGCAAGGAGCTTGGACTGACCGTGTCCTCGTCCCTTGCCGTAGTCTCGGACAGCCCTTACTTGGTAGACTCGGTTTAACTGTGTGTTTCCCTCTTAGGTGTTACTTGCGGGCGTCCGGAGAAAACCCAAACCGGGACCGAGGTGGGATCCAGTCATCCACGCGGATCGTGGTAAATTCGGAGGTATTAGGAGTTAGTCGCCCCTGTGAGGCACATCTCCTTTAGGGACCTTACATTTTGGCGTAGTCGGCAGGATCCGCGTTCGTGATGACGGATTCACGACCAACCACGCCTTCCCCCGAGCGCAACCCGCCTAATGTGATGGCTGTTGGTGCCGCGTTGTCCCACCTGCCGAAGTTCGATGGAAAGAATCTTGCTTTCGCCGACTGGCAGGAACGGCTGCATGGCACTGCCCGGTTGTATCATATCACCGGTGCCATGAAGGTGGAGCTGGCTCTGAACGCCCTGGAAGGGGATGCCAGGAAGACGGTTCTTCTTCGACACAAATCAGATAGGGACACCCTGGACGCCATCTTCAAAATCTTGGGAGGATTGTACGGTGACACCTCCTCTGCGGCAGTTCTGAGGAAGAGGTTCTTCGGGCGTGTGCAGAGAGAAGACAAGAGTCTGACCCAGTTTGGCAACGCTCTCCTAGAATTGGCAGGAGAACTCTGGCAGAGAGACCCACGGGGGTCGGCCGCCATGGGAGACTCGGATGTGCTACTGCGAGACCAATTTGCCCTGGGGCTCTGGAACGTGCCACTCCGGCACATTCTACTGGACAAGGTGCGGGACCAACCTCACCTGGCGTTCCAGGAAATACAAGCGGAGGCTGTGTCCCGGGACAGAGATGATCACTACGGGCCTTATGCGGTAGCGCCCCAGCAAGTCCTGCTCACTGGTAGCCCGTCCGAAGCAGAGGCCCAACCGTTGGAGAGTTGTGTGAAAGATCTAAAGGAAGCTCTCTTAGCCATGAAGGAAGAAGTCGCCCAATTGCGGCAGGAAGTCCGTCGGCCGAGGGATCGCCGAAGTGAAGGGGGACCTATAGAGGAACGGCGAAGCGCCCCCAGGTCCCAGCAGGGCCCAAGACCGGGCGTTCGCTGCTGGAGATGCCAACGCGTGGGACATTATGCCCGTAACTGTCCCGAACCTCCAAACCAGGCACCATTAAACTAGAGTCCCTCGCGGTGAAGGGGCCACCCGCGGGGGAGATGGGGGCAAACCCCAACTTCACCAACTCTGCTGATTTGGTGGGGGAGTGCCCTACCGTAGTAGCCACGTTAGGGGGTAAACCACAACAGTGTCTGCTGGACACGGGGTCTCAGGTGACCACTATGTCGGAGCGGTGTTTCCTGGAAAACTACGCTCACCTGCAGAAGAGCCGGGCCCAAACGTGGATTAAGCTGACCGCCGCCAACAATTTGCCCATCCCTGTCGTGGGAGTAGTCTGGTTGGAAATTGAAGTATGCGGACAGACCTTGGGAAAGAAGGGCATTCTGGTGGTTGGTGGAAAAGAGCTTCGTCATGGCCCGGTGATCCTGGGGATGAACGCCCTACAAAATTTGGATCAGGCCTTATTCCACGCCAAAGGGGCTCGATACTGGAGAGAGTTGGACGTACCCCGGCCTGTGCAGCAGGTTTTCCAGAGGATGGTACGACGGTGTGATGAAGAACCGACTGAGTCGGGACTGGAGCTCCTTGGCTACCTACGGACCAACTATCGACAGACGGTCGAAGTACCCCCTGGTCAGGAGGTGCTGCAATATATGGAGGTGAGGACAAACCGGAGATTAGAGGGAAGAGTGGTGTTGGTGGAACCGGTCAGTCCGGAACGAACGGCGGAAGGACCTCTTGTTGCCCGTGCGTTGGCCAGGGTACATCGAGGAAGGGTACCCGTGCGGTTATGTAATGTGCAGGACCATACTCAGACGATGGGGCCTGGTACGACTGTCGCTCGAGTTATCGCCGTAGAAGCAGAACAGATTGGAGATGACCGGCAGATACTTCTCAAACCCGCGTCAGGACAACAAGGGGGCTTGGCGGTCCAGGTGGAGGGTGACGATAGCCTGTCCCGCGAGTGGAACGGCAACACCATTTTGGAACAAATGGATGTTTCCTTGGAAGGAATCGAGCCTCGAGATGTTACCCGTTTACAGCAGATATTGTGGGCCAGACAGAAAGTGTTCTCCCGAAGTGAAGAGGATTTTGGGTACACGGAGGAACTGGAACATAATATCCGTACCGGAGACAGTCTGCCCATTAGGGAGAGATATCGGCCAATCCCGCCCAAGTTGTACCAAGAGGTCAAGCTGATGATTAGGCAGATGTTGGATAGCCACGTGATTACCGAAAGTAAGAGCCCGTGGGCAGCTCCTATCGTCTTAGTACGGAAGAAAGATGGCGCTATCAGGTTCTGTGTGGACTATCGGCGGTTGAATAGTTGTACGGTCCGCAACGCGTATCCATTGCCCAGGATTGAGGAATCGCTAGCTGCGCTAGGGAAGGCGAGATATTTCTCCACTCTGGATCTTGCCAGCGGATACTGGCAAGTACCAGTGGCGGCAGAGGACCGGCAGAAGACGGCCTTCATCACACCAATGGGTCTGTTTGAGTTCTGTAGGATGCCTTTTGGGCTCACTAATGCTCCCGCCACCTTCCAACGGTTAATGGAGAGATGTCTGGGAAACCTGAACTTCGACGCTCTCCTGATCTATTTGGATGATATCATCATCTTCGCTCTCACGGTCAAGGAACATCTGGATCGACTCGACGTCGTCCTACAGCGCTTGGAGAAGTTCGGCCTGAAGTTGAAGCCGCGAAAGTGTCATCTTCTGAAATCTCGGTTGGAATACCTGGGACATATTGTGTCCCGGGATGGGGTGAGCCCCACTCCGGATAAGGTTTCTGCGGTGTTGGACTGGAAGATCCCTCGAACTGTGACGGAACTGAGAGCATTTCTGGGGTTAGTGGGCTACTATCGGAGATTCATCAAAGACTTCGCGAAGGTGGCTGGCCCGCTAAACGAATTATTGAGGGGCGTTGCCACTACGGCTAAGAATCAAGCCATAGCCTGGGGAGACGCTCAGGAAAAGGCGTTCACAACGCTCAAAGAAGACCTGACGACGGCTCCGGTGTTGGCGTACGCTGACTTCGAAAAGCCCTTCGTTCTGTATACTGATGGAAGTCTCAAGGGCCTGGGGGCCGTGCTAGCACAAGTCCAAGATGGCAAAGAACGGGTCATTGCCTACGGAAGTCGGAGCCTGCGGGATTCAGAAAGAAACCCCGATAATTACAGTTCCTTTAAGCTGGAGTTGCTAGCAGTGGTTTGGGCAGTAACCGAAAAGTTCACGGAATACTTGACCGGCGCTGAGTTCGACATAGTGACCGATCACAATCCCTTGGCCTACTTGGGCACGGCCAAGTTAGGGGCGCTGGAACAGCGCTGGATGGCTCGGTTGGCCAAGTTCGGATATAAGATCCGGTATCGACCCGGAAAGGCTAATGGAAATGCGGATGCGTTGTCCCGTTATCCCCTGCAAGGGCCGGAGGGGCCTAGTGATGAGGACAGAGAAGGGGAGGAGATCCCGGATCTCACCCAGTTGACATCTCCTGTTTGTGCTCTGAGTGTGCCCAAGACGACCGTAGATTGGGCCGAACGGCAGGCTCAGGATGCTCCATTGCGGTGTGTCCGCCGATGGAAGCAACAGGGACATTGGCCCTCTAGTGAAGAACGGCGCCGACTGTCCATAGCCGGACGACGGCTATTGCACAGATGGGATCAACTGGCAGTGAGGGAAGGGGTGCTAGTTCGCCGAGCCTACCTGGAGCAAGAGCTCCGTCCTGTATGGCAGGTGGTGGTGCCTGAGTCCATGGCGCGGGACTTGGTACTGGAAGCCCATGAAAAAGGCGCTCATCTCGGGGCGGCCAAGACCCATCAATGGCTACGCAGGCAGTACTGCGTACCTGGCGCCAAGGCGTTGGCGGAAGAGGTCTGCCGAGCCTGTCCACGATGTGGGGTAAGTAAGGCTGGGGAGCAGCATGCGCCCGTGCAAACCATCCAGACGGGGCGACCCTTGGAGCTGCTTATGATTGATTACGTCCTGGTTGGGGAGTCAAGTAGTGGTCATAGCTACGCGTTGGTCATGACCGACCACTTTACAAAGTTCACCGTCGTTGTGCCCACACGAAATCAGACGGCGGAAGCAGCTACGCGCGCCATTGTGGAGCACTTCATTCGGAGATATGGGTGCCCGGAGCGGATTCACTCGGATCAGGGAGCCTGTTTTCAGGGACGCCTCATGGAGGGTCTGTGTGACACTTATGGGGTACAGAAGTCCCGGACCACTCCTTATCACCCTCAAGGTAATGGCGCCTGTGAAAGGTTCAATCGGACCTTGCTGCAAATGCTCAGGGCTCTGGAGGCTGGGCAAAAGAACCGCTGGCCGGAGTTCGTGCAGGACTTGGTGTGGGTATACAATAACCGGGTACATAGTACCACCGGTTATACCCCATACTTCCTTTTGTTTGGGCGGCCTGGAAGGGAGTGGCGTGATTTGGAGTTGTCCGTCCCCGAGGAAGCGGACAGATGGACTCCCAGCGGCTGGGTGACCGAGCAGAAGAGGAAGTTGAAGATTGCTGGGGACGTGGTTAGGGGGCAGCTACGGTCCAAAGTCCATCACGGGCCAACCAACAGCACGGCTTCCCCCTTCGTAGTGGGTCAGCGGGTACTGGTAAGAGTTAAGAGATTGGGAAATAAACTCAGCGATCGGTGGGAAGTGTTGCCACATGTAGTGCAACGGCGCATGGCTCCTGACCTTCCTTTGTATGAGGTAGTTCCTGCGGAAGGGACTGGAAGACCGCGGGTGCTACATCGGAACATGTTACGTCCCTGTGGTTTTCTGGATTTGCCTTCCGACGTCCAGGAGAGAAGTGAGCCAGATCCTATACCCGCCCCGACGGGGGTGGATTGGTGGGCACCAATGACCGCCGACGACGTTGTTACTCCGGATGCTGCTCCAGTGGACCTGGACCTTCCGACACCGCCGCTTCAACCTAGAAGATCGCAGCGACCGAACTTGGGCCAGCCTGGAGGACGTTATACTGACCCGGATTTCGTGTGGACCAGGGTTTTGTCGGCAGGGACTGCCGACGTTAAAAACGGGGGAAATGTGGAGGACTTACCTGGCCGGGGCCGTCGTCGTCCCTCGGGCGGCGGTTCCCTCCGTTCAGCCGGGACGGTGAGCCAATCAGGGCTCACCTCCCGGCCATTTCAAAAAGAAAAATGGCGACGGACCAATCCGGGTCCGCCATGTCATCACGTGGCGTCGCGTCGACGCTACGTGATGACGTTAGCGCGGCGCCGACTATTTAAGTCAGCGCGCGCGCCGCCATGGGCAGTCCGTCGGCGGAGAGATTCAGAAGAGGACGTGTCGCGGAGAGCTGCGGGATCAAGACCAGAAGAGAAGCCAGCGGAGACCAGCAGTGGCGGCAGAGAGCCCTTGTTAGGGCTAAGAGCGCCTCTGCTGCCTGAAGACCGGCGTGATCAAGAACAGAAGCCGGCGGCAGAGCGTAGAAGCAGCGGCAGGCGGGGAAGGAGTCCAGGAGAAGCTCCGCGAAGACAGCCCCAGGTAAGGCCTTGCCAGGCAACTCCTCTCCCGGGCCCACGCCCGCAGCACATGCAATAAAGTCGGGCACAAGGCCCGTGGCACGCTAAAGTAGGGGCACAAGGCCCAGGGACCTGGGCACTAGGCCCCAACGTGTTAGTGGGCCAGTAGGCCATTAGTGTATATATATATAAAGGGGACAAGCCCCTATTAGACAGACAGGGGCGTGAGAGCCCAGGTACAAGGGCACAAGGCCCTTAGGTAGTTAGGGGCCTAGAGGCCATAGGAAGGCCAGAGGGCCTGGTTAGAGGCTGGTAGCCTGTAGGTTATTAAGGGCACAAGGCCCTCAGTTAGTTAGGGAGGCCACAGGCCTCAGGCAGGGGCTAGGACCCCTAGGTAGTAGGGCATAAGGCCCTAGTGAGTGGGCTCAGAGCCCTGAGGTAGAGAGGGGGCTGAGGCCCATTAATCAGAGCACAAGGCTCTGTGTGTAGCTGGGCAGAGACCCATGGTGTGTAGGGCATAAGGCCCTGGTGGTGTGTGGTAGAGGCGTGGGAGCCTCGTGAGAGTAGGCGCGGTCCTGTGTGAGGTGAGCACACGTGGTTAGGAGGTACGGTCGAGCGTAGGCTCCGGTGGTGCTGTAGCAACCTGCTGGTTGGCTAATAGCGGTGTGTTCGGGTAAGTAGCGGGCAAGGTACTGTATACTGTATCTATTTATTCTGTCTGTGTGGCGAGTGTAGTTTACATTACAGTATTTTGGTGTGCTATCTAACTGTGTCCAGGGGCAAGACGTCAGGCCCCCATTAAAGGTAGGCTCTTGTTTCCTGTGGTTTTCCTGTGCTAACCCGTGCTGTGGGGGACAAGTGTAAGTACCAGCATACACATAGTCAGGGGAGAACACACGTAGTTTTCCTGTCCCTTAGGTCCCCGGGGTCACACTGGTACCCAGGGGGGGGTGGCTGAGTGAGTTGGTGGCAGTACAGCACACCTTGAGGCAGTTCCAGGGGCGGCCGTGGTTCTGATCGAGGGTCCTCAAGGCCGGTTCCGTGCAGGTGGACCTGTGGTTCCGGACGTAGGGACACGTGTGAGATACCCGAGTACAGGCAGTCGGGCGGTTCAGTTCGATCGGCTGTTCCGTGCGGCAGTCGGCCCGCGGGTTAGTGTGCTGTTTTACTGAGCCTCAGCCGGGCTTAAAGAACCCGTACTTAGGGCCTGTGTGTGACTCCATAGCAAGAAGGCAGCTTCTTGGTACGACCTGGGTGAGGGGGTTAGGAACCGCCCTCCGGTTTAGGCTGTGAACACCGGCTGGTGTTCCCCGTAGCGTGTAACTGAGTAGTTCCGTTAGTGCACCACATTTAGTTAGTCATAGTGTTTGACTTAGTTGCGTTGCCGACCATTAGAACGTTGTTAGGGTCGGGTCGCCGTTGTAGTTAGTCCAGTTTTGTGGGTGCCATCTTAGTTTCACGGAGAGCGTAGAGGGAGGCTGTGTGTTCTTGTCATCCGCAGGAGTCGGGAAGGTGCAGGAGAACCGGATCGGAAGTGGGAGTGTCCCGGTGAGTATCACGCTCGATTCCTCCTTTCGGTTAGGCCCTCACCGGCAGGTGTGTGAGGCACTTGAGGCGGGATTAGTCCTCGGATTAGTCTTGGCCTTCAGTGCCTGTAGTCCCCCGCGTCTTGGCAAGAACAAAGTGAGGAGGCGGCAAGGAGCTTGGACTGACCGTGTCCTCGTCCCTTGCCGTAGTCTCGGACAGCCCTTACTTGGTAGACTCGGTTTAACTGTGTGTTTCCCTCTTAGGTGTTACTTGCGGGCGTCCGGAGAAAACCCAAACCGGGACCGAGGTGGGATCCAGTCATCCACGCGGATCGTGGTAAATTCGGAGGTATTAGGAGTTAGTCGCCCCTGTGAGGCACATCTCCTTTAGGGACCTTACAAGTATCTACTAAATAATTTTTAGCACTCCTCAGTGCTTTTGGGGTGTCCTCCCTAATTGTGCATTAATATTTCTGGCTGTCAAAAGTCATATCTGTCAACAGTATCTACTAAATAATTTTTAGCACTCCTCAGTGCTTTTGGGGTGTCCTCCCTAATTGTGCATTAATATTTCTGGCTGTCAAAAGTCATATCTGTCAGCAGTATCTACCAAATAATTTTTAGCACTCCCCAGTGGTTTGCGCTCAGAATGGATTCAAAGCAGTCCACATATGATCTGAATGAGCAACCAGGTTCTGTCACCAGTCCTGATGTTAGTGTTCCCAGTACGTCATCTGGCCAAGGCGGTGTCAAACAACAGAGTGTTTTCAAATTAGTGAAAAAAACAAAATCCCCAAAAAAATTTACTGTATTGAAGCGAAAAAGAAGTGTAACTGAGCAAAAGTTAAGTGACGATAAAAAAAAAATTGCAAGCATGCCATTCTACACACGCAGTGGCAAAGAGAGAATGAGGCCTTCACCTTTGACTATTAGTGGCAGATCCCAAAAATTTACCCAGCCTACAACTGGTGCACAACTACTGTTACGCGTCAAAGCCGAGCTGCAAGATAACAGTGAGGCATTACAGGAGAATATTTGCTCTGATTCACAAATGACAACAATCCGGTCAGCCACAGTCAGTCGAGGGAGGGACCTTAACCATCTTGGAACCTCGTCTATGTTACGCCATTTAACGAGAGTTCATGGCAAAGTGTTGGGAAAAGCTGAAAGTTCTTCCCAAAAGAATACAAGCACTCCCTCATCAGCTAAGACCCTCCGCTCACAGACATACCGACGGCTACAAAATACACCCACCACACCATCCTCATCAATATCCTCAGTAGCGCTCGGAGTTAGCCCGGCATCCCACTTAAGGCTGGATGACTCCTGCACTATTATTGATTCCTCTGAAGAAAGCGTTAGTCCTGCTGTTGCTGCTGCTGGGGGTGAATCGTCATCCCAGAGGCAGGTTAATAAAATGAGCAGTCCTACATTTCAGCAATTAACTGTGAAACAATCATTTGCGAGGGGAAGCAAATATGACAGCAGTCACCCAGTCGCCAAGCGAATCACAGACGCCATGGCTGCAATGTTAGTGTTAGATCTGCGTCCAATCTTCACAATAAACGCAGCTGGTTTTTCACAGTTAATTGAGGTTTTGTGTCCGCGTTACAGAATTCCATCGCGACACCATTTCTCCCGTAAAGCTATTCCACAACTATGCCAAAAAGTGTGTAAAAATGTAGAGATTGCGCTGAAAAATGCCATTCTGCCCACTGTTCAATTAACCACAGATATGTGGACAAGTGGAAGTGGCCAAACCAAAGACTATATGACTGTGACAGCCCATTGGGTTGGTCATTCACCTTCACCAGCAGGAACAGCAGCAGCATGTACACCACTACGTAACATTTGTCACAGGCAGGCCACTCTTTGTATCACCGGCTTCACTAACAGGCATACGGCTGACAATTTGTTACGCAAACTGAGAGATGTGATTGATGCATGGCTTATACCACTCGGACTCTCCCCAGGGTATGTCATTTCAGATAACGCCAACAATATAGTGCGAGCATTACAGCTGGGTGATTTCTAACATATTCCCTGTTTTGCTCACACCATCAACTTGGTGGTGCAGAGCTTCCTACGAAATAACCGTGAGGTGCAGGAGATGCTTTCGGTGGCCCGTAAAATTTCAGGCCATTTCAGGCATTCAGCCACAGCATGTAGGAGATTACAGCAGCTCCAAGAGCAGTTTAACTTGCCCTGCCACCAACTTAAGCAAGAGGTGGTAACTCGGTGGAATTCCACCCTGTACATGCTTCAGAGGATGGAGGAACAGCGCAAAGCCATCCAAGCATATTGCACAAGCCATGACATTGGGAAAGGAGGGGGGATGTATTTCACTCTTGCACAGTGGGGAATCCTTTCAGTGCTGTTCAAGGTGCTGAAACCATTTGAAGTTGTGACGTGTGAGGTGAGTGCAGACTCTGCTAGTTTGAGCCAAGTCATTCCTTTAATTAGACTATTGGAAAAGCAGCTTGAGAAAATGAAGCAGGAGCTGAAAGCAAGCAATTCAGCAAAGTATGTTGGCCTTGTCGATCAAGTACATAATTCGCTTCACAATGATCCTCGAGTTATTAAGATCTTGAATTCGGATCAGTACGTTTTGGCCACTGTGCTTGATCCAAGGTTTAAAACCTACATTGAGTCTTTACTTGTAAATGAGCGAGATGTGAACTTTTGCAAGGAGCTATTGCTTAGCAAGTTGGCCACTGAACTGGGCCTCGGCTTGACGACGTGTCCTCCTTCACTTTCTCAAGCTGCTGCTCGTAAAAAATTAAATTTCCAAAAAAGAAGCAGGGAAGACGCAGGAGGCAGACCAGAACAATTTAACATCTGGGCTGGTTTGAAGGATTTTTCAAAAAAATGTGTCACTTTGCCCATAACTCCATCCAATACGAGCATAAACATGCAAAGGATGGTGGAGGATTACTTTCAAGAGGTAGTTGATATGGAAATGTCAGACAGTCCCTTTCCTTACTGGGAAGAAAAGCAGGCCATTTGGAAACCCATGTACAAACTTGCTTTGCAATACCTAAGCTGCCCACCCTCCAGTGTGTACTCTGAACGAGTGTTCAGCACAGCAGGGAACTTAGTCAGTGATCGCCGTAGAAGGTTTCTTCCCAAAAATGTGGAGAAAATGATGTTCATAAAAATGAACTACATCTTCCACGAGGAAGGCCTTCACCATCCAAGACATCCAAGCACTGACTGTTCTCTAATGGCGGATTCAAGCGGCGATGAATTGATAGTCTGTGATGATGACGTACACATTGCTGAGGGTGAGGATTAAGCTGAAGATGATGCCGATAACATCTTTTTAAAACTTGCTATGTAAGTGTAGGGTGCAATCTACCCCCAAAGAGGAAAGGGACTTGTGGCATTTCCATATCACATACCATCTTGAAAGGCTGCTGTTAGGGCAATTTATCCTTAAGGGTAGGGTGTCATAGACAGAGTGACCCTAAACTGGCTTTGTCCATTTTTCATAATATTGAACAGTCTATAATGGCTGAATTTTTGGGTATTTTATACAAGTGGAGGGGGGCCTAGAGAGACAGAAACCAAACTGGCTTTCTCCATGTCAATTAATATTGTACAGTCTATAATGGCTGAATTTTTTGGTATTTTATACAAGTGGAGGGGGGCCTAGAGAGACAGAAACCAAACTGGCTTTCTCCATGTCAATTAATATTGTACAGTCTATAATGGCTGAATTTTTGGGTATTTTATACAAGTGGAGGGGGGCCTAGAGAGACAGAAACCAAACTGGCTTTCTCCATGTCAATTAATATTGTACAGTCTATAATGGCTGAATTTTTTGGTATTTTATACAAATGGAGGGGGGCCTAGAGAGACAGAAACCAAACTGGCTTTCTCCTTGTCAATTAATATTGTACAGTCTATAATGGCTGAATTTTTTGGTATTTTATACAAGTGGAGGGGGGCCTTGAGAGACAGAAACCAAACTGGCTTTTTCCATTTCTTTACATATTTTACTATAAGTGTAGGGTGTAATATACATTCAAAGACGATGGCTGCATTGCCAATATGCATAGATGGAGAGGAAGACAATCTGTTTTGTGTGTAGAATAAATGAAGGCCTACCAACGAAGAATTAAACTGTTTTTTTGGATGATTTATTACCTCAACAATTAGATTACTTGTCTCTAAAACAGTTGGAGCACTAAATTGGGTTAATTTAGGCCCAAAAACATGGATTTTCCCCAAAAAAAGCAAAACAAAACCAAACAAAACCAAAACCAAAACCAAAACACGCAATGGCGGTTTTGCAAAACCAAAACCAAAACACGACGGTAATCCAGATCCAAAACCGAATCCAAAACCAAAACACGGGGGTCAGTGACCATCTCTAACTTAAACTGACCATGTTTTGACTATCAAACTGGTTCAACAAATTAGTTGAAACATTTGAAAAATAGCTGGAATGTCTCCAATGTTAGAACTATTGAAAACAATCAAGAAATCTGAACATGTTTGACCATGTTCAAACTTATTTAGAAGTGTTCAAGTTAGTTTATACATTTTTGAGCCGATTTGCAGGAGTGTGAACCAGTGTGAACACGTTTGAGTTTCTTTTGAAACCTTTTGAAGGCTTTTTATTGCGAACAGCGAACTTCAAGTGCGAACATCAAAGCTCAAATGGTGAATTTCTAACAGTAATGTTGGCAGGACAAATTAAAAAATAAATAAATTATCAATTAAAACTATTATTTAAATGGTGTTTTAAAAACACTTCAGTAACACTTCAGAAAAGGGGTGTGACCATGCTGTGTTAGCGTAGTGACCAGATAGCAGTGGTCATGGCCACGTCAAAATGGATATAGCCACAGCCCAGCTAGACCACACTAATGTTTCTCCCATCCTCCTAAACCACCCTAGTAATACAACACACATCAGAGGTACCATGGTGAGTGGGGACATACCTCACAACTTCCTGTTTTGACAGTAGGACTTCAAAACAGTCCCCCTAAAGTTATGACTGTTGGAAGATATGCTAAGAACCCTGTGTTTCCCACTATCTTATAATCTATGTACATTCCTGCTGCACACTCATATAATCTATGTACATTCCTGCTGCACACGCTTGCCATTTCTTACACTTATGTTTCATTACCTATACAAAAGTGCTGCTGAAAGCATTCCTATTTTAAATTAATTAAATAATGAATGAAATAATGTAGTTTATTTGCTTAGCACTGCCCTCTACTAAACCACCACTGCACCCCTACACATCCTAGATAAAGATATTGGGCCTGAGTCATTAAGGCAAAAAAGGGGTAAATGTTCTCTGGGACAAACCATGTTAAAATGCAAGGGGTGCAAACTAGTTAATTATTTTGCACATAAGTTAAATACTGGCTGTTTTTTCATCTAGCACACAAATACTTAATAGCTTTATTATTACACTGAAATTTAAAGTTGATCTAGGACATGCCCTACCCCAACTATAAATCTGTCCCTACATTTTAAATTTACCTCCCCCTCCAATGCAACATGGTTTTGCCCAGGTGCAAATGTTACTCCTTTTTTATGCTTTGCTCTGCTTAATGACTCAGGCCCATTGTGTTGTACAGCTTTTTGTCTTTATCTATAATAAACATAGGGTTGAGTTGACCCTATTTGATTAATGGAGAAAGTGGGTTGTACGGACCATCATTGTGTCACTACAGATCACTTCCCTATTCCTCCTAGATATCCGGCTCCCAGCTCTGTATCCATCGCTTAGTTGGTGATCACCATTTTAGTATATTTGAATACAGTTCACTATCATTATGTTTTGTTGGTAACTTTTGATGCTAACTTGTTTGAGTACAAACCTATTAATATATTTGTTCTATAGATCATTATCTTGTATTAGCTAGTTATTGCTGCTTATCTTCCCAACCACATTGTCACTCCAGTTTCCAGAGCAAACTTTCACTTCAGTGCAAGCAATAAATCAAGAAGAATAAGAACATCCTGTTTAAGGTGTCAAAGGGAAACAAGAGTGTGCGGATAAAACTGAACCTTGCAGAATGCTATTTGACAATAAAAGCCAATTTACAATCAATATTGTAATATAATATGCTAGATAAGAACATTCTGATATTTTCTAAAACAGAGCTACATGTAATAATGTGTTGTTGGCTATACATATAGAATAGGAACAAATTGTGAGAGTTACACTCACTGTACAGCAGTTCAAATAGACAAAAGTGGTAAAATAAAAAATATAAAATGGAATATATTACAATAATATAAAAATGCACTGTATTACAAAAGTGTTTATTGTGGCTGAAAAAAGTAACAGAGCAGATGATGTAAACTTTATTGAAACCACTGTTTGCAAGTTAGGCACATATGCTTTTGCAACAATATGTAAAATGTTTTATATTCCCTTTCTTCTGTAAAGACCAAATATGGTATTTGTCAATGATCAGTCTGCAGAAGATTTTAATGTTATATTATATTATTGCGAGCAGGGCTTAGAAATACACAATTAATTAATAAATTAATTTTAACAGCCTCAATTCATTCTGACACCCTGCGATATCTCCCCCCCAAACCTTCTAACTTATGGCAAAGTAATAGCTACCGGTCCAGTGCTGAAGGCTCTATCTGCCCCTTCTTGTGTTGGTGTCAGATTGGAGGGTGGAATTATGAACACTAGAAGTGGCATTAAATACCACTTCTAGGGTTCTGTCAATTCCTAAAACTATTGCAGGATATGTAACTTTAAGAACCTGTGGCTCTAAAGCTGTTTGGTACTACAAATACCGGCATACCACAAACACAGACACCTTGTTAAAAAAAATCTTTATTAGACTCCAAAGAATTCAATGACCCATATCCTATTCATGGTCTTGTAATCTTTAATCAACATAATCCACAAGATATGCTGGGGGAAACGGCATGACTCAAATAACAATAATAATGCCACCCTGCTCCCCAGCTCAGCCAGTCCCTGGTCCCCATCAGACCAGACCAAATGTAAAATTGAGGGGGGGGGGGGGGAATTATAGCAAGATAGTGAGCTATATTTGCTAGAATTTCTAAAAAGTGCAAACCTGCCCTAAAACCAAGGCAAGCAATCAACAGTTAGCTTTTATCTGTCTAGTGAAAGTTAGAAAATGTGAATTACTTACTAATATTTCTCAAAGGTTCAAACATGCACTAAGGCCATAGCCACATATCAGATATATGCTTTCATTGTACTAGACGAACCTGATAGGGCCGTGAGGGCCTTCTAACCTTCAAAATTGCTAAACAATACCTTTAATCTCAGCAGTAAGCAAGTAGAGTAAGATACATCTATCTGTTATAATAAATCAACAGACAAGTGCTACAATCTACAACAAACAAATCTGACAATAAAGCAGGAAGGAGCTGTGGGCCCCAGGTGAAGGCTTGTTGGGCTGCATGAGCTCCTAGTGCATCTATTGCCCATCACTGCAATAAACAGAGGAAAGCTAATACATTATTGTTTGCTATGATTTTAGTGCAGATTTGCAGCTATGAGCAATTTTAGTAAATAAACGCATGAGCATAAATCTAGCAGGTAACTGTAATGTGTGTTGTAAATATATGCACAAGGTTACATGGTGTTTTATTAAATTGTGATACTCTCCATAAATTACTAACACTATTTTTATATTATGATCAATTAATTATGTCTTTCAGAAACAGATAGTGAAGAAACAACCAAAAGAATTGGAGATCTAGTCATTGTCTGTTTTATTTGCATTGTGAATCTGGGTCTCCTAGTCACATGTACACTTGCAATGTTCAGAAGGTCAGGTATGTTTTTTTGCAAATGAACTTCATAATAATATAAATACAATTTGAGGTGACTAATGACACCATAATCTTACAGCATCTGGAGCGAGACATCACTGTCCATAACACTTTGTCTGTTGTTGGCTTCCATATTGCCTCCATTCCTTTCCTCACATCATGACTACAAATACTCAAAGCCAGTGTAAAATCCAAGTCTGGCGAGCACAGGTGTCATGATGACAGGAGAGCACACACATACTTGTGATGTCACTGTGACTAAACAGAGCAGCCGTACATATGTGCACAGCCACCTGACAGCACCATTCCAAGCGGGAACAATGTTAGAGATATTCTTTGAGTGTGTCCTGAAGTCAGGAGGAAGAATTATAAGGGTGTTTCCCCTGTAAATCATTCATTTTACATGAAGCAGAGAGTAGCTCGAAGCACAAAGACAGCAGAGGGAGTGAGAAGACAACTATTTTTTTAATGTTTTAATAATGACTAAATAAAAATATAAGTTCAACAATCCCCACAAACTAGTTCATTTAAAGAGACAGTGTCATCAAAACTGTTCATAACTGATATAAATGTTTAAACATAGTTGGCCTCAATTGACTCTGGATGGGCAATGGAAAAAACTTTCGCTGGTGCAACTATATTAGCGATGAGCAACAGGCGACCCTCGGGTCCCCAGGTGGCTTCTGCTTTATTGTCAATTGTGTTTGTTACAGCTTGTAACACTTGTCTAAAACGCCTGCTGATGTGTAATTACAGATATGGGTCTCTTTCTTTAAGTAAATTATTGTTCCAACTTATTGCTGAGATTAAGGGTAATGTGCGGCCCTTATGAGGGTGTAACAGAGGCGGGTCCGGCGGTTATATTCCGGACCCGCCTTCATTACTCTTTTAATGCCGGCATTGTGATTAGTGACATTGTCAATGTTGTCAATCACACTATTGACATTGTGAACCTGTCAGCACAATGGAACTATCGGCATTCAGCCTGTCGACTTGTTCATGTTGGCAGGTTAAGTGCCGACATTTTCAGTCCTAGAATTATGACCAACATAATATGAGGAGGGGAATTAAGTAAGTAAAAGTCACTTATAGATAATGGAATGAATGGCACGTGACACAGCACAAGCGGATTTGAGGTAAAACCGATCAAAGAAGATTGTGGTATCAACACACTTCTGTATTAAATAAATTTCATAAATACCAAACTCTTTAGTGTTTTTAAATAAATATCAAACTCATGACCTGCTCAGTAACATAGAATTTTCTAGCTAATAACATTATATTATAGTGAATGATCCATAAGGACATGTTTACAGAATAATTGCTAGATGGTTTTGTTTTGTTTTTTAAATGTGGAAAGAGACTGAACTAAGCTACAAGTACAACACATTTATTTCCTTAGTGGTTTTATGGTTTCTGCTTAAAAAAACATAGATTATTTATATGCAAGAATGTGGCAAATGTTAATTTCCATCCAATGTTTTCTTTTGCAAAAATAAAGCAAGACAGACACCAGAGCCAATTCCTGAAGATATACAATATGTGACTGTCAGATTTAACAAGGGAAAGACAGGTAGGTGATGTCAGTGCACAATGGGTTACATTTTCATATAAATGTAAAGTTTAGCTTAAACTTAAAGGGCCTCATACATCAATGCGCGTATCTGTCGATCTTGAGCATATTGTACGCAAATCACTCTGCGCATGCCCAGAAAATGGAGATACGTCTGTGAACGCAGCCCTGTCCGCTCCTTCTACAAATGCAAAGGACAGTTATTTCATCCTACGATTTCATGGAGTGAACGGGTCAGGGAAGGAGCGTTTTGCCGTATTCAATGTACAGTAGGGGTGTACCAAACTCAAGTGCACTCAGCCATGTCCGAATCCAGCTCTGAGAGTCTCAAAATTACTTGTTTTTCTCCCGTATCTCTTGCTCCAGCTACAGGGCTAGTCTAAGTCCAGAGCAGTATGTTGACAGTTTTGTATGCATGCTATAATATGAGCAACTGTAAAAATTTATTTTTTGTTCAGTAGACATTAACATCATTTCAATAAATGTTTGTTCTTTGGTGAACTTATATTCCACATAGGCATTGGACGTATCCTGCAGTGTCTTGTGCAGTAGAGCACAGCAGACCTACAGCTGAATTCAACAGCGCACATATCTTGAGATCTGTGCCCTGATGAATTTGGGAGTGCGCAAACCCGAAATACGTGTGTCTAATACTCGAGTGCCTTGATTATTCAGACCCAAAATGTCCAAACGAATAAAATACATTCAGACAATGATAATATATTCATTTATAATTGTTAATTTGTGAAAGAACAAAGAAGGAACTTGGGTTAATTTGCTATATCTTAAGGATGTGGGTGTGAAGACAGTTTAGGATAAGTGCATGTAGTATATATTTGGGGAACATGTTACATTATATCCATGTCAGCAAGGATTTAATAGTAATGCCTTGTATGCAGGGGCGGATTGGGAACTTAAAGTGGCCCTGGAAAAAATTATTGAAGTGGCTTCATGTGGGCGGGACCAAAATAACTGTAGGTGGGGCCAACACAAAAGTAGGCGTGATTTAGAACTACTGGAATCTGTTTGTAGTAACATTTAGGAAAACCTAGATGTGACGACTTTACACACAGTGTTCATCTCTAAAGCAATGCAGGGCAAATGCTGCTAATCCGGTGTCATAAAATTACATGAATCCTTTTACATTATCTGCGACTGGTTTATGCCTCTGTGCTCCAACTTATTTAGTTGTCTACTAACACGTACTTCCAAAATTCCCTTCATAGAAACATACCTGACTTTGTTTAATAAGTTTGACTATTACGAAAGATGTTGGCACAATCGTATTTGATCAGTCTGCCAGAGCAGCATATGAGCACCTCACGCACTGTTGTTTCCCTGACATCATGAGATGCAAATTAAATCTCTCTCTATATATAATATATAAATATGTGTACCGTGTGTTTCAAAAATGCATTCATAATAAGCCTTCTAATAAATGGCTGTCTAGGTGCGATCATCACAAAGGTGAAACAACATCTGCAAGAAAACACTTCATTTGCAACAAATGTGTATGAGCCCTAAATGTGCCCAGTGATTGGGGGTGGTTTGAATTAACAGTGTAGGGAGGGCTGACAGACAATGGTATAAGTAAAGGGGAGAGCTATTACAAGTGTTTGCTGGTGATATACAAAGTGCAAAGGAGGCATGATTAATTATATTGTCAGTGCAATGGGGGCTGGTGATATTTTCAACAAAGTGATCTGAGAATGGGACCAGTGCTAGGTAGAAGGAGGCAATGGAATCAATGCAAAACCACTAAAGTATCATCAGAGCTGGAATAAGGCTCTGGGGGGGCCAGGGCACTTAAGACAGGGGGGTTATTGTTTTAGATACATTTTAGACAAATACACTGGCAAAACTGTGTGCACTACTGTTAGGTGCATGCATCTCTGCCTTCAGAAGCAGTACAGTGTGAAGCGGGACATACCTCCCAACTGTCCTTGCTGTCTGACCAAATCCTAAATAAGCGAGACAGTCACCCAAATTCGGGACTGCCCCATCAGATTCAGGACAGTTGGCAGTCTGTCCTGCTCTCTCCTACCTGTTCTTGTCACTTAAACGACCTGTGGCTGCTGGTTTCTTTAGATCAGTTGCTGCTTGTCTGGATACTGGGATGCTGGAGGCCCTATTTGGAAAAAATAATGGGTACATGAAAATTAGAAAATGCCAACCAGCCCCAGCATTAAATCAAAACTATTCACAGTAAATAATTAGGCCTCCCTCTAGCCCAAACATTAAAATAATAGTACTCACATTTGATAAATAGATCTATTTCCATTCAACCAGCCCTGACAATAAATTAATAGTATACACATTTAATAAGTAGACCTACTTCCTTCCAATCAACTTCAGCAAAACATTAATAGCATTTACGTTTAATATTACCATTTCCCACAACCATTCCAAGCATTAAATAATTCATATTCACATTTAGTAAATAACTCCTACCCAAACTCAGTCCCACATTGAATTAATAGCCCCATATCACATCAACTTTAAAGGTCCTGCCACCCCATCTTAATTTAATAGGCCCCACTATTTAATGAAATAGCCCACAAATAAATTAAATTGCCCCACCATCACCCCACAAATAAAATAGCACACATTAAATAATTAGCCCCCACCTAAACACCACCATTAAATTAATAGCCTACCTTCCCCCGATGTGCTATTAAAACAGCCCTCCTCCCTTCCCTCATATCACACATTATAGCAACATAACCCCCTTTCCTTCACAAATTATAGTAGCCCTTCCCTGTCCTTCACACTCCCTATTGTTTAGTATAGGCAGCCCTCCATTAGTATAGTATAGGCAGCCCTCCCCTTAGTATAGGATAGGCAGCCCCCCCATTAGTATAGGATATCCAGCCCCCCCATTAGTATAGGATAGGCAGCCCCCTTAGTATAGGATAGGTAGCCCCCTTAGTATAGTATAGGCAGCCCCCCCTTAGTATAGTACAGGCAGCCCCCTACCTTAGTATATATAGTATAGGCAGCCCCCCTTAGTATAGTATAGGCAGCCCCCCTTAGTATAGTATAGGCAGCACCCCCCTCTTAGTATAGTCTAGGTAGCCCCCCATAGTATAGTATAGGTAGCCCCCCCTTAGTATAGTATAGGTAGCCCCCCCTTAGTTTAGTATAGGCAGACCCCTTAGTATAGTATTGGCAGACCCCTTAGTTAGGTAGACCCCTTAGTTAGGTAGCCCCCATAGTATAGGCAGCCCCCCCTTAGTATAATATAGGTAGCCCCCCCTTAGTATAGGTAGCCCCACTCACTTACCTTCAGTTACTCAAGCCAGTGACTTTTCTCACATCAGGCAGACAGGAAGTGAAGTTAGACTTCCTGTCTGCCGAACAGCACCCTGGGAGCCCAAACAGCAGCAGGCAGCCTAGCGATTGGCTGCCTGCTGCTGCCCACTGAACACCAATGGTTATTGCTTCCCTGCACCAGCCCACGACCCCCCCGCGTTCTAGCACGATAATCCCCCATCCCCCGCAGCTGAGCATGACCCCCCGCGGTCTAGCACGATAATCCCCCACCCCCCGCAACCGAGCGCGACCCCCCCGCGGGCACCCCTCCCCCCGCGCAACAATTTTTTTTTTTTTTTTAAACAATGACACAAAGTGAGGTGGCCTCCGGGCGGCCTCGTTAGGCCATCGGCCTAACGGTAAACTTCCCGGTAAGGTCTATGGCAAATCCACCCCTGCTTGTATGTGATAACCCATTCAACTAGCCTGGGCAAGGACCCAGCCCTGCCGGACTGGCACAAATTACTAGTCATGTCACACTTAACATTACTGAGATTTACAGTTACAATGTGTATAAAGATCGCGGGGCCGCAAAGTGATTGGAGAGAGAGCAATTCTCTCATCTCCGTTAGGACATTTATTAATGCCAATCTGCTGTATGGCACCAGGTGGAATGTTTCTAAATGTCATTTTGCGCTAAGGGGTTAAACAAATGCAATGATGTTAGCGCCACAAAAAACTGTTGATGTTATATTGATTTTCTGGAGTATTTTCAATTTTGTGCAATTTTTCGCCCTGAAATTTTCTTTGAAATGTGCATCTAAATGTGACTAAAGTTACTATCACACAGGGCTATATAACACTAGGGTGTTGTGACTAATTTTAAGATCTGTCTGGATAATAAAATATTTTATAAATTCAAATCAATTCAATAAATCAATAATGTAAATTCAAATTCAAATCAATAATGTAAAACCAAATTCAAATCAATTCAGTTAAAAAATTCAATTGTAATTTTTGAATCTAAAATTCAAGAATTAAAGGGTAATATTGCAAAATGCGGGTGCTTTTCAGCCCTGTTTGTCATTACAATGACTTGCTTTGTGATGTAAGTAATTAGGGGTAAATCCATCATGCATTAGCAAACCATGTCAAAACACATTACTACATTTATATTTGTACCAAAAACATACATAAATCTAATTAATTAGTGATTTATTTATTTTTTATTTCAATATTTTTTTCATAAACTTACATAAGTAGACATAAGTTTAACTTTTTTTCAACATTTTTACATGATTTCAAATACTTTTCAGAGGTTTTTTATTTTTAACACACCTCAAGGAAGTGCAAGATAAAACAGCATATTTGGCTGTTTTACCAGCCGTATTAAACAATTGAACAGCTTTTAACGCAGCTGCCTCCAGCACACCCTATACTTTCAATAGACCTTCTACTGGAGCACGAGAGGACTGTTTGCTGAAAAAAAAACCGTAGCGTTAAAAATGAAATTGAATTGCGGGTAAATTTGAACCATTCGAAAATGATAATAAACAGAGCTAAAATGACTTAATACGCTCAAAAAAACCAACTCGCTGACAATTGAATGCCCCCCTTAGGGTTGAATGTTGATGTTAGGTCTACTTTTATTTAATAGGTAAAATAACTTATTTTTCATTTAATTATCCAAGCAAATTTAGTACATGTTAAGCAGTTCTAAAACAAGGTACAGAACACCTTTTTTTTATTCAATCTCCTGCTCTTTTATCATGTCCCCAGTTTTTAAGTAAACATGGGTAAAATAAACTGTAGCTAATAAGATCATTAGAGTGTTCACAGCAGCACAGAGTAGTTCAGGAAATTGATGTGCTGATATTGGTGGAAGGAGTGATCCGTTTGGGGTGGTTTTAGACCGCCACATATCGCCATGTCTTAGTGCTCTAAGCTGCCCCATTTACTATATGGCAATTTAAGGCTGGGATGTTAAATGCCTGGCAATGTTTGATGGATCGACAATAGCAGCTAAACCGCCGCTGGTTTTGTCAAAACCGCCATCAAAACCGTCAAAAAAAGACAGGGAAGTAAATGTATCAAATGACAGTTTTGTTAAACCGCATTTTTACTGGTGACTTTTGAAACGTGTGATGCATTAAAGGCAAAACCACTGATAAACTGCTCAAAATCTGCAGGTTCATCCAGCAAAATGTTCAACATCGCTGTCCCGATTTTTTTTTATTTGACTACATGCAAATTGTGGAATGTATGAAGCTGCGATTTTACAATCAGCTGCAAAAACAGACAAAACAAAACAGGTGGTTGTTACAGGCGAGCAAAAGAGGTTTCTATTGGCCTAAAATGAATGGTGATGACTATAAAAAGGGCCCGATGTCTGAGTGGGTGGTTAAGATGGCGGGTGTGGGTAATGCAATGCATACATGCTATAGCATATATAATGTCATTGTAGTAGATGATAAAGGAGGGAGGAAGAGGAGGAGGAGCACCAGCACCAGTTCTCGCAATCTCACAAACACCTCTTTTGGTTGACGGTTTTCTCTGCGTTTTGTCAAATAGCAGCTTAGTAAATCTGGATGTTTGAATTTTGATCATGGTAAAAATCGGGGCGGCGATCTGTAAAGTGGTGGTTTGTGGGACTGTTGCTTTCAGCCATCTAACTGGTGGTTCGGCCTTTATTAAATACGGTGGTTTTCAAACTGCCAGGAAAACCCCTAAAATCCAGCGGTTTAAGCAAGCCACCCTTTAGTAAACCTACCCCTGAGAGTAAGCTAGATAGATAGATAGATAGGGCAAAGTGAGGTTCCTGACAAACTAGCATGTACACCTGTATGAAACAAAATGTGTTCTGTAAAGCCACTGTACAGCCACATTCTGTGTTAAACAACATTATTCAGACTTCATGGGATGGTCACTGTCACCACTTTTCTAATGTAACTTATGGCTCCACCAATCCTGTGAATTACTTCTCTTGCTGACATAAACTGAATTGCTTTAGTGAGAGGAAAAACTATTCAGTAGTGAGACCTTGGAATTTAACTGGTAACTGCCTGAATTGCACTGTTATTCATGATTAACTTTACTATAAGTGAATTCCTTGTATCCATTTCATAATGAGACATGAAATGTTAAAAATGGTGTAAAATTGATTGAACAAATAACAGACCAGCATAATAATTGTGTCCTAATTACAGGGTATGAAGAGCCCATTGATTCCTGTGGCATCCCAGCAGATGTAAGTAATGTCTAAATATAATCAAAGTGCATTTATATTATTTCCCAAACTAATGTATAAAATTATAATATTATAATTTGTTGTATTTTAGAGACCTGAAGAAAAAGAAGAAAAAGAAGTACTTTACATGCATATTAAACATAATGCATGACTATGCAATGGAGTGGACATGGCTTGAATAGTTTGCTATAAATATAATGATTATCCTATCATCAGTATATCTTTTGTATAGTTGAATAATGTTATTATAGCAATTTAAATCTAAAATGCCCTGCTCTTTAATGTTTTACTTCAGCGTATGTGCTATGCAGTTTAAAAATAAATAAATATAATATTAAAAAGGTTTTCGTCTAAAATTATTTTTAATTATTTTAGCTCCCCCTCCTTTCCCAATAATAGTACTCTGGTGGAGCCCTTCCCCCCCTGGATTCCCTAACATGTGCTAAGTTTAGTAGGGAGCCACCATTTACTTATAGTCTGGAGCTCTATCAATTGCTGTTTAGCGCTCTCTCCGTTCCAGGCGAGCTGGGCAGCACCAGCAATGATTGACAGAGGGCCCACGATATATGTGACAGGACTCTGCTAAATACAGAAAATGGTGTGAACCCCCCCCCCCCCTCAACAAAGTACTATTATTGGTGAGAGAGTGGATTAAGTGAAACTCATATTTAAACTAGGGATGGGCACCGGCCACTTTTGGTGTCTCGTGTTTTGTGTTTTGGATTCGGATTTGCTTTAAGGTTTTGGGTTCGGATTTGTTTCGCAAAACACCTGATGAAAGGTTTTGGTTCGGATTTAAGGTTTTGGATTCGGATTTATTTTGAAAAAAACATAAAAAGTGCTAAAAACCAGTTTTGTGTTTTCTTTTTCACTCCTACGCTATTATTAACCTCAATAACATTCAATAACAATCATTTCCACTAATTTCCAGTCTATTCTGAACACCTCACAATATTGTTTTTAGGCCAAAAGGTTGCACCGAGGTAGCTTGAGCACATAATGCCAAAAAAGAGGTACAAGATGGAATTGTTCTGGGCCCTCCCTCCCACCCCTCGCGAGATTCGACGCGAGACTTGGACGACAGAGCCTCATTTTCATTTTTTTGCCCGCCGGAAATATCCGAACAGTGCTCGGATCCCGTTCAGATCCGCACTGTTCGGGTGGGCTCGGATTAGCGGAATCTGAGCCCGCTCATCTCTAATTTAAACTAGAAAAAAATCCTTTATGTACCTCATGATTTAAGGCCAATTACAATTCACAATTACATTTACATCCAAACATCTGTATTTGACAATACATTCATTATCACATCATAAACTTCTTTATTGCTGTATTATAATCAATATTGCCTTGATTCATTAGTGGGCAGCACGGTGGCTAAGTGGTTAGCAATTCTGCCTTACAGCACTGGGGTCATGAGTTCAATTCCCGACCATGGCCTTATCTGTGAGGAGTTTGTATGTTCTCCCAGTGTTTGCGTGGGTTTCCTCCAGGTGCTCTGGTTTCTTCCCACACTCCAAAAACATACTGGTAGGTTAAATGGCTGCTAAGAAATTGACCCTAGTCTGTCTGTGTCTGTGTTTGTGTTAGGGAATTTAGACTGTAAGCCCCAATGGGCAAGGACTGATGTGAGCGAGTTCTCTGTACAGCGCTGGGGAATTAGTGGCGCTATAATAAATAAATGATAATGATGATTAGTCAGAACCCATTTAATCACTCCTGTGGGATGAGTGGCGGGGATCGTTGCCTCATTTACTTCAATGTGTCAGCACAGCAGAAATTGAGTGCTATGTATACGAACACTTTTCTATCCATCTGATACCACCTTAAGACAACTGTGGATTAAAACCATTTTTACCTTAAGCTTCACCTCATTCAGTAGCGCAACCTTTTTCAGGTCATGTGCCCACAGCTCAGTGGGGGGAAGTGTTACTACCGTATTCACTCAAACAGGAAGGAGAGGTGAGAACTGAAAATAAAACAGGAGAATACCATGCATTCCATACAGAATCAGAACCGATTCTAAGAGGTAATACAGCATAAATAAGCAGAGACAAATGCAAGTTTCTATAAATGCAGAAAGTGGAAATCACAGTCAGCAGAATAAGGGAAGTATGCAGCTGTCCATATATACATACGAACATAATTAAAACCAATACTGGTCATTTAATTTATCATGCATAGATGAGTTGAGCTACATTGTGCATGTTTTGCCAGGGGTATTTAACCTTAAAGGGTATATTTACTAAACTGCGGGTTTGAAAAGTGGAGATGTTGCCTATAGCAACCAATCAGATTCTAGCTGTCATTTATTAAGTGCATTCTACAGAATGACAGCTAGAATCTGATTGGTTGTTATAGGCAACATCTCCACATTTTCAAACCCGCAGTTAAGTAAATATTCCCAGTGTTCCCAGGACTACCCAACCCCACCACAGAGCAGAATGAATTGACCGTCAGCATCCCAGCTCTATTTACATACTTTAAATTCAGGTAAATACAAATTGCAAATTCAATGCGGAATGGCATTCCTCATAGTGGAGAAGAAAAAGCGCAACTCAGGAATTACTGTAACTTTTTACAAAAAGGACTGTTCAGACAGGAAACACTATGCATAATTATGTGAAGTTTAGCTATCTCTTTGCTAATCTCTAATCACATAGAATAAGATAAGGGCTTTTTGGGTTTACACATAAGTACACCTATGATAAAGACAGTTCTCCTTTTCAAGGTAAAAATAAATCATTAAAGAACAGCAGCATACCAGGCTACCAAAATCCTCAACCTGCTGCATTCTCCTACATGCTGTTGCAGAATCCCGAAAAGAACCCTTAATATTTCGGGACACAGACAGCATCTCCAGCATGTCAGTTTTTAAAAAGTTCTGTACCACCAAGTTGATTGTGTGAGCAAAACAGGGAATGTGATGGAATCCCCCCGCTGTAATTCTCTAACAATATTGGTGGCATTATCAGAAATCACATATCCTCAGGAGAGTCCAAGCAAGATAAGCCATGTTGCAATGACATCTCTTAGTTTTTCAAACAGGTTACCGCCTTCAAGACTTCTCCTGTGCTGCTAACCACTTATGGAATTCCCTGCCACGCTCAATCAGACTTTCCCACAGCCTTCAAATCTTTAGATGCTTTTTGGAAACCCATCTCTTTTTTTAGAGGTGACCTTATCCTCGATAACACTATTCACACTAATGCACCCTCACAACTATCCCAATCTCCACTCTGAGCTACACTTGCTCCTCTTGTTTCAGCTGTGCCCGCTTCCCTTTAGAATGTAAGCTCTCTAATGAGCAGGGTCCTCCATACCCTTTGTTTTCATATCTCCATTAATTTTGTCTGCCTTGTCTGTTCTTGTTTTACGTATGTCTTGATTTATGTATGTCCTTGTCTTCCCTACTGTACGGCGCTGTGGAGCACTGTGGTGCCTTGCAAATCTACGATAATAATAATAATAATAATAATAATAATAATAATAAAAATATGCCTCTTAGTGAAGCAGATGACACACAGAGTAGCCTGCTTATGAAAAATGCAACGTTTTTGGGTACATGCTGCTGCTGTCCCTACTGGTGGAGGCGAATCACCAACCCAGTGGGCTGTCACAATCATATAATTTTTAGTTTGCCCAGTTCCGTTTGTCCACATATCTGTGGTTAAGTGTACAGGGGGTAGAATGGCATTTTGCAGCCCAATAATTACATTTTTGCGAACCTTCTGGTAGAGGTGAGGAATAGCTTTTCTAGTAAAATGGTGTCATGATGAAATTTGGAAACAGGCGCAGAAGACCTCAGTAACTGTCTAAAACCTGCTGCATTAATAGTGGATATTGGATGAAGATCTAATACTAGCATAGTCGCCATGAGGTCTGTGATCTGTTTTGCGACTGGGTGACAGTTTTCATACTTGCTTCCTCTTGCAAAGGATTGTTTACCAGTCAATTCTTGTAAACTACTAGTAGTCTTCTTGGTCTGCTTCTGGGTTGAAGATCCACCCCCAGCAACAGGAGCAGCAGCAGTGGGCCTAACGCTCAAGTATTCTTCTGAGTAATCCTGGATAGGGTAGGAGTCATCTAGCCTTAGAAACTTGGATGCAGGACTAACTCCGATCACTTGTGAGGATACTGATGATGAAGGTGGTGGGGGTGTAGATTGCAGGAGCTGGGATCTAGCTGAGAGAAGGGAGGTAGCTGATATTGGACTGCTTGTTGTTATTTTTTAGCATAAGTTTCTGATTTTCACAAAAGCTTTCCATGAACTCGCTTCAAATGGCGTAACATGGGTGAGGTTACTAGATGGTTAAGGTCCCTACCTCTACTGACTGTGGCTTTACAATGGTACAAATGGCTAGACAACTGTTGTCAGGATTTGGGTAAAAATAATTCCACACATAAGAGATGGATTTTTTGGTCTTATGCCCAGGCATGACAATGGTCTTCTTCTAATAACTGGCAAGAACTGCTGCAGTCTTTGTTTAAAAGTGTATGAAAATAATATTGTCACCTGTGAGATGGTCAAAATTGACTGCAAATGACTTGAAATTAGTGTTATTGAGGTTAATAATAAAGTAGGGGGGGAAAAAAAAGCAAAATTATGTGATTTTAGCAAAAATAAATAAATAGGGATTTTAGTAAGAAATAGGGATCCAGAAACAAAAAAAAAAAATCTGAAGTTAATCCAGATCCAAAAACAAACCCAGAACACGGTGGTCAGTAAACATCTCTAATTTAGGATTGACAAAAATGCACATATAAACTATGTATACTTGCATATTGTATTTTTGTTTCAGAACTGTTTCACAAAAAAATATGCAAAATATATTATTTTTGTACTAGTACACATTAGGCACTGCAGTATATTTTTATATATATATATATATATATATATATATATATATATATATATATATATTGTAACAGAAGACAGGCAGGGCGCCTCAATGTGTATTACCACTTGTATAGTATAAATGGATGTAATATCATGCGTACCATTAGGTATTGGTAGGTCGTCTAATCAGAGAAGAAGGATCCTCTTCATAAATTGTTCCTCCCAGTTGGTAAAATAATGGACAATGCAGAAAACAGAATACAACATAGAGTAGTATTGTCAGGATGTGCAATCACACCACCTGTGGAATATATACCACCTATGGGACTTCCTTATCGTGCAGAAACACATATGCCCAGAAATCAACAATTATGATATATAGGACACCCGTGTGTACCAGCCCAAAAAAAGGGTATAAAAATATAAACTGCGTACCAGATGGTCTCTTCAAATTGGCACAAAATCAATCCTTTGGAGGATCAGTTGTATAGTCCCTCTCTTCAAATCTCAGTCATTGGCAGCAATAATGACAAGAAAGGAGGTGTAAAAAGTACAATAGCACTTTATTAAAAAAATAAATATATGCACTTACATCAAGGAGTGCAGATAGATGTTAAAGGTAGTAGGCTCAACGCGTTTCGTCCCGGTAAAAACGGGACTTCATCAGGAGCAGGAGAACAGCAGATACCTATACCGCTACATTGCCGGCTTTAAATAGAGCCCGGACGCCATCTTGGCGCATGCGCAGATGCCGCCACTTACTGCGCATGCGTCAGAACAACTTTATTCATATTCACAAAAACACTAGACGGAACAGTAATCCCGCATATGCAGCGTGACACTCCAGTGGAGCCACCCATATGCCCCTTAATAGACACTAATAAAATATCAAGATATTTGCTCTCATTAGCTACGTTATATATAGTAAAAGGATATGGTTACACATGCTACATAATCCCCATAACGCCAGCGGAATCAGTAATATAACATCCATATACAAAAAACATTAAAAACAGTTATGCATGATGTGATACACAATATATAAAACATATACAGAAAACACATATATACATGCATATACATAATCGCATATAACCTAATTAAATCTACCAAACAGTGGGTTAATCTATATCCATTATACCTAAACTCAAATCTGGTGACAATATATCAGATACAGATACCAATTTTGCTGCTTAGTACACATCATCAACCTGACCAAGCATTAATATCCTAATATTATGAGATGACACCTACTTGCTATATCTCTGAACCTTGACTATAATAACTAATGAGAGCAATAAAGTTAATAAAACCAATATCACCCATAGATTGGCATCCTAATAATGGACCCGATATAGTGACTGTACCTTCTAAGATACTAAAACATTATATGTTTACCAAGGTGTAAATCAGAAAGCCATTGATAGGGGGGAGGGGAAGGAGGGAGGGGAAGAGGGGATGGGGAAGAGGGGATGGGAAGAGGGAAGAGGGAAAACCCACTTATGTTGCCTATTGTATCTTATGACTATATAGTAAAAATCAATTCCTAGGAATCATTATATTGCAACCGATGTGTAACCCCGAAAAAAGTAACAAACTGTACCACAATGGATAACAGTATAAAAAAAGTGTTTAGAACTACAGTAAATGTCAAGGACAAACCACTTTTAATATTTCGGAAAAGTCGTAGTTTGAAGGAATTGGTAGCTCCAAGTTTACTCTCTAATAATAAACCCACCGAGAGATCCTCTAGTTTTATACCTGATAGGATAGGATCAGTTAAATGCACTCATTGTAATGTATGTCAGTACATGAATCCAGCGGTAACCTTTTTTTACAATCATGACAACAGTAAAAAATTTAATGTTAAACAGCGGATGGATTGTTTAACAACCTCCGTTGTTTATATGTTGGAATGCCCTTGTAAATTGAAGTACGTTGGTAAGACCAAACGACTTCTAAAATTATGTATCCAGGAGCACATCCGGAACATCAAAAATGGAGTTCAAAGTCATTCAGTTTCCAGACATTTTGCATTAAACCATAATAGGGATCCAAAACACCTCAAATTTATGGCTCTGGAAAGAGTAGTTCTCAATTCAAGGGGAGGAGATCTACAGCGTAAACTTTCTCAACGAGAAATGTTTTGGATTTTTCAATTAGGTACTATGACTCCATCTGGACTCAATGAGAATTATGAGTTGGCCCCTTTCTTGTAGTCTGGAAGTTGGGGGTCCTTGACATTTACTGTAGTTCTAAACACTTTTTTATACTGTTATCCATTGTGGTGCAGTTTGTTACTTTTTTCGGGGTTACACATCGGTTGCAATATAATGATTCCTAGGAATTGATTTTTACTATATAGTCATAAGATACAATAGGCAACATAAGTGGGTTTTCCCTCTTCCCTCTTCCCATCCCCTCTTCCCCATCCCCTCTTCCCCTCCCTCCTTCCCCTCCCCCCTATCAATGGCTTTCTGATTTACACCTTGGTAAACATATAATGTTTTAGTATCTTAGAAGGTACAGTCACTATATCGGGTCCATTATTAGGATGCCAATCTATGGGTGATATTGATTTTATTAACTTTATTGCTCTCATTAGTTATTATAGTCAAGGTTCAGAGATATAGCAAGTAGGTGTCATCTCATAATATTAGGATATTAATGCTTGGTCAGGTTGATGATGTGTACTAAGCAGCAAAATTGGTATCTGTATCTGATATATTGTCACCAGATTTGAGTTTAGGTATAATGGATATAGATTAACCCACTGTTTGGTAGATTTAATTAGGTTATATGCGATTATGTATATGCATGTATATATGTGTTTTCTGTATATGTTTTATATATTGTGTATCACATCATGCATAACTGTTTTTAATGTTTTTTGTATATGGATGTTATATTACTGATTCCGCTGGCGTTATGGGGATTATGTAGCATGTGTAACCATATCCTTTTACTATATAACGTAGCTAATGAGAGCAAATATCTTGATATTTTATTAGTGTCTATTAAGGGGCATATGGGTGGCTCCACTGGAGTGTCACGCTGCATATGCGGGATTACTGTTCCGTCTAGTGTTTTTGTGAATATGAATAAAGTTGTTCTGACGCATGCGCAGTAAGTGGCGGCATCTGCGCATGCGCCAAGATGGCGTCCGGGCTCTATTTAAAGCCGGCAATGTAGCGGTATAGGTATCTGCTGTTCTCCTGCTCCTGATGAAGTCCCGTTTTTACCGGGATGAAACGCGTTGAGCCTACTACCTTTAACATCTATCTGCACTCCTTGATGTAAGTGCATATATTTATTTTTTTAATAAAGCGCTATTGTACTTTTTACACCTCCTTTCTTGTCATTATTGCTGCCAATGACTGAGATTTGAAGAGAGGGACTATACAACTGATCCTCCAAAGGATTGATTTTGTGCCAATTTGAAGAGACCATCTGGTACGCAGTTTATATTTTTATACCCTTTTTTTGGGCTGGTACACACGGGTGTCCTATATATCATAATTGTTGATTTCTGGGCATATGTGTTTCTGCACGATAAGGAAGTCCCATAGGTGGTATATATTCCACAGGTGGTGTGATTGCACATCCTGACAATACTACTCTATGTTGTATTCTGTTTTCTGCATTGTCCATTATTTTACCAACTGGGAGGAACAATTTATGAAGAGGATACTCCTTCTCTGATTAGATGACCTACCAATACCTAATGGTACGCATGATATTACATCCATTTATACTATACAAGTGGTAATACACATTGAGGCGCCCTGCCTGTCTTCTGTTACAGTGTCTTCATTTCCGGATTAACCATCTGGCTACAGGATATCGTGGCTGCCGCTCATACTTGAGCTATTTATACATCTGGAACTTTTCTGCTGCTTATTATACTACAATATTGTGACTACGTTGTGGTTGTGAGCGCCATTTTATATATCTGTTTGTTTGTTTTTTATATATATATATATATGTGTGTGTATTATAAATGTACATGTATGTACTGAGATAAATATGTATGTAATGAGTAAGAAAAGTCTCCTGCACTCATCAATAAACTGTCCTTCAGCATCTTGCTGCCAGCCAGCCACCCCAGTCCCACTCATTGCTTACCCATGGCACAGCAATATCCAACTACAAGTTCCATGAGGAAGGCCATTACCAACAATTACATCAAAGTACACAGACTTCTGTGATGGTGGATTCCAGCAGGCATGAATTAGTATTGTTTGAGGATGATGTACACACTGATGAGAGTGAATATGATGACTGTAGATTGCAGGTGCTGAGATCTATCTGAGAGAAGGGAGCTACCTGATGCTGGTATGCTTGGCAATATTTTGAGTAGAATGGCATGTTGGCAATTTTATGTTTTTCTACAGTAAACTTTCACCTTTATTAGGTATTTTTTTTCTTTGCAAAGGTACAAGCTTTTTATTTACATTTCCCTGACTTAAAACCACTATGCACTTGAACATAGACTTTAACACATAAGGTAGAGGGATTAGGATCATCATGACTGAGACTGGAGAGTGATAAGAACATTGTAACCCCTACTGTTTCTGTATGAGATATGGCACATTAGAATGTTACTGGATTCTTTTAAGAACACTGACAGCCCTATTATTACAATTTCTGTTTCACCACTGAACGCTGCCCCCTCTCCTGTTTCTGAGTGAGCCATGGTACAGTAAAATGTAACTGCAGATTTAGACCAAGACTGCCAGCCCTATTATTTCTATTTCAGCAATGACAATTAGCCATGAAGCATCAGAGTTCTCCTCTTTGTGTTTTACCTATATAACACAGTACAATGTGACTGTAGATTTAGAAGACCAAGCCTGCCAGTCCTATTATTTCTATTTCAGCAATGGCAATTAGCAATGGAGCTCTCCTGAATGTCACTGGAGACTTTGAAGAACATTCTTTTCTACCTATGACGCTGCCCAACAGCACTAGAGACTGCCAAGAACTGTGCTATCCCCTGTGTCCCTCTGTGAAATGGCGCTGGATTGCCATGGAGGGCTGTACTTATAGAATCCAAAACTCGCGAATGCCGAGATCCGACGAGGTAACAATGACGGTTTGCCTCGTTTTCAATTCCGAGGGCACGCGAAAGTACCGAGCCGGTTCAGCTCGGTACTCGGATCTGCTAAGTTTGGGTGTGTTCGGTTCTTGGAGAACCGAGCCTGAGCATCTCTATACTAAATTATATTATAATATATGTATTATATAGTGCATGATCTGTGCTATGTACTGTAATCACTTATTTCTCAGCTTTCTATATTTCTTGCCAATGGTACATGCAGCAATGTGGGTTTTATTTGGAGGCAGCCTAGTAGTTCTCACACATTAGGCTAGCCCACAAAGAGGTGCAGTCATGCCCTCAATGGCCTTAAGTGTTCTCCCTCCACAGTTCTCTCATTATCCAGCTCCACTGTTCTCTCATTCCCCTTCCATGGATATGGGCAGCATGGTGGCTTAGTGGTTAGCACTTCTGCCTCACAACGCTGGGGTTCAATTCCCGACCATGGCCTTATCTGTGAAGAGTTTGTTATTTCTTCCTGTGTTTGCATGGGTTTCCTCCGGGTGCTCTGGTTTCTTCCAACACTGCAAAAACATACCAGTAGGTTAATTGGCTGCTATCAAATGACCCCAGTGTGTATGTTAGGGAATTTAGACTGTAACTCTAATGGTGCAGGACTGATGTGAGCGAGTTCTCTGTTCAGCGCTGCAGAATTAGAGACGCTATATAGATAGCTGATTATGGTGGATCTGTCACTCCCCCTCCATGATTCTCGCAGTACAGCTTAAAACTTTTCATTGTGTTAGAATTCAATTTTTGCAAATTTACTGTTATTTTTCCCCCATAAGTAAAATTAATAATTTGCCTGATTTCTTTCTCTGACTTTCTTTTTTGCTTCGACCTTCAACTTCAGCCCGTGGACATTAAATGCTTTTAAGTGATAAATACTCTGTACCCCATTATGAAGTTTTTCTGAATTCTAAATTAATTACCCTGAAGACATTCACTTGTCACCAGTAGAGAGTCTACCTTTGGTGTACTACATTGGTGTCAGTGACAGAGGCAGCGCCTTACGCTGCCTCGCTCTCTCCCAACCTACAATCCTTCAAATGCTTCCTCAAAACTCACTGCTTCATGCTTTTCTATTCAAACCCCTTTTGACCTTTTTGTCCAAAAACTCCACTTCTTTGCCCACCATTTGTGTAACGCTAATTAACATCCAGATAAATATAGTTTCTTTAAAAGGATAACTTATACTTTAGACTTTGCAGCCAACAATAACTAGTTTAACTTTACTTTCATTTCATCTTTTGGAAAGTACCTTGCGGGTAAACTAAAAATAGTTAAAGATAATCTCTTGATGTTTACAGAATACAGGAAGTGTAATCATTATACTAACACAATGCCAAAGCCATTGAAACTAAACTTTACATTTCCATGTAGTGTTTAAGATGCCTCTCTGATGTCTTTGGTATGATCAAAAATCTCTTCAGAATTATCAAGGATGAAAGTACAATATTCCTTACCTTAGAGTGCACAGATCCCTCCTCTGTTAGGTAGCAGAAAGCCTAATGCCATTCTTTGTCTTAACAACTTTGCTAATTCTACAAAGCTCAATGCTAATATTAGGAAGAGCATATGCAGTTTCATTACTGATCTTTCCCAATATCTCACACAACATCTGCAATGGTCCATAAACTGCATTACCAATGACAATACTTGTTCCAGGCTGTACTTTTATCTCCCACTTTTTTTTCATCATTGGTCTTTAATTAGGTTTTTCAGTTGTTGAGTGTACGTAAAAGAAAACAGGGAATAAATAGAGGAGGACTTGGAGATATAGGTGGGAGATCTGATACAGTCGCATATTCTTGTACAAACAATAGCAGTAGCTCTTACATTGAACTTATGTATTATAATAACAATGGTGACTGTCTTTAGGTTTGCAAGATTACCAATTAGAATAATGCATAGCACATAATGAGACTGACGATTCATAAAGTGTGAGTATTTTATGGTTGTATTGTGGTTTATGCATTAACTAGGAACATCTGATGTGACATTAATGGGTTTATCAATTTGAATTCATTGGACATTCTATCTTTTCCTAGATGTGTTGTGGGCAAAGCTACCATTATACACAATTTTTCTCTAGCCTCAGCGGAAAGAGCTGTTCTCAGTAACTGAATAATGTCTACAAAACTGGCATTGTAAATATAACTTCTACCCAATTGTCTAACTCTTCTATGATGTTAGACAGACCATTAACTTTGTAAATAAGATCTGTAGTTGACCATGAACATTAACTATTTAAGGTTGATTTATTCCTAGTTAAGGAAATTCCCTTAATGGAAATGTTTGAACTTTTCCGGAATTGTTAGATTGTCCCCTTACAGGTGAGAAGTTTGTATACCCAATATTCCATTGGGTGGGCAAAGGTTGATTCTGGTACCAAGGTGAATAAGTAAAATGGAAATCTGGTAATATTGTCCTTGTGTGGTGTACTAGGTTTTTGTGGTTGTTGTGTGGTAGATGATATAAATGCAACCGTGGGGGAAGTCTGCACTTGCTGGATGAAAATATTTGTCCTCCTACTGCTTTGACCTCTACATTATAGGGTGGAGGGGATAGTGGAGGTTCTCAGTGGGTAGATCAAGTTTTTGACTAGGTGTATATAAGCGATTTTTTAAAAACTATGTCTATAAGGTTTATGGAGGATGTGGGACAACTAGTATGCAAAGATTGTGCAAGAGAAATTATCTGTTTTTCATTACGTTCTTTTATCTGATAGACTTTCTCTTTTTCTCCTCTAGCACTGTTGTCTAAGCTCCTCCATCTAGACTAATATGGGCTGATGCAGAGTTGGCTGCAAAATGTTTATTACTATTTAAAAAAGTACATAGAAAAATAGCCTATTTCAACACATATGCAGAGCCGTACACACATCTTGAGATGCGTCCACAGAGATCTGCAATAAGTTAGGAAATTAAAATTTAAAAATTCAAAAAACAAAAAATATGAAAAAAAACAATAAGAACACTTGGGTGGGTAAGTGGGATTATGTGGCCTTGGAGATCCAGATGGATAAGGTCTGTGAAATAGGGGATTATGTTATGTGCAAGAATTAAATGAATAGTTGTAATTATACTCTGAGGGTACAGTTTTCTACCAGTTTAAAGTAGGGATGTGCAACGGCCACTTTTGGTGTCTCGTGTTTTGTGTTTTTTATTCGGATTTGCTTGAGGTTTTGGGTTCGGATTTGTTTCGCAAAACACCTGACGAAAGGTTTTGGTTCGGATTTAAGGTTTTGTATTCGGATTTATTTTGAAAAAAACATAAAAAGTGTTAAAAACAAGTTTTTTGGTTTATTTTCACTCCTACGCTATTATTAACATCAATAACATTCAATAACAATCATTTCCACTAATTCCCAGTCTATTCTGAACACCTCACACCTCACAATATTGTTTTTAGTCCAAAACGTTTCACCGAGGTAGCTTTCTGGGCTGCACAGTGCAGTGGTCCCAGTACACAATTTGGTACCGGGGCCACAATACCTCCGCCTTTCAAATGGTATGAATTCCACTGCACAGCTGCCTGCTCCTACATCCTCTGCAGCATATACAGGGTGTAGTTCAAGCGTGTCAATACCTCTTGTTTTTGACGATGACAGGTCATTTTCATTAATTTATGAATTGGCAGCAACAGTCAACGTTGTTTAATATCTGATACGCCTCTATCTGGACTGCATAGTGGAGTGGCCCCGGTACCCAATTTGGTACCGGGGCCACAATACCTCCTCCAACTTTCAAGTGTAGTGTTTATAATTTATAAAAACTACAGTAGTTATAGCACGTCAATAACTCTTGTTTTAGACGACCGTGGTACAGAGCATTCATCATTGAGATCCCATCAAGTATGTGAAAGACTGAAAGTACTGTTAGTACTGCAGAATATGATGTAAGTTTCATCTCTTACCAAGGGCTACAGGCTTTTTGGGGCAGGTGTGGTGGGTGCAAGGGAAGAGATCCATGGAGGGATTTCAGAGCAATCCCTATAACACATCAAGAGAGGGTGAGGATAAATATACTTGTTAGGAATGAGTCCATCCCGGCCGCAGATTTGACCTTTTGGGTCAGGAGGTTTGCTAACTTGATATCCCCATTGACAAAGGTCCCTGATCCGAGCCACGGTGTCTGGGGTGGCGGGTGGTCTGCCATGGTGGATCTCAGGTGCACGGAGGCTGGTCTGGTGCATTTACCATCTGCAGCATTCCTGGGGAGGGACAGAATTCAGTGCTTTTACCCAGGTCAGCCGAGGATGTGTCACCGGTGTGGGGATTTCCGCCACCTCAGTGCCAACTGCCCCTTGCAGAAGTGTGGTCATTGCGGGGATATGGGCCATGAATCAAGGAACTTGCAGTCGAATCCGGTGCAATCTATGTGGGGTGATAGGGCACCCTTCTAGTAAATGCCCGCATGCGGCCCACAATTCTGCTATCACAGATGAAGAGTTGGTGAGGATAGCTGAGGGGGTTGAGAAGGGTGAGACAGCAAGGAGTTTGGTTGTCCCTGTTAGTGTGATTTCTGTCCCCCCACTTCCCCCACCCCCTGTTTCTGAACCACCTGGGGTGTCGTTGTTGGTACCCGCAGATGACGATTCAAATCAGTGGGTCAAACAAAAAACCAAGAAAAAAAAGAGTAGAACAGAAAGGGAAGGGATTGTTCTGTCCAACAAGTTCCAGTTTTCAACAAGTGAGGAGGAGAGTATGGAGGAGGGCGAGGTTATGATGACGGAGCAGGGAGACTTAGTGCAGAAAACGAAACCAGGGAGGAAGACAAAGAAGTCCAGGGACCTTTCAGTTTTGGGAGAGGTTGCGAAAATTTCAAAAAAACCAAAGGGAAAGAGAACAGCTAAAAATCCAGAGTTACTTCCATCTGGCCCTCTCTCGATAGAGGACCTAGTACCTCCCCCCATCCGTGACCCCCCTCCCACCCCTCCCTTAGACGCCGGCCCCTCCGGTCAAAATTTGGAGGTCCGTCCTTTAGAGACGGGGGTTTTGGCCTCGGTAAATGACCCAGTCCCCACTTCCCATCAAGCCCTTTCTATATGTTCTGACTCCACAAGTCCCATCCCCCCTCCTGTCCCTTCTGACACTTCCCTTAGTTCTCCTTCTCCTGATCCAGTCCATGGCCCGTTAGGAACATCAGTGGCTAGGTTCCCGGATAGGACTATTCCTAATGGCTCTGTGAGTGAGGAGGATAGGTCGGGCGGGGTCCCTCCCTCTGGGGAAGAGGTTATTCTTCGGGGGGAGGAATCCCTGCCGGCAGGCCTGAGCTATAAGAGATTCGGGTCCTCAGATGAGGACTTGGCGAAAAAGTTTAAAAAGAAGTAAGTTGTTCCTACTGTCTATAGCTCTGAAGGATGGCTTCCCAGCCCATTAGATTCGCTACCATTAATGTGGCATCTATAAAATCCGAACGTGCTCGTTATATGGCCTTTGATTTTTTCAGCACGGTTGAGGCTGATTTTTTATTTTTGCAGGAGACCAGACTGGGTCAGCTTGCTGACCTATATAAAGCCAAAAGTGAGTGGAGGCGTGGGCCCTCCTACTGGTCTCTTGCGGCCGAGCCGTATGGTGGGGTGGCGGTGCTTTTTACCGGCATGATAACCATCCAGCGAGTCATTGAGCTTGAGGTAGGTAGGTGCATGGTGCTAGATGTCAACCTGAGGGGGCACGACCTGAGGTTAATTAATATTTACGGCCCTCAAACAAAATGGGGAAGGAAGTGCCTCTTCATGGAGATAAAGCCATACCTTTTTACAGACCGGCAGATAGTCTTTGGTGGTGATTTTAACACCGTCACTAGGACAAAAGACAGGGGAGGTTCAAGGGCTTCTCTGGGCTGCGATTCCCTTTTTCTAGCAAGTATGGTTAGGCAGGCTGGTATGGTGGATGTGCACATTCGTCATTTCCCAGACCACACGGGTTTCACTTTTTATAGAGGTAGTTGTAGGTCTAGGATAGATAGGTTTTTTGTTAAGGAGAGCTCGAAAACCTTGGCTCCAGAGCTGAGGCCGGTAGAGTTCTCTGACCACGTTTACCTATCTATGTCCTTGAATGCTTCGGAGACTCTTCGGAAGGGTAGGGGTCTCTGGCGCTTGAACTCTAAGCTTCTGGAGGAGGAGGTGATAAGACAGTCTTTTAGGGACTTCTTTGAATCCCAGGAATCACTTTTGGAGGCGGGTTGGAGTAGGTCTGAATGGTGGGAGATGCTGAAGAAAAGGACCCGGAGCTTTTTTCGGGGCCTTGTAGCCAGAAATAACTTGTTAAAAGACAGCGCCTACATGGCACTGAGGAAAAAACTTGGATTCTTGATCTCTGGCCAGGGGGATAGTGGGGAGATCCCCCGGGTGAAGGCTCAGATGAGAGAGATACAGTATGACCGGTACGCATCCTTGGTTCTGGAGAGGGATTATGGGAAGTACCATTCGCCCGATCCTTTCCAGAGCTGTAGGAACTCGGTAGATGCTAAGGAGGTGAGGGGCCTGCGCGATGCTGAGGGTGTCCTTAGGGAGGAGAAGGAGGGCATCCTTGGTGTAGTGCAGTCCTTCTATTCCGATCTCTTATCGGAGAAGTCACTTGACAAAGAGAGGATGGACCAGTTTTTGAGGGAAACTCCTGGCCTTGGTGATTTTAGCGGCCTGCTTGAGTCCTTGGGCGATGAAATAACGGTGGACGAGGTCAGGATGGCAATAGATGGTTTATCTGTCAAGAAAGCCCCAGGCCCAGATGGCCTTACATCTGAGTTTTTTAAAATCTTTAGGGACATTCTGGCTCCGCGTCTCGTGGAGGTTTTTAATGAGAGCCTGGGCAGAGGTTTATTGCCTCCCTCCATGAGGGTCTCTGCCCTTATCTTACTGTCCAAGGGGAAAGATCAGTCATGTATTGAGAACTGGCGCCCCATCGCTCTTCTCAATACTGACAGGAAGATTCTGGCGAAGGTGCTTTTTAATAGAGTGATGCAGGTTTCCGGCCAGTTGCTCTCTCCTTCTCAGCACTGCACTGTGAAGGGCCGAAGCACTTTCAGTGCTGTCCTGACGGTGCGGGAGGCCTTTGAGCGGTGCCGTGCGGAGAAGTGGGGGAAGTACCTTTTAGCCTTAGATCAGTCAAAGGCTTTTGATAGGGTAAATCATGAGTACCTTTGGGCTCTACTTCTGTGGTATGGTCTTCCAGTGCAGGTGGTGAATTGGCTCCGTACCATTTATAGACAAGCTGAGAGCTTCCCTCTTGTGAATGGTTTGGTGGGTCAGTCCTTTGAGGTCAGCTCTGGAGTAAGACAAGGTTGTCCCCTGAGCCCCCTCCTGTATGTGTTTGCCATAGATCCCTTCGTCAGAAGGGTTGGTGGTAGCTCGTTGGGAGGTGTGCTGTTGGGTCCGGAGTGCCCCTTGAAGGTAGTGGCCTACGCTGATGATGTTACTGTTGTCTTGTCGAGTTCCGCGGAAGCTGAGGAGGTAACGACTCTGGTCCGTGGGTATTCTGAGGCCAGTGGCTCATTAGTAAACCAGGAAAAGAGTAAAGTTTTCTGGATGGGGAGGAGGGTTGTGAATTCAACCTTCCAGACAGTCTTCCCCGGGCGAGTGAGAAGATCAAAATTTTAGGGATTCATTTTGGCCCTGGTGATTATGCCAAGCAAAATTGGGAGTTAAGGCTGGAGGAAGCTTCCCGGAAGGTAGTGAGCTGGAAGAGGTGGAAACACTCTCTCCGGGAAAGGGTGGACCTGATCAAGACCTTCCTGATCCCGGTATTCCTGTACATCAGCTATGTGTGCCTTTTGCCGGAGTCTTTATGGTCTAGGGTTTATGCAGTTTTCTTCCAGTTACTCTGGGGGAATAGGCTGAATCTGGTCAAGCGGGCTGTGACCTACCGACTGAGGAAGGATGGGGGCCTGGGTATGATTAACCCTGTGCTGTTCTTTATGTCAACCTTTCTGAAGTTGCACCTTAGTAGTCTCCTAGTTGAGACCCCTCCTCAGTGGGTGGGAGGCTTCAGGGTATGGGTGGATCCCTTCCTCAGTGCATGGTATGGGGGAGGCACCGTTAAGAGTTTCCGGGTCCGGCATGGGTATCTCCCGACCTACGTTTCCTTGGGATTGAAGGTGACAAGGCGTTGGGGCTTAGGGGCGGGGGAAGTTGGGAGCTCTTCTAGAAGGGAGTTGGAGAAGAGAGTCCTGCACTCCCACTTTTGGGTTCCGCTGTCACTGAGAGACTGCCCAGGTGATGTGAGTTCGGTGGGGCTTTCCTTGATTAACTCGAGGAGAATCCCGTTGAAGCTTCAGGACATTGCCTGGCTCTCCTTTCACGGGAGACTTTATGTAAGAGGGAACCTTAAGCACAGAAATGCTGATGATCGTGGCTGCCCACGGGAGGAGTGTCTAGGGGTGGAGGAGACTATGGACCATTTCTTGCTCGAGTGTCCCTTTAATGTAAAGGTTTATAAAAGAGTCTCCAGGTCGCTGGGGATCCCCTGCCTTTCGGGGCTTAGTTACCCTGAATGGTCTACGGGGCATTCAAGGCAAGGTGGAGGGCTTTTGATTTCTGTACACTTTTTTTAGTCAGTTTAGTGGTCAGGTATTTCACGTGGAACGCACGGTGTCAGGTCACCATCCGGCAGAAAGTCCTTCCCTGTGAGGTAGTGGTGGAAGATATTCTCCACGAGGTGTGGAAATTGAGGGGCATGGAGGGTCGCCGGATGTCCAATGCTAACTGGCTCAGGCTGTGGCGGAGTCTGAGACCTCCTTAGGGGGTCAAAGTCTGGTGCCTCTCCTTTCTAAGTGGCTTCTCTTGCTGTCCTTTCACCCCATTAGATTTTGTGTGGTGGAAAATTTTTTCAAGTATGGCTTACATGCACCTACAACTTGCTTCTTAGTGGGATACGGTGATGTATATGAGTTGGGTTTGTTGTTTGTATGGTGGCACCTTCTTGTTTTATGTGATTTTATCCTTTTATATTTACTGGACTTATGAATTGGGCAAATAGCCCTTCTGGACTTTCGGTTAAGTTAGGCAAATCAGCCTTTGATTTCAGTTGGTCTTTTTTAATATAGGTTGGTGCCACCTTTAGTAAAGTTTATTGGTTTTATTGTTTCATATGTAATGCTATGTTGCAAGTTTTAAATAAAAAAACATTAGCAGAACACAGCACAGCACAGCACAGCACAGCACAGCATAGCATAGCATAGAACTGAACAGCACAGCACTGCACAGCACGAGATATAGCAGGACAGAGGACCACCTAACACAACCTCCCTCTACCCTGATCAATGCCCGAGTGAAGATGGCGGCGGCTAGCGGGGAATTTATAGAATAAGAGTATCGCAAGATCCGACAGCGGGATTATGACTCAGAGCCTCGGTTTCAGTTTTGCAATTGGCGGGAATACCCGGATCTGTCTCGGATCCGGCTCGGATCGGCAACTTTCGGGTGTCTGAAATCCGAGCCCGCTTATCTCTAGTTTAAAGGAGGATAAAGTCAATAAGGACCCTTTTCTCCTTTACACTGGTAGAAAGTTAATGCATTTTTTTCATATTTTTGTTTTTTTGTTTTGAAATTCAGTTACCAGTACACTCTTGTCTTTTCCAACCTAGGCAACAGGCTGCACAACCAACCCAACCACAGTGCAGATAATCTGAACCATGCAAAATACTAGTTTTTATTCATAAAAAAACAATTTTTAATTCCTAATTACTACAACAAAAACTATAACGTTGAACAAACCACATTGCACTTTGTAGTAACCACATTTCAAGGAACAATCAGATCATTCAGGACTTAACAGTCACATGCAATAAGGTTGTCTAACAGCAGATTGGAGACAGAAGGCTGTCATTTGAGAATGTCTTTCACAGGATGTACCTTGATTTGATGGTCCAATATACTGGTTCTCCACTGATATTACTAAAGATAATTTCTTACATACAACTAGAGATGCTCACTGACCCCCGTGTTTTGGTTTTGGTTTTGCCTTTGGATCTGGATTACTGTCGTGTTTTGGTTTTGCTAAACCGCCCTTGTTTTGGTTTTGGTTTTGTTTGGCAATTTGTTAAAAAAAAACAATTTTTTTTTGCTAAAATAACATAATTTAGATATTATTTTGTACCTACATTATTATTTACCTCACTAACACTAATTTCCAGTCATTTCTATTGAATTTTGACCACCTCCTAAGTCACAATATGATTTTCATACACTTTCAAAGAAAAATTGCTGCAGTTTTTGCCAGTAATAAGAAAAAGGCCATTGTCATGCCTGGGCATAAGACCAAAAATCCACCTTTTAAGTGTGTAATTATTTTTACACTAATCCTGACAACAGTTGTCTAGCCATTTGTAGTGTTTTTAAAGCCACACTCAGTAGATGTAGGGATCTTAACCATCTGGCACCTGCAATCTACACCCCCCCCCTTCCCCCAACACCTTCATCATCAATATCCCCAGAACCAATAATTTACAGTTAAACAATCCTTTGCAAGAGGAAGCAAGTATGAAACCTGTCACCCTGTCGCAAAGCGGATCACAGACGCCCTGGGTACTATGCTAATATTAGATCTGCATCCAATGTCCACTATTAATACAGTTGGTTTAAGACATTTAATTGAAGTGTTCTGTCCCTTTTAGCAAATGTCATCACTATACCATTCTACTAGAAAAGCTATTACCCACCTGTACCTGAAGGTTCCTAAAGATGTAATTATTGGGCTACAAAATGGCATTCTACCCACTGTACACTTAACCACAGATATGTGGGCAAGCGGCACTGGGCAAAGTAAAGATTATATGACTGTGACAGCCCACTGGGTTGGTCATTCGCCTTCACCAGCAGGGACAGCATCAGCATGTACCCAAGTACATCACATTTTTCAGAAGTAGGCTACTCTGTATATCAGCAGCTTTACTAAGAGGCATACAGCTGACAATCTGTTACAAAAACTAAGGGATGTCATTGAAACATAGCTAATCCTGCTTGGACTCTCCTGAGGACTGTGTCGGACTGGCCCACAGGACTACCGGAAAAATCACGGGTAGGCCCCTCTGCCTTATGGCCACACCCCCTTCTAGAAGTGGGCGGAGCCCATTCAGCTCACATGTTCGGTATCCCCGCTACCCTCCCCGGCGTCCCTGCTGCTGTGTGTACAGAGTTCATCTCGTCTGCTTGTTATAAACCTTTGTAATCATTCTCACTGCTGGCCTGGTGTGGAGAGTTCCCCAATCACCATCCTGATATCACCCGTGTTACACGCAGTACGTGTGCCCAGATCCTGCCAGCGTGTTAGACAGAGGAGCGTGTGCCTGCTGGAGACCAGGTCCAGGGATTCTTGTCAAATATTTCCAGATAAGGTTTGACCACAGGGAACAGTTCCCCCTACGCACATCAGACTTCTTGTCAGTAAGTGTGTTACACACAAACTGTCTGAGCGTGAGCGGAATAATAAAGGGAATACTCGTAGAATATTTAACTTAAACCAGGAATTAATGAATGGCTGCTGAACATACGTATCCTGTCATCCAGCCGGCAGCCACGTTCTGGATCAAAGGGGGGGGGGGGGGGTCAGCTCACCTGGTGATCGGCGTCCCTGCTGCTACAGATGACTGGCTGCAGTCATCTTTCAAATGCGATCGCAGCTGCAATCATGTGACCTGCCCCCTCCTCCTCCTGTCAGCTGACTGTCTTATGCTCCCGCCGCCGCTGAAGGACTATGGAGCAGAGGCTGCATAAATCAAAATATGGGTAAGTAGATTTTCTTATTTTTATTTAATATTATTGGATATGTCTTTTAATTTCCTCCAAATTCCAGGACTTTCACTTGACACAGAATTATCTTATATATATATCCTCCATCTGTTCTCTAGCTACTGGGTAAGCAGAGGCTTACTGCAGAGAATATATATATATATATATATATATATATATATATATATATATATATATATATATTAGTGTGTGCGCGAATTGAGAGAGCACTATTCCATGACATATGTGAATTGGGGGGCACTATTGAGGGTATAATTTGAATTGGGGACACTATTGTGGGCATAATATGAATTGGGGACAGTATTACGTGGCATATGTGAATTTCGAGTACTACTGTGTGTCATAACATTGTTTGGGGCACTACTGTGTGGAGTAACATTGTTTGGGGCACTACTGTGTGGCATAATATTGTTTTGGGGCACTACTATGTGGCATAGGGGGGCTGCCTATCTATACTAAACTAAGGTGAGGGGGGGCTGCTTATGCTAAACTATAATTAGAGGGGGCTGCCTTTGCTAAACTATAGGGAGGGGGGCTGTACAGAGAACACTATAGGGAGGGGGTGATGGGACCTTTAATTTAATGCTGGGGTGGTTTGGGTCTATAATTGAATGTAGGGCTGAGTGTGGTGAGGAGGGCTATCTATTAAATGTGAATATTAATATTTAATGTGTGAAATGGATGTATTAAACGTAAATGCTATTAATTTCTTGCTGGGGCTGTTTGGAGGGAGGGTAATAGGTTTATTTATTAAATGGGAATAGTATTAATTTAATGTTGGGGTCGGTTAGAGGGAAATAGATCTATTTATCAAATGTGAGTACTATTACTTTAATGTTGGGGCTGGAGAGAGGCCTATTTATTAAATGTGGGTGCTGTTTATTTAATAGCGGGGATGGTTGGTGTTTTCTAAATGTATCCATTATTTTTTCCAAATAGGACCCTCAACATTCCAGGATACAGACAAGCCGCAACTAAAGAAACCAGAAGCCACAGGTGGTAAAAGTGACAACAACAGGTAGGACAGTTTGTCAAATGTTCTGAGTCTAGTGCAAGCTTAGCTAACCTTTGGCACTCCAAGTGTTGTGAAACTACAAGTTCCAGCATACCCTTCCAGCAATAAGCTGGTATATATTGGCAAAGCATGCTGGGGCTTGTAGTTTCACAACACCTGGAGTGCCACAGGTTAGCCAAGCCTGGTTTACTGGAACAATCCCAATTTTTGGTGACTGTTCTACCCAATCTAAGGGGCAGGTCAAGACTGTGTACTCTATATACACACTGCATTCTTTATATACTACACTATGGTACTAGCTGTCCTTCATGAGCTGACCACTCCCCCTCTAGTGTCTGGCCCCGCCTCTATGATGGCCGGCCACACCCCCACTGGTGGGCCCCTAGTCCCCCGGTGGGCCCTTCATGCCCCAGTCCGAAACTGCCTGAGGAAATGTCATTTCTGATTACGACCCCAATATTGTTCAAGGATTACAGCGGGGTGGAATTACATCACATTTCCTGTTTTGCACACACAATCAACTTGGTGTTACAGAACTTTCAAAAAATTACATGCAGGAGATGCTGTTTGTGTCCGGAAAAATTTAGGGTCAATTTCTGGTTTCTGCAACAGCATGTAGGAGAATGCAGCAGCTGCAAGAAGACTAGCATTTGACGGGAATGTACTTTAGTCCAGCGAAGTAGTCACCTGTGAAGAGAGTGCAGACACGGTTAGCTTGAGTCAAGTGATTGCCTTAATAATACATTTTGACGAGGAGCTACATAAATTTAACGTGTGAAATAAAACAAAGTAAATGTGCTAACTATATTTTAATTGTAGATTAAATACTTAATTTGGTTCGCAAGGATCCAAGAGCTATCAACATCTTGTTTGGACATCTTCTCCTTCAGTTTCTCTGGCAACTGCTTGTTGTAAAAAAAATTGCTTTCCCAAGACACCCAGTGGTGATGCAGATGAGTCCGCACAACATTTTGATATTTGCTCTGCTGTAAAAGAATTGGCCAAAAATCGTGACAGCTCTGCCCTAAAATGAACTACTAATTCCATTTGGAAGGCCATTATCGACAATTACATCATAGTACACAGACTTCTATGATGGTGGGATGAATTAGTATTGTTTGAGGAAGATTAGCACTAAACCCTGCCACCTCTCCTGTTTCTGAGTGAGCTATGGTACAATCAAATGTAACTGCAGATTTAGACCAAGACTGTCAGCCCTATTATTTCTATTTCAGCAATTACAATTAGCAATGGAGCAATGGAGCTCTTCTCTTTGGGTGTTACCTATATAACGCAGTAGAATTTGCCTTCCTCTTCAACAATGACTCTTAGCAATTGAGCACTCGTCTTTGGGTGTATATTACACCCAAACCTTATTAGTGCAAATTAGGAAAAATACAGTTTAATCCCTGCTAGGCCCTCCACCATCCTTTGCATGTTAATAGTAGGATTGGTTGGAGTTATGGGCAAGGTCACACATTTTTTTGTCAAATCCTTCAAACCAGCCCAGATGTCAAACTGTTGTGGTCTGCCACCTGCGTCATCCCTGCTTGTGTTTGGAAAGTGCAAATTGGTGCCAGAACCTCACGTGCCAGAACTGCTGCCACTGGTGCCACACTGCTGCCACTGGTGCAGGACTTACATAATCAACCGCATCCTCATCAGCGCCCTCGTCGGCTACCCAAATCTCCCCCTCATCCTCTTCTAATTCCAAAGTGTCATCCTCACTTGGTGTATCACTGGCTACACTCGGGCTTTTCAGGCACACATCAGCAGAACTGCTGAAAGGGCCCTTCTTTATGGGTACATTATCAGAATGCTCACGATTAGACATACCACTGGTGGATGGACTCTCCATAGGGATTGGTGTAATTTCTGATTCTGAGCATACATTATACTCTAATGCCTTACTGTTTTCTTGCAGCTCGTCTTTGATGCGTAACAGTAGTTGTGCACCACTTTAACACTCCTGCTTGGTCATGACTGACCGTATAAGAGGAAGGCTCAGTAACATTTTTTGATCTGCCACTAATAGAGAAAGGCGAAGGCCTCATTCTTTCTTTGCCTCTGCGTGTGTAGAATGGCATGTTGGCATTTTTTTTTTCCGGCAGTTAGCTTTTCCTCAGTTACACTTCTTTTTCGCTTCAACACGGTAAAAAAAAATTTGTGTGTGTTTTTTCCCTGATTTAAAAAAACTATGTACTTTTACATAGGCTTTACCAGGTGATGTACTGGGAACACTACCATCAGGACTGGTGCCAGAACCTGCTTGCTGATTCTGCTCATATGTGGACTGCTTTGAATCCATTTTAATGAGCCCAAACCACCTGTAGTGCAAAATATTGTATAAATACTGCTGGTAAATATGACTTTTGGCAGCCAGAAATATTAGTATATCACACTGGGGAATATGGGACACCCCAAAGCACTTGTAGTGCAAAATTTTGAAAAAAAAGTCTCCTCTATCGTCCTCTCTTCCTGCTCTAACAATTGCTAATAGAATTGTTATCAGAATTGCAATAGTAACTGAAAGAATAAGGTATACAATTATTGCTCTGTCCCTGCTCTAATACAGCCTGTGACCTAACCCTGCTCTCTCCCTCTGTCAAATGGCGATGGATTGCTGTGGAGGCGGGTATTTATGTATTTTAAACATCGTGAGAACCGAGCCCCGAGATCCGACGACGTCACAATGACATTTTGCCTCGATTTCGATTCCGAACGGGCGGGAGAGTACCGAGCCTGCTCGGTTTGATACTCGGATAGGCAAAGTTCAGGTTGGTTCGGATCTCGGGGAACCGAGCCCACCCATCTCTAGTATAAACCCACCTCAATTAGGTATTAACCCTGAATTCATGAAACAATTGACTTCCTTTCTAGAGAGAAAGTCAATTAGTCTTTTGCTATCACATTTTAAGTATACTTTCCCAGATTGTCTGTGTAAATCTATTTATTCACATTCCTATTGTGAGGACCTCAGGGTTGGAACCATAGTTCTCTAGGTACCCGGCCTCTAGGTTCATGGATCACACAGGTAAGTAAGCAAGAAAGAGATAATAACCTCTTTATTTTAACAAAGTATACACACAAAATAAATGAAACAGTGGTCCACAAGGAGAAACGTATTCCCCCACCAAATATAACCATGTGGCAGTATATTCACCCTTGTCAGTAAAACTCCCTAGCAGAGTCCTAGCAGGCACATTTTCCCAGCAACAAATCCATATGGACCAGGAGTTATGATCCGATAGATGGACCTGCGTGTCTTGCTGATCCTGGCCGGTCAGCCAACTCTCCACCAGCTTGGTGGGACTCTGGGTATCGGTCTCCCTACCGATGTACGCTCACCAATTCCCCAGAATTTGCAAGTGTCTCCTGATGGAGTGGTGACAAATTAGTCCTAGAGGTTTTGCACCGATCTGGCTGAACAGGTTCCCGGTTTACACAATCCCTGATAGAGTACGGCTACTCAAAATCAGTCCAAGTACTCTCTCTACAAAATTCCCCAACAATACCCACCACTCCCCTCCAGTTTTCCCTTTTTGTTCATCCCCAAAATCCCCTGATCCTTGCCCCCTCCCTGGGCCAGCCCCCCAGGCCATGATCCATTTTAATTGGTGGTGGATAGAATCTAGGTGGTAACAGCGGTGGAGGTAGAATATGTCCTCTGCATTAGCCCATTTGCTGTTTTCCTGTCATCAAGTCTTGTTTGGGACATGTTGGGACAATGATCAGTCAATAGTCAAAATCCCACCTCCTGATTGTACATAGAATGCAGACCCTCCCGTTCTTAATCCCTTCCGCTACTTTGTGATGTCACAGTGTCCCAAACTGTTCCATGCTTCCTATTGGCTGCCTCACCCTCCCTCTTTAGTCACCAAAACAGCTGGATGACGGATCCGTCCACCGGATGGCATTGAATAACTGGGTGGGCTGATGTCATCCAATTGGCCCACTTTTTTTTCCCCATTATTCAGTTGTTCGAGAGGTGAAGCCTTCTTCAGAGATGAAGACTGGAAAATGGAGGAACTGCTTTTTGTTAATCCGAAGTGAAAGTGACTATAAAAAGGATTAGCGTTACAGTGACATATCAAGGCCATATGTAGATTGTTGACTGCTCATTTCCAGGCTAAGATATTTTTTGGGATCTGGTCAGGGAAAGTCTTGTCAACATGTCAACTACATACTATAGTGTTGGTTCCTAAAAAAACACATGTAAACAACACATACATTTATGCAATCAGTCACAGCTTAGTAAAGGTTATAACATCACCTTCAGAAATTCATCTTCTTTCCACTTTAGTAAATTATGTCTTTGGTCTACAGTAGTTTTAAGAAGCAGTCCTTCACATCTTACCTATCCAGAAATAATTACATCAGTGTGAATTGTTAAGGGTGCTAATCCTGCAAATGGCTCCAATTTCTATACAGCTGTGCTTACCCCGGCTGGAGGAAACTGAAGAGCTGCTCGCCAACTGACTGAAATGAATGACAGCTTACAAGGATGACATTTCTCAATGTGATCCAACTTGTTCAGGTAGTAATTTAAGGTGGCAATGTGTGTACAAGGTTCATTACTATACCATGTACAAGGTACATGGTATAGTAAGTACCTCCTAAATAATTGCCTGAACAAGTCGGATTACATTGAGTCTCTTCAATGTGACATCAGCCACCGCTGCCGGCTTCTTCAGGGGCCGCAATTGAGAAAAGTCATCCTTGTAAGCTGTCATTCACTTCAGTCAGTCGGCGAGCAGCTCTTCGGTATCCTCCAGCCAGGATAAGCACTGTCGGGTTTTCCACAGCCGGAAAATGGTACCCAATCCGATCAGGGCACGCGTATCAGAGTGTTTGAGGTAGGACAGAAGGTTCTTGTTTTGATGCCCATGCACCAGTACAAGCCCCAGACTGCCTGGGCTGGACCGTACATGGTCTTAAAGCATGTGACATCACCTACATGGTATCATTTGATAGCGACGGTAGGCGGCAGTGGATATACCACGTAAATATGTTGAAGGTCTACCACCAGCATGGTAGGCTCAGGAACGGTCGAGGTTCAGGATTGGTTGACATAGATCAACCCATTTGGGAGATGTATGTTGGTGCAGCTTTGTTGATGGCCTTGTAGGTTAGTAAAAGTATTTTAGATTCTATTCTGTAGAAAACAGGCAACCAGTGTAGAGTCATACAGAGTGATTCAGCAGAGGAATAATGATTTGCAAGGAAAATCAATTTTGCCACTGCGTGCAAAATAGATTGCAGGGGTTTGAGTCTGTTTTGGGGAAGAACAGTAAGGAGGGAATTGCAATAGTCAATGCAGGAGATGATAAGTGCATGACTTAAGGTTTTTGCAGTGTCTTGTGTGAGATATGTGCAAATTTTGAAAATGTTTTTTAGATGTATATAACATGATGTTAGTCGAGGATTACACCTTGGCAGCAAGCTTGTGGGGTGGGATTTATGGTCACCCACAGACAAATACTGGCCTTCTTAGGGACCTCAGTGTACTACGGATGTTTTGTCTGAAACTTTAGCACTGTAGCAAAGCTCCTGACAGATCTCACTAAGAAGAAACTCCCCCAAACTAGTTGACTGGATACCCGCTTGTGAGTTAGCATTTCAGTCGTTAAAGGAAGCCCTGGTTCGTGCTCCAATACTGTTGGCTCCCAATTATGACAAGGACTTTATTGTGCAAACTGACGTGTCACAGTACGGACTGGGTGCAATACTTAGCCAGGTGGGGCCAGATGGGCAGGAGCATCCTGTGGCCTATTTGAGCAGGAACTGCTAAACTGGGAGGTGTGGTATGCCACAATTGAGAAGGAATGTTTGGCCATTGTGTGGGCAGTGAAAATACTTCAACCTTATTTTACTGTAGTGACTGATTATAATCCTTTAATGTGGCTACAACACACCTCAGGGGAAAATGGCTGACTGTTGCGCTGGATCCTTGCACTTCAAATTTATGACTTTGACATAATTCACAAGCAAGGAAAGGTTCACAGCAATGTGGATGGACTGTCTCGGCAGGAAGAGCTGGATCCTCTGTGTTACCTCTGGTAACCCTAGGTGACTGCGAACCAGGAGACAAATCATTGGGACATGGCACGCTGGTTGCCCGCATGGACCAGGGGGGGAGGAGTGTAACCGGATCACTTACAAGTAACTTATGGTATAAATTTATTTAAAGGAAATAGCGCAGGGCACTTATTTATATAATTGCCAATGCACTTATTTTTGATATTGTGTATATTTTGATATAGGAAATATTTATTTCAGAGAGCAGGGGAGACAATTTATTTTTTCTGGTTTAACCTTGCTAGAGGAAATGCATTATCTCTGATGTATATTTCTGGTACAATAAGCCTTTGTTTATCTTTATCTTGGTGTAAGAGGTGATTCTGCTTGAAAACTTCTGCTTGACAACTTTTTCAATATTGCTGTAATCCTGTGACCTACAGATTAGACCATAAATCTTATCTGTCCTCCGGCTGTTTCTGAGGTTTGGACCCAGCTCTCCAGTACCACTGCTCTGCCGCTACCCAGCAGCTTTGGCCAGTGTGATAGGAAAGGGGGCATTCATCCATCTATCTAAAATGCAAAACAGTAACTTCCTCTCTGGTAAGTAACTTAGGAATTTATAGAATGCTGTGCATGGGAGTAGGAGTGGCTAAACATGATAAGATCAGTAAGCCGTGGCAGTAGAGCGCCACACTTTAGGGGCGCCTTGCCAGTTCCAATGTGCCAAGAAAATATAATTTTCTGACGCGAACGGGCTGGCGTGTGCCATTCTACTTTCTGAGTCCTCCACTTTGCTCTTCTGCAGAGCGGGGGCCTCTAGATGGGGGAACAGCGAGGCAAATTATACTATTGTCTCTGTAAATGCTGGTACCAAATCATACGTGGCAGATGCACTTAGGAAAGCTTTGAAGAGTCTGTGGTGGCTGAATGCTTCAAAGTTTTGATGTTTTTTATATGGAACGCAATGCAAATAATCATTGTACATGAAAGTACCCGTTTGCTTCCTTCTAATCTTAATGTGTTAGGAGCAGCACCGGCTTAACCAGTAGACACAGAGTAGGACTAAGGCTGAGAGGCAGCTTCTTGCATGCACAGTACATATGTGAAATGTTCTTTCTTTGGCAAATAAAAATGCGACTTGAGCTATGATAAAGTCTTTACCTGAGCTTGGGAAATGTTCGGGAAGTTTTAACCAGGGAACATGTAGTGTACCACTATATTCTGTTCTGTAGCAGGACCAGCAAGGCTTAAAAACGCCCTATGTAAAACGGGTGTTGCTAGTGGTTAGGGTGGAGCATTACGTGTCAAAGGTTGCATGCCTACAGGCACCAGCGACATTAATCTGGATCTGGTTAAGTGATAAACACATGATTTTGCATTAGCAAATAAGTATCCCTCAAAGTTCCTTAGCACAAGGAAACAAATTATTGTAATTTCTTGTACGGCAATAAGACTTTGCTAAAGCGAAAACCCTGAATGTCAGTATTCTAAATATGTTGCTGAGCTTCAATTGTAATTGTATTGACAATTGTAGTTATCATGCCAGTATTTGCTTATTAATATGGTGATTCTACATGGGAGTGTTAAACTTAACACAACTTAACACAGCAGCAACACAAATAAACAATATGTTGGATACATGAATGGTCTGATTAAGAGTTCAGGCCACCATAGGCTAATATGCCTGTAGCGCTACCTCACCTTCTACGGTTAAAGGTAAAAACAAATTTGTCCCGAATTTAATATCAGGCTTCTTTTACGTTTGCCTATTTTCGAAATTCAGCTCTACGTGGCTTATTAAACGGATCACGGCAATCTTTGTCACTCATTTCGTTTTCCTTAAAATCAGAACTGTATAGCGGAATGGAGGCGTGAAATAACGCTACTGTGGGTGAAGGCGTTAAGGTTGAGGGTCGGGGGCTGTCACGCCTGCGCCTGTCATAGTCTACTCACTTATTATCATCCGCCTCCCTTAGGATGACTCATCTTCACCCTTTACCATGTGAATACAGCACAATTAAAATCTTTAATGCTTTGCTTTCAGTGTACACCTGGGAAGGAACTGCATTACGGCGCTGCGGAAACCATGTGGCGCCTTACAAATAAACGATAATAATAATAATAATAATAATTAGGACAGGCAAAGTGATTTTCACCTTCTTTGAAAATGTTATCACTGTTGTCCTCAGTGTCGAACTGGCATGGCCCTGTCCCGGGAAAATGCCCAGTAGGCCCCACTGTCCGATGGCCCAGCCCCCTTTTGCTAGGGGGCATTGCCAGATTGTGATCACCAGGGCCCCCATGGAGAGGTATGTGTAGTAGCAGCAGGCTGGCTTTACCAGCAGCACAGGTGCTGCTGGTAAAGCAGAGGAGCTTCCTGCTCAGGTAGGAACTCCTCACTGTCTCCCATCACCAGGGTTGCCAACTCGAAAATGGAAAACAAGCAACCGCTAAGTGAAAAACAAGCCTAAAACAATCTTAAAAAGCCCAACTTACAGGGGACAGGGGTGTTAATGTACTGAAAACCACAACGTTTATTGTTCATTATTAAATAAATACATCTAAAGACTTCTACAATCTGTCTTCAATGTTTCCTCAATAGAACATTGGATAAAATACAAATAAAATACTATACCATGTTTCATACAGCATCTTGTACAGTAAAATATTGACCAATTGTGTTCTCACTGCTATTAAAATGCACTGAATGAGAGTTAATAATTCCAATACTTTATTCATCTACTATGAATGGTGACCAGTCAGGGACAAATACAAGATTAAAAGTGAATGTAATTAGAATAATAGTCAGATTCCATGCAGTCAGAGGACATGCAGTTTAACCTTAGGCAATTAATATGTTAACCCTTAAACAAGGTCACGTCTAAATCCTGGAATGGTCCCGACTGTGCCCTACATCTGCCAGGCTCAGTGATACTAATATTCTACATACAGACAGAGCACATATAAATATAATATACAGTATACATAGAGAATATTCGGTACAAGATACATACTATAGACAGATATACTGACACAAGTGACTCCTTTCTCCATTTTACATCCCCCTGGTTACTGGGGCCCTCAGCTATACCCACCCTGTGCATTCCTGCACAGGTTCCCCACTAAACCACACATGGAGATCTGAATTTCACATGTTCTTAAATCCCCAGGCTTCTCTCACCTCTTCCTAGTTCTGCTGCTTCCTTCAGCTGAGAGCTCCTGCTAACACACCTGCCAACAGCTGAGTTCACGCCCACTTAAGAAGAGCCCTGCAGCGTCCAACACTGAACAAAGCAATAAAGCTTTTCATAAAGAAAACAAAAAAAGACAAAAAACAAAAAAAAAGTGCCGAGCTTATAAAGCCCAAAAACCTGCAACCCGCGGCAAGCAGAAAAAAAACGCAACTTAAAAATAAAACAATCCCAATCACCGCCTCTGCTATGCTCTGTTTGGCTGACACAGTTACTCAGCCAATCAGAGCAGACCACCCCTGCCCCACTGCCATGGAGGAAGTAAAGCAGGAAAGGTAAGCTTGTGTGGCTGTATCATACTTGCCAACTCTCTCGAAATGTCCGGGAGACTCCCGCATTTTGCGAAATTCGGGTAACTCCCGGGAGAGCAGGCAAATATCCCGCATATGGCAACACGCTCCTCAAAATGATGGGCATCGCAGTGAATCACGTCATTTTGGCCCCGCCCCCTGTGAAAAATGGCATTTTGTCGTGGGGGCGGAGCCAAAATGATGCAAACTGCCACGCCCCGCCCCTCCCGCCCCCTGCCTGGGATCTCCCGGAATTAGCTTGCCAAAGGTTGGCAAGTATGGTGTATGATAGAGAATTTGTGTCAGTGTGTATGATAAATGTATTTGTGTATGTGTGTGGCTGTGTGTATCAGAAATGTGTGAATGAGAGAGGGGGGGTAAGTCAGTGTGTATGATAAATGTATTAGTGTGTGTCTGTGTGTATGAGATATTAATTTGTGTGTGTGTTATGGTAATGTGTGTTTTATGTGTGTGGGCAATGGGGCTTGTGGCAATGTAATGGGGGTGAGGGCAGGGTGGCTTGTTATAAGTGAAATGGGGGTGAGGGCAGGGGGGCTTGTGGTAATATAATGTGGCTGTGAGGTAGATGGTGGTTAATGTGTGCAATTTTATTTGTGTGGTGATGGTGGGTCAATTGAATTTAATAGTGGGGCCTATTATTTAAGATGAGGTGGCGGGACCTTTAATGCTGGGGTGGTTTGGGGCTATTAATTGAATATGGGGTTAAGTTTGGGCAGGAGGGCTATTTATTAAATGTGAATGTGAAATATTTAATGCCAAGGCTGGTAGGAGTCTTCTAAATGTCATATACCCTTTTTTTTCCAGATAGGACTCCCAACATTGCAGGATCCAGACAGGCAGCATGTTTAAAATTTGCAAAGCGCAAGTCACCTGCACCTTCAAAAGTTGCACACGTCATGATGTTGCGATACTGGCAGGAGCTGCGAGGACCATGCCCAGCCGACAACAGAGAGGAGATGAAGCAGAGGTAAGTCACGTTTACTTTAGTTTATTGTAGTTTTTTTTTTTTCTTTTTTTTTTTCAAACTTGACAATGTTCTCTTTTTTCCTGGGGGGTAACCTGTTCTTGGCATAATATCAATTAGGGGCACTACTCTGTGGCATAATATTGTTTGGGCCTAATTTGTGGCATAATATGATTTGGAGACATTATTGTGGGGCACAATATGATTTATGGCATAAATTGAACTGGGGCACTACTGTATGGCATAATATGATTTGGGGGCATTACTGTGTGGCAAAATATGATTTGTGGCATAAATTGAACAATGTGACATAAATTGAGAAGGGACACTACTGTGTGACACAGTATGAACGTTTATTTGTTGGTTCCATTATTATTATTATTATTATTATTATTATTATTAATAAAACAAATAAAAAATAAATAAATATATATATATATATATATATATATATATATATATATATATATATATACATATATAATAAATAAATGCACAATTGGCACACCTGGGCTTGACTAGATTTTAGCCAACCCCTGATATGCAGCAAAGGTAATTCCCATGGAGCCAAGGTTGGTGGTGGCACTGTATATTCTCACCAAGGGTAGTAATAGTATGCGGATACACAGGTTAATTGTAACAATTCTGAGACAAGGTGCCCCTCTGCTTGTATATGTGTTTTGTGTGTTTTCAATTTTTGTCTTTCTTTGAAGTATCACTTTTTCATATTTGTCTGTTTCATTATAACATTACACACCTTCCACTACATATGTAGTGCTTTTAGGGCACTGTCCCTGAAACTAAGGACTTCTGTTCTGCCTTCTGGGTGATATGTCACACTTTTTTGAGCAGGCAGTGTACACTTCTGTCGAAGGTGTGCGCAACAATGCTGTAGGGGAGTGGCCTAGTGCTTTTCACAATCACACGTACCCTTTAAACGTAAGAGCTATTGATTTAACATTGTGACTGGTTTGGGAAGGGGGCTAGAGTGTGCTCTCATTGCTAGACTTTCCATATTTGATGTACATATCTCTTTTTCAAAACAGGAATCCAACATTCCAGGGTCCAGACAGCAACTGAGCTTAAGACATCAGCAGCAGCAGGTAATGAATGCTGCAAGAACAGGTAGAAGATAGCAGGGCAGTCTGCCAACTGTTCTAATTCTAGTGGGGCAAGACTTTGTCCCGATCTAAGGGGTGGGGCCTAGACTATGCACTCTTTATATATATGGCATTCTTTATATACTACAATGTCACTAGCCATTCTCTTCATGGGCTGACCACGCCCCCTCTAGTATCTGGTCTCGCCTCTATGGTGTCTGGCCACACCCCCTCTGGTGGGCCCCTACCTTTGCAGTCCCCCTGTGGGCCCTTCATGTCCCAATCCGACACTGGTTGTCCTTACTGTCACAGAGAAGTTTTCAGACAAGCCAGCCATGAAATGACTCATGTTATGAAGACTTTAGTATCAATATGATAGAGATATTTTAAAAACTCCTAAATATAGATGGTAGAGGATTCTGTATCAGTGTTGGTAATGTTAGGTCAACTTTTTTTGCTAAGAAATGCTTAAATTCATTGGAACAGTTAAGTACTGAATTTGGAATATCTAGTCTCTTTAGAAATTGGCAACTCCATCATGCATTGCAGGTACAGTTCAATGCTCCTATATTAGTCCATCTTTTGGCACTGTTTTCTAATAAATTAGCCTCTGCTGTTACGCCTTCTTAGTGAGCGAGTTATCTGACAAAGGCTAGTCGTAACGCGAACCCTTTAGGTAAATTTCAGCAAATACAACTTTATGTATTACATAGGGTTTATATAACTCCAAAAAGAATTGGTATATTTGTCCTTGGGACTGATACGTCTTGTCTGAAATACACTGAAAGCGATTCAAAATGTTGGCATCTATTATGGGAATGTCCGATCTTTCAAAGATATTGTGCAGTGGTGTTTAGTCCCCGAAAGTAGCAAACTTTGGTTTAACAGTATCTACAAGATAGATAAGTTATTTTGAGGCAGTATGTGATTAATCGTATTGCCCATGCCAAAGTTTTTATCCATAGAGTCTGTATGGCACCTTCACTCCCAGACTTCCAGCTATGGGTTTACGTGGTAAATTAATCGCTTTGGGTGAAGATAGTATCACTTTTTTGTGACCCAGATACTCAGCTTCCTTCATATCTGCTATTTTTGTTGTATTTGCTTTGTGCCTCTATGTGATTAATACCAAGCCTGTATATATTCTTTTATATAGATACCTTTTGTATGTTATATCCTGCCATCATGATGGATTATTACTGTTTTTATTTTTACAAAATCTAATAAAATAAACTTGATGAAATATAAAGAATCTGATATGCTGAATGACCACTTGTATATGCATTGGACTAAACACACCGTCCGTCCCCTTATATATCGGGAAACACTTGTGTATGCAATTATGGCATAGACGAGCATTGGCGACCAGGTGACATGCCCAGCTGTCACCGGCAATTAATAGGTTTTTGGGGTGAGGGAGGTAAGAGCATCCTAGGGTTTCAGTAGCTCTAGGCACCCCCATGGGGGGTATAGCTACAACATTTCCATGACATGACCTCGTCCTCTTTTCCAGAGCAGCTCTGAACAAATTCTGTGCAGTCATATATTATAATGAAAGGTTATCTTGTGCTTTTAATTCACAAGAGACAAATACATATCCCCATGTTTCTCTTGTGTCTATTTCATCTAAATAAATAAGCAAGTGTTGGAGAACTCTGTATTCTTAGTATTATAGTTTCAATATTTAATTTTACTACACCTTATTATAATAGTACATAGGTGTTTGTATCTTTAGAGCTGCACTACCACCTAGTCTCTCCTAGCTTAATCCCAGTATGTAGCAATATTTCTCATGACTTACCCGCTCCTCTTACAGCCCCAGCCAAAACATGGATAGGGGTGGTATGTGAGCGGGAGAACCAATCACAAGCTGCCATCAAGAAATTGCATTTTGTGATTGCTCATTTCACTCACTCATCCCTTCCGCTGCCATATTAGGTTAGTTAATAAACTCAATTTATATGGAAAAACAGCTGCATGTAGCTGTGTAGCCACTCCAGTTGTGGGGTGGGGCACTACCACCTTCTATTAGGTGTACTGAAGCTTTAATAATTTTTGTTGAAGTCGTATAATTGGATGAACGAAAGTATATTGGTTTAATATTGGTTTGCCGTGCGTGTTGTGAAGCGTACGCCACGTAACACGTGGCGTGATGCGACCGCACGGTAAAATACGCACGCACACACTCGCATTACAACATTTAGTTATTTATACAATTCATATTGGTTCCGTTACACTGTAATTTATGAGCAGATAGCATTTGGTTTATTATTAGTTTATATAATATGATTATATGTACATTTGAGTGTTATTAAAGGTTTAGGTTATAGGAAAGGTGTCATGCCTGATATCATATTGAAGCCCTAATCATCAGCAGCTGTCCGGTGCAGTCGGCGAAGAGATCGCATATTGCATACTTTAGTTATTGATATTAGGGAATAAACCTTTGTATGATGCTGGCTATGAAAGGAGCAGACCCCCTGGAGAGACGACCCCCTCCTTTGGATTCCTTAGATTGAATCAGCCTATGAACTGTTTACCCTGAAGCCACCCTGTGCCTGGACCTATGGAAGCAAGCTACGTCATCTCTATTGTTCACAATGAAACACTGACTGTATATATTAGCTGCATCCCCCATCAGGGTCAGTCAACTCTGACCACAGTTATCTAACAGATACACTGTTCCATTGGGACCCATGGAAGCGCAGCGATTGCAGCGGTATGTATGTATGTAACTTTTGGTATTGGCTGTGCTGTACTGTACTGTATTATAATATGTTAACGTATTGAATTGTTGACTATTTACATTTGCTAAAATAAACCACCATGTGCTTTGGACACACATACAATTGATTGAGCAATGCTTATTTTAAAACGATAGAATTACTTTAATAATTTGGGGGCTCGTGAGTTTAGGAGTTACGTTATCGGCAGGTATGCAACGCTCACGGTATTCGGTTCCTCAACAAAGGGTGAATTGACGGACGCGTCGCATGGCAGGAAAGAACGTAATGTGTTCAAGACCTGTGGTTCACTTTGTGTTGAGAGACCAAATGTTCGTTGTTGCATAGACTGAAGGAACGCTAATTGGAATCTAGGGACAAGAAAGAAAAATGTTTCTTTTTATTGTTGTTTTACGTTTTAAAGTGTATTGCATTGCTGAGCGTATGTGTATTTCCTGCTGTGCGTACGCGAACTTCCGGTAGATTTGCCATGTGGTTAAACAATCGGTTTGATAGTTATACATGCATAGTATAAATCACTTGTAAAAACCTCTGGGACATTATTACTATTGTTGGGAATTCTTTTACTTTCTGCGCAGAAAAGGTGTATGTCGTGTGATTTGTTGACTTTAAATACACTAAGGGTTTATCTATTGTAAAATAGAGTGTCAGTTGCTGTTTGACGAGGCAGGTGCCCAACTGGTGTACGGTATACAAGGCAGGTATACCGGGGGGCGGAAACTGAATAAGTTTTCGCAACGTGCACCCAAGGGTAATTGCATCGTTTACTGATAATTAGTATCTGTAAGCGTTGCGATTGCACCGCACGTCACGGATATTTCTGGGACCCTATATTGTGGCAGGATATTTTTATATTCCTGGGACCCTATATGGTGGCAGAATATTGAAAGCCGTAATTGCGACTTGGGAGCAACGGAGAGGAATTACGTGTTAAGGCTGGTAATTGACTTTACCGGATGCTGCCGGGCGTAATAAACTCAACAGATTTTGTTGGAGAGTCAGGGGTAATCGAGGAGCTGATAACCCCTTAGTCCGCATTGATATTTCTGTATTAGGGGTCCTTGTCTAAGACAAGAGGAAGCGAGTGGACGCGGCTTGTAGCAAATACGTCCACAGGCCAGTAAAATATCTCTAGCGATAGATTGCGGGTGACAAAGTGTTGGGAGTAGTGGCAGGATATTGTATTATATTTCTGGAACCCTATTTTGTGGCAGGATATTGTATTATATTTCTGGAACCCTATTGTTCAACATGGGTGCTAAGCACAGGCTAGAGATGGCCAATTTACTGCCTAAAGAAGGCCTTATTGATTCAGCGAGATTTCTCATGTGTAAGAAATATGGTGCATACGCAACTGTGTATTGTGACACGTGGGTCAAGATGACCAAAGATTCTGATAGGCCTTTCCCAACAATAGGGAGTTTTAATGCAGAGGTACTAAATAACGTAAAAGATAAAGTACGGTTGATTAAGTCAACAAAAGTGAGAAATGCACATAATGATTGTTTAAAGTCGTGGCAAATGGAAGGTAACACGTGGCAGAGCAGCGAACACACAGCGGAAGTGAGTGTAGCGAAAAACGCGTGTTCAGCGGAAGTAAGCGTACCGGAAACAAGCATTCCGTAAGTGTGCGTTGCTAAGCGTGGTGAACTGAGCGCAAACACGCCCCCGACAAATTCGGTCTGGGCGGGAAGTACAGCCAATACCAAAAATGTAAAAACTGTAACTAGTAACTTGTATGTTGTTTTAAGTAATGTTAAAAGTAATGTTTCAGGACAAAGAAAAGGAACGGTCCCACCAGCAGGGGCAGCGGCTGAAAGTGGTGAGAATAATGAAAAGGTTAACACAGGGGGAGACATCCATTGTACTGCAGCAGCAATTTCAGCAACTAGTTTTGGTGATTTGGTAGACTTGCATCCTGTCTGCACAACAGCAGTTCCCAATGGGAAAGCGGACAGAGATAGTGATGTTCCCTTGAAACATGTAGCAAAGCATGATCCATGCACTAGGTCTGAAACATTTTCAATTTTGTCTGATTTCCCTGATCCTAAGAAAGATTTGACCAAATGTCAGCAGTTTATTAGATATTATGGTAATGTGTACGAGCCAACTAATAACGATTGGCGAGTATTATTGAAGACCTGTCTTCCTCTCAATACTGATATACAAAAGTTCATTAAGGATTGTATGTTGGAGGAGGATGAATCCTTAACCGAGGATGATAATCAGGACAATATTAGACATATAATCACACAGTTGGCCATATATTTTCCAGTGATAGTGGACTGGAGTAACATTTTTACTATCCAGCAAAAAGATAGTGAAAATGCAACAGACTATTTTTGCAGAGCTCTGATAGCAATGGGCAAATATACTGGGGTACCAGACATAAAAGATAATGTACGCTACAGAGAGGTTGCTGTTAAAGTTCTAATGGATGGCCTCAGGGAAAACTTGAAAAGAAGGGTGCAAACTTCATTACCAAACTGGAGAGGAATCACTGTAAGTGCTCTCCGGGAGTCAGGTATAGGAAATGATAAAAGTATAAATGAACAGAAAGAGACACTAAGTGATAGGGTAATGATGGTAAGTATCACAGCACTAGAGGGACTGCACACACGACCACCAGCATACAACCCACATAACAGGAAACCCAGAATAGTGAGATGTTACAATTGCAGAGAAGAAGGACACATTAGGAGAGATTGTAAAAAGGAAGTGAAACAACATGAGTTGAGGAAGTATTTTCAATGCAATAAAATAGGACACCTAGCAAAACATTGTGCAGACATGACAGGGACGTGCTTCTACTGCCGTAAGAAGGGACACATGAGTAGGAACTGTGTAGAGAGAAGAATGGATACCTGGGTTGGAAATCACATAGACATCCACAAAGGAGGCGTACACTTCTCTCAGAGGTTCCCCTACAATTGATTGCACACTCTGTAACAACTAATATTTTGGGGGAGAAATATAGCCGACTCTAGAGTTAATCTGTGGTGAGCATTAAGGTGCAAAATGTAGAAAGAAACTTATTTAAACGGTAATCTTTGTTGATTTTTTTTGTTTGTTTTATGTTGTCACATGTTTGCTTTCCTAAATCGCTGGCCGATGGAAAAGAATGAGAATGTTTGGCTTGTTTGTTGTTTAAAGATAACTATCTTGTCTTTTCTTCACAGATAAAGGCAGACAAAAGAAGTATAGACTAGTGTTTAAAAGGGGTGAGATAGAGAAATAGAAGAATTACTCTTGAAAGACTAATTAACAATAGACAAATGTAACACTCTTTGTTAGGCTGCAGTGTCTCATGATAATTTGTTTGGCTGAGAATCATTATCCAACAATGAAGTATATACATACTTTGCTCCAAAATATCGTTTATGTATCTCAGATGAGTCATCAACAGTTAATTTTTACATTTCTCTATTATAAGTTAGGAAAGTCAGTTGAAAAGGTATGTAGTCAATGTGATACCGAGTTCTTAATGAAGAAATGATGGACGACGCTGGATTGCACTGTTAAGACCCCCTAGTCCAGTATGGGGAGGGGTCATAGTTAGCAAATAGCTAAGGGGAGCAGTGGAAAGAATACAGCCATTCCCCCATAGAGTCAGAGTCCAATCCAGCTGTCATTTTGTTGTAAAAAAAAATCTCCATTTCTGCATGTATGTTTGTATTCAAATCTTTATATTCCCATCATTCATTGCTTTCCTATTTCTCATTTTTTTTACACAAACGCTAGTCTCTCCCTCTCTCCCTCTCTCTCTCCCTCTCTCTCTCCCCTCTCTCTCTCTCTCTCTCTCTCTCTGCTCTGGTAGAGATAAAATCAGACACAGTCTCAACAATGGGGCTAAAACATATTTTTATTTTTTTACATAAGACAAATTCAGAGATACACACACTAGATTGACATGAGTTACAGAAACAGTCAGGGGTTTTGTTTTCATGTGTATAGAAACTGCTGATTTTTAAGCAGAAAGCTTCTGTTGTGGAAATACGATTCATGTTTTATAGATTGCATATCTGTTTTGTTTTTTTTGTTTTATGATTTGTGCCTCCTGTACAAAATTGTGCCTTTATATGGATGCACAAAGGGTGGATAGGAGATTGCTGGAGGTTAGGCATACAGATATGCATCTCTGTATAGAACATTGGAGTAGGATTTATACCACAAGATACGACATAATGTGAAACCCTAGAAAATGTAGAATTTTCATGTTTTATATTTTTTTCACTGTTAGGCAGGCATGTACTGGATACTGTTATATTTGAAGGAAGTGTTATAGAAATAGACCCCTTTGCCTTTCCCACTTAGTCAAGTAGCTGAATGTGAGGTACTGAGAATGACATGTGAGTTGGCAGAGGGAAAAACGATTGATATACATTGGTCTTCAGCATTTTTCTAGTCTAGGGGGCGATATTGAGGTGACTGAGAAATCGTTTTATAGCAATACCAGCACATGATTAGGACACTACATAGAGGACTTTATACAGTGACACAGTTACCAACTGAAGTAGCTGCTAGTAAGGTCCACACTTACACACATGATCATACATGGCTGTCACACCAGGGCGAACATAGCTGTCAAATAGACAGCAGGGTTTTATGTGACAGTTAACAAATCTATGTTTTGTTTTGTTTTTCGTTGTATTGTTTTAAGTTTTAAAATGTGAACACACACACATGCACGCATACACATATTGGTTAATATAGGAAGATTTGTGTTACCTGAGGGATAAACTGTCTGGAAGGTGAAGAGATGTGGTGAGGATTCTGGTGGACTCTGGAGAGATGGACAAGGTAGACCAATAGAGCCATCCCATATCCCTCCTGCTGATGGGTTTTCCTCCAGGTAAAACAAATACACGTCATCCAATTACCACCATGCAAGATCCTCAAGTATACACTGGTGTGCCAATGAAAATGTCTGGGTAGAGGTGTATTGAAATGTGTCTAATGTATTACTGTATCATACTCAAAGCTTTTGTTATTCAATGTGATAGTCCTAGAGTTATAATAGATGATAGGGGTAATAGAGGTATAATGTATGAGTAGTGGTAACAAATCACATACTTTCAATTAACCATAAACCAGTGTGAACATAAAGTAGTGGTACTCGGTAGAACTAATTGAATAGAATAAGAGTTGGAACTTGATTGAAGTGACTGATAGCTTCAGCCACTAGTCCTTTCCCGCTACCAAAAGATCACTCCTGGGCAGACTCCTAACCTGTCAGTTTTTGAAATGTTCTTGACCCCTCGTGAGATGAGATTGTAACTGGGAGGCTAGGTTAGATCTTGAGAGAAGGTAAATAGTGAGACAGCAACCAAGAACGTCCAAAACACTGTTTCCTGAAAGGTCACACTAACTGTCAGGATGTTGGATCGGGAGAGTAAGTTGTGGAGCAGAAATTTCTTAAGCTTAGGTTATTTGACAGACAGGTACCAGGTGTAGGCTACCAGCATCACGGCTTCAAGGGTAGCAGAGACACACTGGTGCCCATTCCACCCACTGCAGAGGGGCCAACACTCAGAGAAGGGTCCAAGGGCACTCATGAGTCTGTACTGGAAGGCCTCGAATGCAGTTAGTAGCACCTGAGCTAAAGGCTAAGAGTGTTGTCCAGCATGAAGTTGTAGCTTTTCCTGTTTTGTGTTCTCTCATTTCATTCTCTTCTCAGGGCGGTTAATTCTTTTGATTATTAGCAGGTGACAGAGACTGGTTCAGGTAATGATAAGGAGGTATTGGGGAGGAAGAAGTTAGTAGCATACTCAGTCCAGCCAATTACTCTATTCAATTCAGGGGTAAAGGAAAATTTAGAAACCTTGGAGTTTGGAGAAAGTGCGAGGGGCTATTGTCTGAGTAGCATTATGTCCGTAAGTACGGCGACCCCATGGTTAAAAAAAGAGATACACCCAGCGATGCCAGTCCAGTAATATTCGGACTTGAGCAGGCATCCTTGAGAATGATTATCATTCTTGGGAGGGTAAGGTTTTAGACCAAACAAAGTGCTGGGCGTGCTCACACGTGCCTCAGTGATTATATCAAGTAGGATTAGTTCTCTTTCCACTAAATATTCTTGAGGTACCCGAACTATAGGTGGGAGGTCACTAAGGGAAAAAGTAGGACACCTAGGTCCCTTAGTCTGAAGTCTCCCAATGCTTTGCAAGCCGATCACTGTTAAATCTGAGTATTGAGAGACTGGGAAGAACGAACAGACAATAGCCCGCCCACAAGTGTTGATGAAAAGAACTGATGACATTATTAGAAGTGTGTATATTAACGCAAGCTGAAGGAGATTGTATATGACATTATTGATAGACATAGGATGATGCTATTGATGAACATGAAGTGTTTAAATGTGTTCTGAGCTTAAAGACATGCGTTGGAGAGAAGAAACTGTTAAACTTGAATAACTGTAGTAGAGAATTCTGTATAGCTGATACATGTTCTACTGTACCTTGTACCTTTGCAAATAATGTATTAAGTGTTTTATTGCACCCTTGAAAGGCATACAAAAGGTTATCTCCAAGCTCCAGAAGTGTACGGTTTATAGTAAAAGAAGAAATCGTTTAGAGGATTAAGACTCTCTCTTATGATAACTTGTTTAGATCTACAAACAGTGTGGTCATACACCAAGGGGGATTTGTATTACATAACAATGAAACATGGTACTGA